>NC_064853.1:33019001-33364626 GCF_024139225.1 Suncus etruscus | reverse complement strand
ATAGCACAGCGGCGTTTGCCTTGCAAGCAGTCGATCCAGGACCAAAGGTGATTGGTTCGAATCCCGGTGTCCCATATGATCCCCCGTGCCTGCCAGGAGCTATTTCTGAGCAGATAGCCAGGAGTAACCCCTGAGCACTGCCGGGTGTGGCCCAAAAAACAAAAAAAAAAAACAAAAACAAAAAAAAGATTGTCATGATAGTTTTTAGTGTAGTTATTTCTCTAACTACACTCACCACTCTTTGTGGTGAGCTTCATATTGTAAGCCAGTCTATCTCTCTTCTTCTGACTTATTTCACTCAGCACAATAGATTCCATGCACATCTATGTGCAGGAAAATTTCATGACTTCATCTCTCCTGACAGCTGCATAATATTCCAATGTGTATATGTACTAGAGTTTCTTTAGCCATTTATCTGTTAAAGGGCATCTTGGTTATTTGCAGAGTTTGGCTATTGTAAATAGCGCTGCAATGAATATAGGTGTGAGGAAGGCATTTTTGCACTATGTTTTTGTGTTCCTAGGATATATCCCTAGGAGTGGTATAGTTTAGTTTATTTTTTAAATCCTTAGTTTATATTCTTTGTCACATGTCCAATTTTTTCACTGATTTTTTTTAAGGATTTTTTTTGTGGGGGCCATACCTGAAAGTGCATAGATGTTATTCCTGGCTCTGTGTTCAGGAATCACTCATGGCTGGATTGGGGGACCATATGGGATGTTGGGGATCAAACCAAGGTCAACTGTGTGCAAGGCAAGTGCCTTACCTACTATACTGTACTATCACTCCAACCCTTGTAAGGTCTCTTGTACATTTTTTTCCAGTTGGTCTCTTACCTGATATATTAAGATGGTGGGCTTTTGTTGTTTTCTTTGCATATATAAATTTGTTTAGGTTTTTTATTTTTTTATTTTCTTTTTAGTTTCTGGCTTTTGACTTATCATTAGGGACATATAATGCCACTTCTTTCTTTCCCTTTTTTTTGGGGGGGGTTCTGGGCCACTCCCAGTGACGCTCAGGGGTTACACCTGGCTATTCACTCAGAAATCGCTCCTGGCTTGGGGGACCATATTTGATGCCAGAGGATCGAAATGCAGTTCGTCCTAGGCTAGTGCAGGCAGGCAGACACCTTACTGCTCTGGCCCCTCTTTTCCTTTTTTTTTTTTTTTAAATAAACCTTGTTTTAGCATTTGCCTTGCACGCACCTGACCCAGGTTTGATCCCCAGCACCACATATAGTCCCTCAAGTTCCTCCAGGAATGATCCCTCTGAACAGAGTCAGGAGTAAGTCTTGAGCACTGCTGAGTGTGGGCCCAAACTCAAAAACATTCTTAAATTAAAAAACAAAATCTGGGGGAAGGAGAGATAGCATGGAGGTAAGGTGTTTGCCTTGCATGCAGAAGGACAGTGGTTTGAATCCTGGCATCCCATATGGTGCCTTGAGCCTGCAAAGAGCAATTTCTGAGCATAGAGCCAGAAGTAACCCCTGAACACTGCCAGGTGTGATCCCAAAACAAACAAACAAGCAAACAAACAAAAAAGCTGTGGGGGCCGGAGTGATAGCACAGCAGGTAGGGCATTTGCCTTGCAAGCAGCTGACCTGGGATCAATTCCCAGAATCTTATATGGTCCTCCAACCCTGCCAGGAGTGATTTATGAGCCAGGAGTAACCTCTGAGCATCATCAGGTATGGCCCAAAACATACAAACAAAAGAAAACTTTGTTTGGGTTGACTTGGCTTGGTTTGGTTTCGTAACCAGGGATTTAGTGCTCAGGGGTTACTCATGCTGGGGTTTGAGCCCAGATTTCTGATATGCCAGGAATGCACTCCAACCCTTTGAGCTATCTCTTTGACCCTGTCCACCCATTCCCCCAAATCACATAGAAAAACAACCTCTTTTATTGATGTAACATTGGTTTCAGTTATATAGCACTGTAATTCAACATGCATTTATTACATATGGTTGTCAGTTATTGTTGTTTGGGCCAAACCCAGCTGTGCTCAGGGTTTATTCTTGACTGTGTGCTCAGGGATCACTGCTTGTGTGCTTGTGTGGCTTGAGGGACTACATCGGATGCCAGGGCTTGAACCTGGATCAGCTGTGCAAGGCAAATATTTTTCTCACTATACTATTCCTCTGACCCCATGCTTTCCACTTTTAATCAATTCCTAAAGCTATTCATTTAAACAGTGATTCTCTTTAAAGATCACAGTCCCCAATTTGGAAAAAAAAGTCAAAATATTAAATTTCTGTGTATGTACACTTAAAGGGAAGATAAGAAGCTTTCAGATTGAAAGGAAACAGTTCATAGGACCCCAAGATAATTGATAAGGTTCACAACCTAATGGCAACTACTGTCAGGAGTATTTTAATTAAATGTGATAAGCTACATAATAGGAGAGTGAACTTACTAAGGAAGTTGTTTGTTACCTAACAAAGGGGAAAAGTGACTGAGGTCAGGGTCTCAGACTGCACAGTGGGGGGGTACTGATGTCCATGAAGATACTTGAAGATGGGCTAGAAGTAAACTGGGTAAAGAGTGAGAAAATATAGAGAACTGTCCATTTCAAAGACCTACACTCTGGAACTGGAGTAAGATAGCCATTAGCCATGGGGTGGGACTACTTGAGTTGAAGTTAATTAAGATTAAGGTTTAAAAAAAAAAAGATTAAGGTTTGACTTCCTTCCACTAGTGGCAGCTGATAGAGAGGGCAGATGAGTGTGAAATGTTTTTTATCTTTGAAAGAAGTTCTCTTGGCATACTCTGGTTTCTCTTCAGATCGCATAAATCTTTTGCCTTTTACTAAAGAAGTTCTCTTGGAAACATCTGTGGAGAAGAGCCTGCTGTACCAGTGAAGTGAGAGGGGTGACTCCAGCAGGAGGAAGTCAAGGAGGGTGGCTGGAATTATAAAAGGGGAGGAGAACAAGGCGTGGACTAGAGGAACGTAGTTAGAGTTGACCCAGGCTTTAGGACTGGTGTTCCTAACCTGTTCAAGAGGAAGTGGAAGGAAAGCAGAAAATAATTTTGTTATGGGGACAAAATCGGCAATGCTCTGGGTTTACTCCTGACACTGAACTCAGGGAGTCATTCCTGGTGGGCTCAGAGGACCACATGGGATAGCAGAACTAGAACCCAGGTTGATGATGTGCAACATAAGTACCTTACACTCTGTACTCTCTCTCCTCTCCCAGGAAATAAATTAAAGATTAATTCATAGCCACTCTACAGTCAATATGGTTCCATTTTACAGACAATGTAGCTGATAATATATTATATTATAATATAAATAATATAAATATAATATAATATAAGTAATATAAATATAATATAAATAATAGTTTATATTCAACTCACACAAATGTGACAGATGTCAAAAGCTTGTGTTCTCTCTATGTCACTGGAATAGGCTGTAGAAAGTCTTATGGCCTGATCTTATCAATCAGGATAGAGAGACGCTGACTGAGGATAGATTTCTTTAGATAATTATTTTTCTCTTTTGCTTTTTGGGGCAGGCATACCCAGTAATGTTTGGGGGCTTACTGCTGGTTCTACATTCAGGAATCACTTCTGGTGGGTTCAGGGATCCTCTGTGGTGCAGGGGGTAGTGGATCAAACCCGAGTTGGTCACATGCCAGATATGTACTATTGCTCTAGCTCTCTTTTGGTTTTTCTGTTGTGGAAGTATTTACTCATCCTGGTGAGTTTGGCACCCAAATTGGAAGTAGAGCAGAGAACTATAGTTTGATACATCCCCTGACATGGCATCTATTATGGTGATCACGTACCAGGAATTACCTTAGGCAGATGTTATCTGGTGCAGATTCCCATTTATGAGGAGATCCTGGCCCTTTTGCAGTCCCAGCAGCAGTTAGTGATATCAGGCTATTCCTGCCCCACCGAAGCAGCCAGACATATGAGGTTTTTAATTTGCTATTACAGCTCCAGGCATTTTTTGAGCCTGGAAAATAGAAGCCTGGAAGAATAGTAAAAGAACATCACCATTAAAATGTGAATTCTTGATGAGTCTGTTTCCGTAAGTCCAATATGAAATTATTTTTAGGAGGTATTATGGTATTTTAGAATTCTTTGAGCTGGTATAAATGAATGAAGAGGAAGAAAGTATGTACAGTCATACAGATGCGAATAATGAATGTTGTAAGTCTGAGGATGATTAGAACTTTAGTCAAGATGGTAAAAAGACTAAATAGAAAACCTCAGAAGAGTGAGAGAAAAGGCTAAATGGATTGGGAGGGAGAAGTGAGTAGCCTCTACCTTTAAAATAGAAAGCTGGAGCGATGGTGCAAGCAGTAAGGCGTCTGCCTTGCCTGTGCTAGCCTAGGACGGACCATGGTTTAATGCCCCAGTGTCTCATATGGTTACCCAAGCCAGGAGCAATTTCTGAGTGCATAGCCAGGAGTAACCCCTGAGCATCACTGGGTGTGGTCCAAAAACGAAAGAAAGAAAGAAAGAAAGAAAGAAAGAAAGAAAGAAAGAAAGAAAGAAAGAAAGAAAGAAAGAAAGAAAGAAAGAAAGAAAGAAAGAAAGAAAGAAAGAAAGAAAGAAAGAAAGAAAGAAAGAAAGAAAGAAAGAAAGAAAGAAAAGAAAGAAGGAAAGAAAGAAAGAAAGAAGGAAGGAAAGAAAGAAGGAAAGAAAAGAAAGAAGGAAAGAAAGAAAGAAAAGAAGAAAGAAAGAAAGAAAGAAAGAAAGAAAGAAAGAAAGAAAGAAAGAAAAAGAAAAGAAAAAAGAAAGGAAAAAGACAGGGAAGGAAGGAAGGGAGGGAGGGAGGGAGGGAGGGAGGGAGAAAGGGAGGAGAAGAAAGAAAGAAAGAAAGAAAGAAAGAAAGAAAGAGAAAGAAAGAGAGAAAGAAAGAAAAGAAAGAAGGAAAGAAAGAAAGAGAAAGAAAGAAAAGAAAGAAGGAAAGAAAGAAAGAAAGAGAAAGAAAAGAAAGAAGGAAGGAAAGAAAAGAAAGAAGGAAAGAAAGAAAGAAACAAGGAAGGAAAGAAAGAAGGAAAGAAAGAAAGAAAGAAAGAAAGAAAGAAAGAAAGAAAGAAAGAAAGAAAGAAAGAAAGAAAGAAAGAAAGAAAGAAAGAAAGAAAGAAAGAAAGAAAGAAAGAAAGAAAGAAAGAAAGAAGAAAGAAAAGAAAAAAAGAAAGGAAAAAGAAAGGAAAGAAAAAGACAGGGAAGGAAGGAAGGAAGGAAGGAAGGAAGGAAGGAAGGAAGGAAGGAAGGAAGGAAGGAAGGAAGGAAGGAAAGGAGTATGCCTCTAGTGATCTCTCCAACAGATGCATACAACCCATGTGGTCACTACAGTCAGAATGTGTGTGAGTGGCACAACACAGTATGTGTGTACACATAGACATGTCAATGACACTCCTGTCACTGCAGCAACATCAAGAGAGGGCAAGGCAGTAGGAAGCAGACATTTAGAGCTTTGTGGAGGGAAGAATTCAGGAGCTTTTGGAAACAATTTATAGAAAATGTTTGTGATCTGTTGAATGTGGTACAGAAAATTATCAAGACAAAACAATTTCGGGGCCGGAGAGATAGCATAGAGGTAAGGCGTTTGCCTTTCATGCAGAAGGATGGCGGTTTGAATCCCGGCATCCCATATGGTCCCTGTGCCTGCCAGGGGCGATTTCTGAGCATAGAGCCAGGAGTAACCCCTGAGCGCTGCTGGCTGTGGACCCCCCCCCAAGACAGAACAATTTCACCATTCATTCACTTATTGTACAAATGTATTGAACACCTACCTTCTACTGTGAACTGTTAAGTTGTAGATTCCAATATGAACAAAATCTCAATTGCTGCCATCCAACAGCTTAAGTTCTGTGGGAAGAAATCTGTAAACAGCCAACAGTGTTACTCTGAGGTACTAAGAGATGTTTAAGCACGTGGCTGAGTTCACAGGAAGAGCACCCAACCTAGAATGGACCCCCTTGTTCCCTTCCTTTATGACTGTATTTGACAACTGGTGATTAGTTCTCACCTGAAGTGACTTATGCTTTTGAAAGTGGTAATAGG
The DNA here is from genome assembly GCF_024139225.1 of Suncus etruscus. Lineage (NCBI taxonomy): Eukaryota > Metazoa > Chordata > Mammalia > Eulipotyphla > Soricidae > Suncus > Suncus etruscus. The sequence continues at coordinate 33,358,602 of NC_064853.1, read as the reverse complement.
AACACAGCTAACAAGAGAGCGAGCTCATCTGCTGAATCTTTATGCTCAGGACATTCTTTTTTTCTTTTCTTTTCTGTCTTTTGTTGTTTTTTTGTATAATTAATTGGTATAATAATTCCCTTGTTAGACATCTCTCCATCCCTATTTCCTTTTCCTTAATGCATGCTTTGTCAACAAAATGCCATTCTAAACATTTTTGCATATTTTCTTGTTTACAAGCCATATCCTTCTTTGGAGGAGGGTGCTTCTAAGCACTGTTCAGGAGGCCCCAGGACCTCCCAGTGAACGTTGCTCAGTCTCTATGATGCCAGGAATTACCTGGGCCATCTTGACACTGCTCAAAAGTCATTAGAACCAAACCCAGTGATTCTGGGACCTCCAGTGTTTTAACTGGTGATGATTTGCTGACTTTGTGATGCCTCAATCTTTGTACAAACTCTCCATTCTTCATAATACATTTAAAAAATATGGTAGTTAATGCTTTTTTTCAGCTTTTTACTGTCTAACATCAAACTGTTCCCTCAGGAGAGAGTACCAATTTGTCTCTACCAGCAGTGCCCAAGAATCTCTGTTACTCCACATTCTATCCTTTGTTTGTTTGTTTGTTGTTGTTATTGTTGTCTTGTGTGTGTGTTTGTTTGGGGGCCATACCCAGTGATTCTCAGAGGTTACTCCTGGCTTTGCACTAAGGGATCACTTCTGCAGGCTCAGGAACCATATGGGGTGCTGTTGATTAAACCTGGGTCAGCTACATGCAAGGCAAAAAACCCTACTGCTGTACTATTGCTCCAGCCCTCTCCACATTACTTGATACTGTTTAACATTTTAGCTTTTTCTGGCTTTGTGGATGTCTGGTGATCTCTCTTAGTGTAGCCCCTGCTGTGTTTCTCTAGTTCTTGATCAGGGAGAACACCTTTTCATACTTTTATTGACAACTTGCTTTGTGGCATAACTTTCATGGGGGTGGCTATTCTTCATTTTTTTTCCTTGTCTGATCCTTTTCTTGATTTCTGATTGACCATAGCACATAACTAGATTCTTTTTTTTGCTTTGTTTTGTTTTTTGGCCACATCCAGTGATGCTCAGGGATTACTTCTGGCTATGTGCTCAGAAATTGCTCCTGGCTTAGGGGATCATATGGGACACCAGGGGATTGAACCATGGTCTATCCTAGGCTAGTGTGGGCAAGGCAGACGCCTTACACCCTGCACCACCACTCTGGCCCCAAGATTCTTTGTGTCCTAACTAGCTTTTATATCTTTATTTTTATAGACTTCTTATTGATTAACAATACTGTAACATTTCAGAGCTTCACTCCTCTGTATGTGTACAATTCACTCCCTCCCACTATTAAAGATCTTGGGCATCCCACTACCAAAAGACCCCTCAAAATGTACCCTCTACTTCTTACTCCAGTGACTACTATAGATTCACAAAACACAGACCCTTCAATTTCATCCTCTTCTGAGCCCTTGGTCTTCTGTTTCTGAGTTTCTAGCAAATCCTGTTCTTTTCATTCCCATGCCTGGAAATGTTCAGCACACAGGACCTCCTGGCCAACACCATGTAGAAGCTCCCCTGTCATCTGTCCCCTACCTAGAAGTCCTCTTAGCCCTCTCTTCTTTATTAATTATCTTCTCCTTCCTACTCAACTGCCTGCAGTTCCTTGAGTGCTTTTTATATCAGATGCTTTTGCCAGAGTTATCCCTTCTTCTTCCCTTTGCCTTTCATTTGGTGAATACCTACCTACTCATCTTTTAAAAACTCAGTTCAGGGCTAGAGAAATAACTCAATAGTTTGAGCACATGCTTGGTATTCAAGAGGCCTAGTTAAATTTTCAGTATTGCATGGTCTTCTGAGCACTGTTGAAAACCTCCTAAGGGAATTTCTGAGCACTGTCAGGTGTGGCCTACCTCCCCCCAAATAACTGAATAAAACTCAGTTTGACTCACTTCCTCTCTAAGGCCTTTCTGTGCTCTTCATTCCACAGTGACTTCTCAATCTTTAAGTCCTTTTATGAGCACTACTGTCACTAATAGGACAATGTTTACACTATTGCACATGTTGGCTCATAATCAGCCTGCACACAAAGAATCAGAAGGTTTGGGGAGCTACTGGTGCCAGAGAATTGAACCAGTATCAGTTGCAATGCAAGGCAAGTGCCTTAACTCTTATACTCCAGCCTGGTTACCCCTTTTTTAAATTCTCAGGGCCATGGACAGTCTGGCCCTAAGTGGGCATGGAACACACTAGAAATTGTCATTAATGTTATTATTAGATTTATGAGGAAATGATTCTTCCTTGCATGTAATTTCTTTGGAGTCTTGGAAGTTAAGTGCATGAAATGACATTGGCCTAATAAACAGGTAACTCTGGGAAACAATTGCTTTAGAGCAATATTTGAAATAGGAATTTTGAAGCCATGAGTATTAAATTTTCAGAGAAACAAACTGATTTATATCTTTTTCACAAAGATGAAAATTTAGGCTCTGGCTAATTCAAAGTGAAATTTTATAGGAACAAATGTCATTTATGACCTTGCTGCTTGACTTAAAAATATCAATCTATAAATGTAGGTAGAGGTAGCCTGGCTTATTGGTTCACATGGAGAAGCAGCTCAAATCTCTTATAAGAGTCCTTCATCTAAAAAAAAAAAACTTAAGCTTTCTGAGTTCTTGAGGGGGTTGTGTGCTGCTGTGACTGGGAAGATGAAACAAACACAATGCTAGGTTAACCTTTGGTTAGCATCAACATCTGCCTTCAACAGGTTTGCCACTGTGACATACTGTCTGTGCTCAGAAGGAACATCTGTTCTCACCAGCCCTTCTTTTTTGTTGTTTTGTTTGGGGCCACACCTGGCAATGCTCAGGGCCTATTTCTGGCTCTGCACTCAAGAATTACTCCTATTTGGCTCAGAGGACCATATTGGGTGCCCAGGATTGAACCTGGGCCAACTGTGTTCAAAGCAGATGCCCTTCCTGCTGTACTATTGCTCTGCCCCCTCAGCCAGCCCTTTATAAACCCTTCCAATTGAGCGTAATGGGTGACATTCTCCAGCTCTGCTTGCTTTGCACCAGAAATGAGCTTCCTTCCAGTGCTATCAATGTTAAGGTATGATTCTGCCAGCCACCTTTTCGTCTCTCCTCAGTGAAGTCTATCATAAAAGGAACTAAACATCAGGAATATTATTTGTTACCAGGATAACTTTGAGTTACTCAAAATTCTATCTTCTAAAAAACATTTTCTATAAATATCTTGTCTCTAAGTATCAATACTTTTCATTACTGGTGTTAAGAAATTATAATAAAGAAGGTCCCCGACTTACAATGACTTATGTGTTTTCATTTTCCAAAGTGATACATACACAACACAAAGTCTCTTCCAAATTTTGAATTTGATTCTTTTTCTGGGTTCAGTCATATGCCTTAGGATATTGCCTTGAGATGCTGGACAGAGACTTATGGGCACAGATCCCAGTGAGTCAGAAGATCTTGTAGATAGGAAGCTGAAGCTCTACATCCTACCTTTTAGTATCATCTTCAGGAAAGTTAATGATTTATGTTAAAATTGGTTTTATGTTCCATGATTTTTACCCAGGTCTGAATAATGCAAGCATTTTGAGCGTGTCTAAGGAGACAAGACAAGGCTCTGAAGTTCTGTAGGTTAGGTGCATTAAATGTCTTCTCAATTTACATTGGATTTTCAATATGGAATCCCATGGCAAGTAGAGAAACTATTGGCTTTTTCACTTATGCTCTCTCAATGGGGACTGGTTCACTTTGTAGAATAAAGAGATCTTTTAGAGCCACATCGGTCTGATTTATATTTCTGCTCGGTCACTATGGCATGATCCAGAGTTAGTTTCACTGTCATGTTTAAAGTGGGATATTCTACAAGTTGCTGTCAGGATGATAAATAATGATGTAAACATCCAGTTATTGCTGACTTACAAAATATCTCTTAAATCTGTATACATACATACCCCTCCCTGATAGCCAACTGCATCCCTCTGTGATTCATTGGGTCTATATGTTGGCTACTCAACCATCTTTACTTTGGTCTTCTGACACTTGTCTTGCTTTGTCTTCTTTTTCAAAGCAAAGCTTGACTTAAACCTCAAACAGATATAACTCTGGTCTGGGCCTGGATCTATAGCTGCTATTTCTTGAGTGGCTACCCCATGGTAGATGCTCAGTTAACATTTATGTATTTAATCCTCATAGTAAGTCCCTAAAGTAGGTACCATCATTTGCCACTCTGCTGGAAGGTGAGGAGCTCTGTGTGTGTGTCCAGGTTTATCTGGTTCCAAGGACAGTGATTTGTTCCTGTGTTGTGCTGCATCTGATCAGATTTATCAGAGCCTTGTGCTGCTAAACATACTAATCCTATTACTAATTCCCTGAGTACCAATTCCAGGCTTACCATAACGCTTTCCTAGTAATTTGGCTTTGCACATCATTTGGCTACAGGACGATGACAGTTGATGCAAATATTTGGTTGTATATATACAAACTGACACTCTACTTAGTCTATTGTGAATTGGTAGTTTCATGAGCCTTCTGATTTCTCTCAACTTGAATAGGATTGAGTTTCTGGACCAGCAAGCTAAGGGCCAGATTCTGGCCTGGGATAAAGACCTGGTAGGAGTCATTTGGCAGCTAGTTTTCTGCTCCAAGCTGTAATTTTCTGTTGCCTACTCTTAACCTAAGTGACAGTGATGGAAAAGTTTTTATTCCTTTTGACACTTAACTGCTTTGATAGACTTTTAGATAATAACAAAGCTGAAAGCTATATTACACTTGGTTTCCTGAGACCTAAGCTGGCTTCCCTGAACCACTCATTTCATAATGTTTTGTTAAGCTTTCAATCAACAAATACATCTTGATCCCTATAACATGGGAACTACAAAGAAAATTTATTTTGCTCTCAACACAGTGTCTTGAACACTAAGTAATGAAAAAAATTAATGATCAACAAATAAAACTACTAGATCACACTGCTTTCACAAAATAAGCATTCTTCAACATATTTGGATCACATGGTTGAAAGTGAATGTTACAACATGCTGCAATTTAGGTGGAAAGCCAGTAAATAGAATTGTCTAACAATTGAAGGCTGACATGCAGGTGCCATTTCCTCATAGACAACTCCAATCCAACTCTAGCATCACCAAGATACTACAAAGTTGTGATAACCAGCTTGTCCACTGGCAATATTACCATCTTGCATATTTTATCAGCCTCTTAATTATGGCAGGTCAAAATTTATTTTATTAACTTTCTGTCTTTGAAGAGGCAATTGAACCTTGAGTCTAGGATACTGGTTTAAATCACAGCTCCAGTACTTGATGGCTGAATGACCTTGGAAATGTCCCTTCTTTACATTAGGATTCAATGAGATCATGAAATACAAAGCATTTAGAATAGTCTTTGCACATAGTAATCACAAAATGTCACCTACTATCATAATCTATTTCCAACTCTACTTTTTCTTATTTAGTAATGACGCCATTATCCACTCCTTCCTTCTCCTTTGCCCAGTCTCATCTAATAGTTAATAAAGTGGCATATTTTACTTTTTTATTATCTTTCAAATTGTGATTCATCCAACATACATTTATGCCACATCTGTTGAATGCCGAATATGTTGGGAGGCTCTGAAGACAGAGAGATGTATACTTGGTGGTCTTTGTTTATGGGAGTAAATATGGGAATATATAGCTGCAATCTTCAAATAACCTATGTAATGGGAATGTACAGTACATCAAAGGACTGAAAGAAATCCTTTCTTCCCTTGAAACCAATCCTCTGCTTATACCCTGTTTCACTTCTTACTCAAGATATTGTAGGAGTATCTTTCATTTTTTTTTAAATGCGGAGAAATTGGGATCAGAAATGATAACACAGAGGGTAGGACTATTTGCCTTGCATGCTGCCAGCTGAGGTTCTTTCCAATCCCCAGAATCCCATATGGTCCCCCAAGCCTGCCAGGAGGAAATTTCTTTTTTTTGTTTGTTTTGTTTTTGTTTTGGGGCCGCTCAGGGGTTACTCCTGACTATGTGCTCAGAAATCGTTCCTGGCTTGGGGGACCATATGGGACGCCAGAGGATGGAACCGTCCAAGGTTAGCGTGTGCAAGGCAAACACCCTACCACTCCGGCCCCCAGAAGGAAATTTTTGAGTGTAAAGCCAGGAGTAACTCCTGAGTGCCACCAGGTGCGGCTCAAAAACAAACCAAAAAATGTGAAGAAAAAAAACAAATACAAGCTCATTGTGAAAATAAATCAATTGGAGTCTCTTTTTTTTAATGCTCTCACCACCCACAAAAGTAAATATTGTTGATAAGTTAGCATGTACCCTTCTGGGCCTTTTCCTATTTATTCCTGTTTATTTATGTAGACAAAAATATGTCTGTTATAGAAATAGAATCATACCATTTAAATGGTGTGTTTTCTACTCAGCAATATATCTTTAGACTTTCTATATAAATAAATAATAGAATTAATATATTCTTTGTTTTGGGTCATACCCAGTGTACTTAGTTGCTATTTCCAATCCTATCCTATACCCCAGTACTATTGGTAATACTGCAGTGATTGAACCCAGGCCTCTAGCATACAAATCATGTACTCAGTCGAGGGAGCCAATTCTCTAGCCCAATTACTTTGTTACTTTAACTTCTTTTTTTGTTTGTTTGTTTGCTTGTTTTTGGGCCACACCTGGCGGTGCTCAGGGGTTACTCCTGGCTGTCTGCTCAGAAATAGCTCCTGGCAGGCACGGGGGACCATATGGGACACCGGGATTCGAACCAACCACCTTTGGTCCTGGATTGGCTGCTTGCAAGGCAAACACCGCTGTGCTCTCTCTGGGCCCGTTACTTTAACTTCTAACTGTCTAATCTATGTTTTGTAACTCGTATAGATGTATTTAAATAGTTCCCTGTTGGAAGCCTTTTGCTTGCAGTTCTTCACTCCTAAACAATGATACTGTGAAACTTGTGCACATGTTTTTATGAATCTATCATAATCAATTACTTCTGAAAGTAAGATCTTGTTAGTGTGGGCTGGAGCAATGGCACAGCAGATAGGGCGTTTGCTTTGCTTGCAGCCGACTGTGTTTGATCCCACATGATTCCCCAAGCCTGATGAGCATGAATTCGGAGCACAGAGCCAGAAGTAACTCCTGAGCACTGCCCAGTGTGGCACAAACAAACAAGATACTGTTAGTGGAGGTGCTGGGTTGAAAAGCGTGAGAAGCTACATTTTTGTTAGAGCATGCTCAACTACTCACTTCCCACTGCCCCAAAAGACTAATTGCACTCTAAACTGACACTAAATGTGATCCTCTTTTATTTCCCCAGAACACACCAACACTAGATGCTGACAGGCTTACAATTTTTGTGAGTCTAATGAGTTTTAAATGCTATATTATTTGATAAATTTGAAATTCTGTGGTTTCAAGTGAATTTGAGTATTCTTTCATCTATTCACTGATCATTTACATTTCTTCTGTGCATTGTCTGTTTATATTATTTGTCTATTTTGCTTGTAAGCTGTCTTTTTCTTATTGATTTAAAGGTTTTCATCATTACTTTGTGATATTCATTCTGTTATATATGATACTAACATTTTTCCTAGTCTATTACTTATCTTTACACTGTCTTATATCATAGAAAAGGTTTTAAATCTCATGTGTAATAAAAATCTGTCAGTTTTTGCTGTTTTAGTTGCTGGAAGTTGATTTTGCTTTGAACTCTCTCCTTATTCTCCCGAAGAATTTATGTATATTGACTTTTCAATACTTTTATACTTTTCCCTACACTTTTGTAGTTTATTGCCCAGGTTAGAGCACTAATATAATTTAAATGTATTTGTATTCATTGTGTGAATTATGATTAAAACTTAAATTTTTTCTAAGAGAATTTCTAGTTGTCCCAACATAATTAGTCTTTCCTTTTCTCGCTATTTTGAATTTCTATGTTGTAAATATATCTGCTTCTGGATTCTATCCTGTTCCCTTTGATATTTTTAGTTCATTTCTATGCCAGTTCCACATTGGTTCAATTATTACAATATTACAGGATATTTTATACTTTATGAGACTAAAAACTGTATATTCATTTTTTTCATTCTTTTTATTATCTTTCTTTTTTTCTTTGTCACATTGCTTTTCTTTCTCATAATTTTTCACTGCTTTAGTACATTTCCTTTCATATGTGAACTTTAGGATAAATATGCTCATTTCCATAAATTGGCCTAGTTCCATAAAATATCCTTAAGTATTTTGATTGGAATTTCATTAAATTTATGATTTAATTTGAGTCCCATCCAGGAATGTAATGTATTCTTCATTTATTTTTGTCTTCTTTTAATGTCTTTCAATAAAGAATACAGTTTCTTCATATAAATCTTGGAGACATTGGTGAGTTTAGTCACATGTATTTTATTACTTGCTATTATAAGTATGTTTTCCATTGCATTTTTCTATTTGATTATAATTGGTACCTTGGAAAAGAAGTCAGTTTTTGTTGTAGATCTTTTATCAAGTTATTACTAAGCTCTGTAATGGTTTTGAATTTTTATAGTCAATTCTTAGATCATCCAAGTTGAAAATAAAGCTACTTGTAAATGGTGACATTTTATATCTGCCTTGGAAATGCTTCCTTTTTCTTTTTCTTGTCATATTCCACAGGCTAGCCCCTCCAGTGTCACACTCAACAGTTGCTGGGAAAGCAATCAAAGCAGACATCTTGTTTTGTTCCTGACTTTTATGAGAATGGAAAATAAACTTTATCAAATTAAATAACTTTCATTTATTAATGGTTTTCCAAGATGCTTTAAAGTTATTTTGTTCTGTTTTTGCTTGTTAACTTTCTGCCTAAAATCAGAAATGGAAAAATTGATCACTTTATGAAATACCATTTTTTTTTTTTTGGTTTTTGGGCCACACCCGGTAATGCTCAGGGGTTACTCCTGGCTATGCGCTCAGAAGTCACTCCCGGCTTGGAGGACCATATGGGATGCCGGGGGATCAAACTGCGGTCCGTCCTAGGCTAACGCTGGCAAGGCAGACACCTTACCTCTAGCACCACCACGCTGGCCCCATGAAATACCTTTTGTGACAATCATAAAAAAGTTTTTCTCCTTTAAGCTATTTATTCAATAGGTTATATTAATAGATTTGATAATTAATTTGGTAATTAACTATCCTTTACACTTTTTGAGGTGAAGAGGATCATACCTGGCTGTATTTAGGGCTTATTTCAAGCTCTGTGTTCAGGGATCACTCCTGGTGGGGCTTAGGGAACCATATTCAGTGCCAGAGATCAAGCCTGGGTTGGCTTCACGCAAAGCAAGTGCCTTTCCCATTATTGCTTCATCTCTCCCACTTACAATTTCTTATACTTATAATCTTTTTTTTTCTTTTTGGGCCACACCCAGTGACGTTCAGGGGTTACTCCTGGCTATGCACTCATAAATCGCTTCTGGCTTGGGGACCATATGGTACTCTGGGGGATCGAACCACGGTCCGTCCTAGCTTAGCTCATGCAAGGCAAACACTCTAGATTAATCTTATTTTGTCATGAAAATTATTTTTTTTGAAAATTATTCTTTTGAGAACAATTACATTTAAAATGTTTGCATTGAAGTTCTCAAGGAAGCTCTTTGATTTCATCTTTGTCTATTTCTCATATTGGAAAGGTGCTAATTAATTCAGCACAAATTTTTGGCCTCCAGAAGACCCATTTGCACTCTTAAAAATTATTGAAGTGCTCAAAAGAACTTGGTTTTTTTTGTTGTTGTGTTTTTTGTTTTGTTTTATTTATTTTTTGTTTTTGTTTTTGGGTCACACCCAGCATGCTCAGGGGTTACTCCTGGCTCTACTCTCAGAAATCACCCCCGGCAGGCTTGGGGGACCACATGAAATGCTGGGATTCGAACCTCCATTCTTCTGCATGCAAGGCAAATGCCTTACTGCTGTGCTATCTCTCCGGCCCCTCAAAGAACTTTGTTTATATGAACTTGCTACCAGGTTTAAAATAAAATATAAAGGGGCCGGAGAGATCGCATGGAGTTAAGGCATTTGCCTTGCATCCAGAAGGACGATGGTTCGAATCCCGGCATTCCATATGGTCCCCTAAGCCTGTCAGGGGCAATTCCTCGGCGTGGAGCCAGGAGTGACCCCTGAGTGCTGTCGGGTGTGACCCCCCCCAAAAAAAAACCTAAAATAAAATATAGAAAAATTAAAAGCACAATAAGATGTATGCACATATGTCATTTATTTCCAATTATATTATGACATGATATTGTTAATCTACAGAAAAATATGTTGTACACATGTGTGACAAAAAGAGTGAAAAAGTGAAAACATCCTTAGAATTCTCATCAAAATAATTTTGATAGTAGAGATTCCTCAAAAGGGCTACAAAAATTTATAGAGAAACTATAGGTCATATTTTGAGAACTGCTTGTCCTAACAGAAGAGTTCAAAGTTTTCCACTTTTCTCTGTATAAATATAAATGACTTAGAATTTTGTATGCCTTGAAAGTAGACACATCTATAAATTATTTGGAACTTACAGTTTTTAAAATAGTTTTATCTTTGCCAACCATTTATATATTTTTGTGATTATTAGTCTATTTAGATTTTATATAGCTCTTATTGACTTCATTTATACTTTTACATTTACCTAGAAAACCATGCCAATTTTATGTATACTTTTATTTTTTAAGGATAATGCTACTCTTAAATTACAATTTTTAGGTTTTCTTTGTATCAAAAATTAAATCCCCTTTTGTTCCTAGTATGGTTTGGTTGTTTTCTTCTTTATCCTCATTTATATTTGCTTAATAGTTATCTCATATTGCTGTGTGATTCTATGTTTTAGAAAGATCCAGGTTTTTGTATGATTAATCAAATTAATTGAATTTTGTTTGTTTTCACACCCATATTAATTCCTTTTATTTTGGTGAATTTATTTATTTGTTTGTTTGTTTTTGGGTTTGGGGTCACTCCTGGCAGCGTTCAGAGGTTACTCTTGGCTCTATGCTCAGAAATCACTCCTGGCAGGGGACCATATGGGATGCCGGGATTCGAACCACTGTCCTTTATGCAAAGCAGATGCCCTACCTCCATGCTATCTCTCCAGCCCCGTATTTATTTTTAAGGTATATGTAAAAAGCCATCTTTTATAGTGTACAATTCTATGAATTTTGGCAAACATTCACACTCATATAGCCACTAGCACCATTAAATTAGAGGAGAACATGCCTATCATCTTCAAAAATGGTCTTATTCTCTTTTATAGCATGGCTCCTTGATTCCTGGCTTCTTGTTCCTATTTGAGTAGTCTATTCCTTTTCATTTCTTAATAGTTTTCCAGTATATGGATGTACCACTATTTATTTATTTGCCCACTAAAGAATGTTTGGTTTTGAGTTTTGAGAATGAATGTGAATAAAACCATGATAAACATTCACAAATACTTTTCATGTGAATATACATTTTTTTTCCTTGAGTAAATACTTGGGAGTGACTTTTCTAGGTCAGATGCCAAGCCTGTGTTTAACTTTATAAGGAATTGCCATTGTGTTTTTCTGTCATTTTCCATTTACTGTCCTCTAGTTTTGTTTTTTGCTTATTTTTTCTTTTTCTTTCTTTCCTTTTTTTTTAAATATAGAACGCTTTACGAATTTGCGTATCATCCTTGTGCAGGGGCCATGCTAATCTTCTCTGTATCGTTCCAATTTTAGTATATGTGCTGCCGAAGCAAGCAATCTTTTTTTTTTTGTTTGTTTGTTTTTTGTTTTTTGGGCCACACCCAGAGGTGCTCAGGGGTTATTCCTGGCTTTCTGCTCAGAAATAGCTCCTGGCAGGCATGGGGGACCATATGGGACGCCGGGGATTCAAACCAACCACCTTAGGTTCTGGGTCGGCTGCTTGCAAGGCAAACACCGCTGTGCTATCTCTCTGGCCCCCTGGGCGAAGCGAGCACTCTTGCTTATTTTTTCAACCCCAGAGATTGAACCTAGAGTCTCAGGCAGACACGCTATCACTGAGCCAATCCCAGATCTTAGATTTCTATTTGTTTTGTTCTTTCCTTTCTTCTCTTTTTCTGAACTAAATTTGGTTTCCTCCAGTGTGGGGTCCTTTGGAAGGGTCTATGACACACCATAGCCTTAGACATGAAAAATCTGAATGAACACCTCAGTGAGACAGGATTTAGGGAGTGACAGAATCAGATAATATTGAGAAACTTTACCAAGTGAGATATCTCTGGGGGAGAAGGGTTGTTCAAATGAGAGCGTTCTTGGAAAGACAAAGACACCAAAATAAAGGGTAGAGAGAAATGAAATCAGAAATGTGCCTTACAGCAGCTGAAGTGCTGTAAAAATCCCCAACGAGTAGGGCTTTTGCCTTGTACAACTAACCAAAGTTTGATTCCTGGCATCCCATATGGTCTTCCGAACCTGTGGAAGTAATTTCTGAGCACAGAGCCAAGAGTAATCTAGCACTGCTGGATATGGCTCAGCAAAACAAAACAAAAACAAATCTTCCAGGGAGAGTTGATTATGCCTTTATAATATGGCACAGGAGCTTGTCCAGGTAGTCTCTGAGGCCAGGCAGGCAGGAGACAAGAAAGAAGTGACTAAGGGATTATACTTTGGGATGAGGGGTGAAGGCTAGAATAACTGACTCTCTGGTATCTCTCTAGCCTTGAATCTGGTGCTTCTAGAGATTATACTGGTCAGAGAGTCATATTCCCAGAATTAAGAAGGTGATTTGGAAGGGGGCACACCCAGCAGTGCTCAGGGTCACACTCAGTGATGCTCAGGGCTTACCCAGCAATGATCAGTGCTCAGGGATCATCTTTAGTGGGCTCAGACAACCCTATCAGGTATCAGGTCTCTGCTTGATGCAAGGCAAATGCCCTACCGGTTGTATTATCTCTCCATTCAGAAAGAAACTGAGAAAGAACCTAACAGCATCAGTAGGAAAGAAGAGGCAGAGGCTTTGTGTGAGCCCAGCCAGGGCTATATCCACTGCTCTGTATGGAGTTCCTCCAAGGAGAGTGACATTCCTTTCCATTGCAAAACACATGGACTTTCTGGTTACTGAGGATCCAGGGTCCCTAGAATGATATGCATATTAAACATGGTTGAAGAAGGAAAGCCCAGGACTGGAACAAATGTCTTCTCCTTTCAGTTGACAGAACTTTCATCACAGCTCTGACACTGCATCCCTTAACTTTCTTCCCATAAGAACATATGCATCTTAGAGCACTGGGAAACCACAAGGTCAAGGGGCAGTGTCAGAAAAGGATCATCATGTAGTGTGAAAAGAGGCAGAGAAAAGTGCCTCATTTAGCTAACATTTAGCTAAGTGCTTGACTTGGTACAGCTTTAAGGGATATAGCAATGAACTGATCAACTTCCTGCCCTCAAGCAGCTTCCTAAATTTTGGTGAGAATACACCATAATGTGGTGATCTCTGCTTGATACTAAGGAGATACTCACCACACTTCCTTCCTATTCCTACAAGGCCAACAGAAAGATTTTTTGTTTGTTTATTTTTTATTGATTTATTTACTTAGAGGAGGAGTTGGTTTGGGCCACAGCCATAGGTGCTCAGGGGTGATCCTTTCCTTGTACTCAGTAGGATCAGTGGGATGGATGTAAGCAAGCATCTTTTTTTTTTTAACTCTAAGTTTACTTAAATGGAGCTAAGAATTACGATTTTTTTTATTTAAACAACTTTATTACATACATGATTGTGTTTGGGTTTCAGTCATGTAAAGAACACTACCCATCACCAGTGCAACATTCCCCTCACCAATGTCCCAAATCTCCCTCCTCCCCACCCAACCCCCGCCTGTACTCTAGACAGGCTTTTTATTTCCCTCATACATTCTCATTATTAGGATAGTTCAAAACGTAGTTATTTCTCTAACTAAACTCATCCCTGTTTGTGGTGAGCTTCATGAGGTGAGCTGTAACTTCCAGCTCTTTTCTCTTATGTGTCTGAAAGTTATTATTGCAAGAATGTCTTTCATTTTTCTTAAAACCCATAGATGAGTGAGACCATTCTGCGTCTTTCTCTCTCTCTCTCTCTGACTTATTTCACTCAGCATAATAGATTCCATGTACATCCATGTATAGGAAAATTTCATGACTTCATCTCTCCTGACGGCTACATAATATTCCATTGTGTATATGTACCACAGTTTCTTTAGCCATTCATTTGTTGAAGGGTATCTTGCCTGTTTCCAGAGTCTTGCTATGGTAAATAGTGCTGCAATGAATATAGATGTAAGGAAGGGGTTTTTGTATTGTATTTTTGTGTTCCTAGGGTATATTCCTAGGAGTGGTATAGCTGGATCGTATGGGAGCTTGATTTCCAGTTTTTGGAGGAATCTCCATATTGCTTTCCATAAAGGTTGAACTAGACGGTATTCCCACCAGCAGTGGATAAGAGTTCCTTTCTCTCCACATCCCCGCCAACTCTGCTAAGCAAGCATCTTAATCCCTGTCCTCTATCTCCAGTTCCAGAAAGATCCTAAGCACAAACCAGAAAACTATTCCCTTGCTCACTCTCACCAATCAATGGCTTCTTTTTGCTTTTGCTAAAATGGTCCTAATATTAATCTGTAGGGCTGGTGGAATTTTTTCTCTTCCTTTAAAGAGAGAGGAGAGAAAGAGAAAGGAAAAAAAGAGAGGAGAGGGGCCAGAGAAAAAGCATAGCAGTAGTGTCTTTGCCTTGCATGCAGCCAATCTCGGAGGACCTGAGTTTGAGTCCTGGTAACCCATATGGTCCTCGGAGCATGCCAGGAGCAACTTCTGAGCACAGTTAGGAGTATCTTCTGAGCACAGTCCTGTGTGGCCCAAAAACTAAAAAGAGAGGGGGGCGGCTGATGGAATTTAACCTCTTTTCCCCTCTATTTTACGATCCTGCTCCCTATTGTTTCCTTGACCTAGAACACACATCCTTCCTCACACAAATTTCTGACTCACCCCTGAACTGAACTCATTCAATTCATCCTATTCATCCTGTGGATGAATAGCCCCAAAGTAAATTCTTTAGAGTTTCTACAAAAATAATAAAAAAGCAACACAAACATAAATAGAAAACCATCATTGTGATAATTACTTTGAAGAATAAAGAACAGCTCATCACCACATTTCAATAAGAATATATAATCAGGGCCGGAGAGATAGCATGGAGGGTAAGGCATTTGCCTTTCATGCAGAAGGTCATCGGTTCGAATCCCGGCGTCCCATATGGTCCCCCGAGCCGGCCAGGAGCGATTTCTGAGCATGAAGCCAGGAGTAACCCCTGACTGCTGCTGGGTGTGACCCAAAAACCAAAAAAAAAAAAAAAAAAAAAAAAAAAAAAAAAGAATATATAATCATGTTTATATCTCTATTAGTTGATTTATACAAATAGATGTTCAGAATTATTTGTTGAATAAATGACTAAAGAATAATTATGAGTATTCTCGTCAGAAGAGGGAGTAAAGAGAAACCATCTCCCTCGCAAAATGGGACATTATGCAAAAATATGAAAGCATGAATGAACATGAAGTAATCAGCAAACAACCAAATATGAATATATGAACTGGTAACAGATTATAATTAGGTAAAAGCCATCTCCTCTTTGTAACTTCGGTTTTTTTCTTCAGTTTGTAGTAGTAGTAGTCGCCGGTGGAAATCCAGAAATTTTTAACAGATTATTCAATTCAAATCTGTGTTTTAGAAGTTTCATCATCTATTGTTATTTCATCTCTCTGAAACTCAAATTTCTCTTCTTTTTGTTTTTTTTTTGTTTTTGGGTCACACCCCACAGCGCTTAGGGGTTACTCCTGGCTCTATGCTCAGAAATCACTCCTGGCAGGCTTGGGGGACCATATGGGATACCGGGTTTGAACCACCATCCTTCTGCATGCAAGGCAAACGCCTTACCTCCATGCTATCTCTCCGGCCCCTGAAACTCAAATTTCTAAAACAGACAGATTGTGTGGCCGTAGTGCCAGAGATAATGGTGTTTGCCTGTGTCCTACCTAAACAGGATCAAATACCTAGAACCGCATATGATCCCCCAAGTATAGCCAGAGTTCACTTCTGAGAAGAGAGCCAGGAATAGGCTCACAAGTATTTCTGAGTGTGTCCAAACCCTTGGTCCTAATAAAACAGAGAAACTATACCTATCCAGTGTTGTACTAGGCAATTAACCGAAGTCAGTTACTATGGGAAACCTTAGAAAGTGCTACATGCAACATTTACTATATTTAGAACATACCAATGCACAATTATTTGCAAATTTTCAGGTAGAGGTTCAAGGTCTTTCTCTGAATATAATCCTTGTTTCTTTGTTTTAAGCTATACCAGGGCTCACTCCAGGTTCTGTGCTCAGGGATCACTCCTGGAGGCATTTTGGAGGACCACATGTGGTACTGGGGATCAAACCTGGGTTAGCCACATGCAAGGCAAGTGTGTACTATATTTCCAGCCACTGATCTTTCTTTTTTGAATAATTGCATCCATATTGAATAGTTTGTGAATTTTGACTTTAATGACCATATGGAATGCCAGGGATTGGCCTGGGTCAGCTGCATGCAAAGCAAAAGCCCTACCAGTATGCTATCGCTCCAGCCCCTCTTTGTCTTTTCTTAAATTTTGTTTTGAATCACTGTGAGATAGTTATAAAGTTGTTCATGTATACAGTAAAATATAAAACAAATATTCTTATAAAATAGTAAAATAGCCTCTTTCATCATTGGAGTTTCTGTTGTGTGTGTGTGTGTGTGTGTGTGTGTTTACATGCCTGAGAACACTGTCTCTCATGTCACATTGCCTGTGTTCAAATGTTGAAGGCATCACTTTCTAACTTAGGCAAGTTACTCAGCTTCTTCCTGTCTTCATTTCCTTAGTTGTTTAATAAAAAGGTTTATATGGTACCCAACAGATAGTGAATAGCTGGCAATTGTGGATGGATGATACATGTTAACTGTTTGCCTTGGATACTTGCCATACCCATACTTGTCTCATCCAAACCCAATAAAGAGATTTACCTTGGTTGAGTCTTTCCAGACCATTGAGTTTAGTGTTCTTAGAAACAACAAATATTTCTTCTTGCACCACTGGTTTACATGATATTTAATTAAATTATGTAAATAAAGTAGCTGCTCCCATTGGCGTAAACAAATTTGAGAACAATCAATAACTTACGCTCACTTGGAAGAAATAGCTGTGAATGTGCCTAGAGCAGGCCACCATCCAGGAACACTAGAGGCCATGCCACACACTAGCCAGGTTGTAGAGTGGAACTTTTTTTTGGAAGGGGGCACACCCAGTGGTGCTCAGAGGTTACTCCTGGCTCTGCACTCAGAAATCACTCCTGGCAGGCTCTGGGGACCATATGGGATACAGGGGATCAAACCTGGGTCCATCCCAGATTGTCTGCATGCAAGGCAAATGCCCTACCACTGTGCTATCACTTCAACCCCTTAGAGTGGAATATTTAAGGGAACAGAGTACATTAGTCATGAAAGCAGTTAAGTCTGTAACAAGATCTTACTTACTTGACAGCTTCTTTTTGTTTTATTTGGGGCCACACTCAGCAATGTTTAGGGCTTTATTCTGGCTCTGTGCTCAGTGGTTACTCCTGAAAGGCTCAGGAGACCATGTGGGTGCTGGGGATTGAAACTGGGTCTGCCCTGTGCAAGGCAAGTTTCCTACGCGATGTACTCTCCAGCCCCAAAGGCAACTTCTCTGAGCATCTTCTCTGCTTTGCTCCTTTTATCACTTTACTTTCAGCTTCCTAGAATCTTTAAATCTTCCTGATTATCATATGAAAACTGATCCCTTATGGACTTTAAATACAAATGATTGTAACTTATAAAACAAGCAGAAGGAACTTTAGTAAAGTTGTGACTTTTCCCATAGCTAATATTTCAGTGCTTTTTTTTTATTTAATGTTTTAAATTATTTCTCCCAAAGTGTTGTGATTTTACCTCACTGCTGCCCTAAGAATGTTTATTTATATTTGTTTTGGGGCTACATCCAGCCGTGCTCAGGGGTTACTCCTGGCTCTATGCTCAGAAATCACTTCTGGCAGGCTCAGGGAACCATATGGGATGCCAGGGATTGAACCAGGTCTCTCCTGGGTTAGCCAAGTGCAAGGTAAACGCCCTACTGCTATGCTATCACTCCAGCCCAAGAATGTTTATATATTGAGTGGTCCAAAACCACCTTTGACTCATCCCAAAATGTGCCCCACCTCTACCTTCCAAGAAGCCTAAATCACATGATTCACCACTTTATCCTACTCTCTCTCTGGCCAGTATCTTCCAGTGGTCCTCAAACTATGGCCCGTGGGCCACATATTGTATTTGTATCTGTTTTGTTTCTTCATTGCAAAATAAGATATATGCAGTGTGCATAAGAATTCATTCATAAGTTTTGTTTTTACTATAGTCAGACCCTCCAATGGTCTGAGGGACAGTGAACTGGCCCCCTGTTTAAAAAGTTTGAGGATCTATGCCATTTCCCTTTGCACTTGTCCTCAGAACTCATTCAATCGCCCTCCTAACAGTGTAGGTACTGAATATGGGTGACTTTGTAGCTTCCAAGTAATGTCCTCTAGACAGTTGAATGTAAAATTTGGGAACCTAGGGGGGGAGGGGGGAAGAGAGAGAGGAGAGAGAGAGGAGAAAGAAAGGAGAGAGAGAGAGGAGAGAGGAGAGAGAGGAGAGAGGAGAGAGAGGGGAGAGAGGAGAGAGGAGAGAGAGGGGAGAGAGGAGAGAGAGGAGAGAGAGGGGAGAGGAGAAAGGAGAGAAAGGGAAGAGAGAGAGGAGAGAGAGAGAAAAAGAGGGAGAGAGAGGAGAGAGAGGGGAGAGATAGAGGAGAGAGAGTTAAAGTCAATACAAAGATCTGAGAACAAAAGCAATGGAATTTATCCTCTCATGAGTCACAGTGTCAGAAACGGGTGTGTCAAATGGGAATTGCTTCAGTAAATTTAGCAGTCTGGGGGATGGAGGTCTGTAGAAGGGCTAAGCAGAGCCGGAACTGCCAATGGAAACAGCTGTGTGCAGGGAAGTCTGAATCCGCAGAAAGGGAGTTCCAAGGAGTGTTTATTCCCGATCAAACCTAACAAAGATGTGAGGGAAGATCAGCAAGTGCCTTGGACCAAGTAGGGAGTCAATGCACTTGTTAACAGACTAATTAATTAGAACTGAAACAATTAGAATGTCACTAGGGATCTCAGTGCTAGGTTTGGGTTTCCCTAGAAGCTGACCTTGAGATAAGGATTAGTTTATTTGAAAGACAAAAGAACACTAGAGGATGAAGGAACATGAAACAGAAAGGGAGGGGGTGTAAACCAATAAAGAAAGTGTTCTCCAGTAACAACCAATGAGCAATTAGAACGTGATCCCACTGGGAAAGCTCTGGAAGACTGTGCAACACTGAACTCACCTTTCCAAGAATGAAGGAGTAGAGGGTTTGGGTTGGTTTTTTTTTTTGGGGGGGGGGTTCTTTTTGTTTGTTTGTTTTTGGGCCATACTTGGTGATGCTCAAGGGTTACTCCTGGCTATGCGCTCAGAAATTGCTTCTAGCTTGAAGGAACATATGGGAAGCCAGGAATCTAACCGAGGTCCGTCCTGGCAACCGCCTTACTGCTGCACTATTACTTCGGCCTCATGGAGTATTTAAATTCCAACTCCTCCAAGTCTTTGGTGACACCGTTTCTCTGACATTTCTAGCCTGCTGCTCCAACAGCATCGAAGAAGGCCCTGATCCACAGGTGAACAAATGCAGGTCATGGTAGTTGGAGGTCTGGTGTGCAATAAAGTGGGAAGGGCAGGGACTAAAGGACAGTCTCAGACCCTTTCCCTCCACTGGGGCAGAACATGGCAGCCTCAGGACACCAGTGAGTTTTCTGTGGGTTGGTAGTAAACTGGAGGTGAAAAATAGAGATTGTAGTAGGATATCGATTTCAAAGCTAAAAGAAGCTGTGTCCATAGGCTAACTCTGGAGGATAGGAAAGAAGAGCAAGTTATTATTGGGAGATCAGAAATGCCTGGTAGGGGGCCAAAGCAAGCATTTGCCTTGCATGTGGCTGACCCTGTCATACCAGGTGTAATTCCCCAGCACTGTCAAGTATGGCCAGACAAAACAAAACAAAACAAAATAGAAAAACTTGGTGATATTTATGGAGGAAATTCACAATATCCCCCCCCCATCCCTTTTAAGTTAGTATGAGGAGTTAGTCTAATCAGTCATCTTCAGCTTCTTTGGAGTGCCATTCAGTGCTTTCACAGAGAAGCAAATGGGGCAGATGTGGTGCCCAGTGGCCAGTCAGAACCCAAGGCACAGCATGGAGTCAGAAAGAAGTTTACCCTAAGGGGCTCCTAGCTTCCCTGGCCTTCCCTTCTGCAGTGGGAAAAATGCAATCATTCACATCTTTTGGGCATAATAGGCAGAATCTCAAACATACCTCAGCCCGGGATGTGTCTCAGTGGTAGAGCATGTGCCTGGCATGTGTGGCAGCCCTGGGTTCAATTTCCCACCACCTCTAAAAGGAAAAGGAAAGAAGAAACATTCCTGGCCTTTCACTCCAAGTGTGGCTCTTTATTTGATCACTGTCGGTCTCAGAGCTAAAGCATAAGCTCAGGAGGGCAGGAGCAGAACACATGTTAGCACTCACATATCCCTCGTGTCTCGCACAGTGTAATCAATAAATATTTGCTTAATAGAGAAAAAAACAGGAAATATGATGATGGTCGGGCCAAAAAAAAAATAAAGCTGAGATTTTGATTCCCCTGGAAGTGGGTTTTCTATGAAGCTAATGAAATTTAAACTTAAGGACTCTGTGTGTATGACCTCTTTAAGACCCTGGGAGAGGACTTAGTAATATTTTCATATGGTCATTCCTCTTAAATTTACAAAAATAAAATTTCTCAATCAAGGATGAATAACACTACTGTTTCCACTCTGACTTGCCACTTCCCCTCCTGTGAATGGTTTTGAAGGGGCACTTGGTTAAATGGAAATTACGTTATTACACTGGGAATATCTTTAGTTTATTTGAGTTTATTGGGATTTCTGCATAGGGACTGTTAACTTGTTGCTGTCTCTCTGGGGTAGAAATGGATGAGCACATTTAGCACCCTCTGGGGCATCAGTACATAAAGGCAAAGGGGCCAGAACTTGCCAGGCACCTGAGTATGACTTGGAAATTGCTCCTGGCTTGAGGGACCATATAGGATGCCGGGGGATCAAACCACGGTCCGTCCTAGGTTAGCACTGCAAGGCAGATGCCCTACCACTTTTGCCACTGCTCTGGCCTCTGGAAATGTATTTTTTTTTTTTGCTTTTATGGAAATGTATTTCTTATTGATGCCAGATCAAAGTGGAACCTCTCACTTGTCAAAAATAGACTTCGTTACATAACATATATAATGATAAATGAATCATATAATTTTTTATTTGTTTAATCTGATCCCAGGGCTGAGTTCAGGGTCTCCATTGTGCATAAAGACATGTGCTCTACTACTGAGCCACATTCCTGGACATTTTTATTTTTTTATTTTATTTTTTTTTTATTTCTTTGCTTTTTTTTTTTCTTTTTCTTTTTTTTTTTTTTTTTTTTTTTTTGGTGTGTTGTTTTTGGGTCACACCCAGCAGTGCTCAGGGGTTACTCCTGGCTCCATGCTCAGAAATTGCTACCAGCAGGCACTGGGGACTATATGGGATGCCGGGATTGGAACCTATGACCTTCTGCATGAAAGGCAAATGCCTTAACTCTATGCTATCTCTCCAGCCCCCATTTTTCTTTTTTTAGAAATGGAAATCACAGACTAGAAAAATAGTACATTGGGTAAAGCACTTGCCTGGCACATGGACTGCCAGAGTTCAATCCTTGGTACCACCCTGAATTCATCAGAAGTGATCCCTGAGGCAGAACCATGCTTAATGCATAGCACAAGTCAGTGTGGCCTAAGAACCAAAAATTTAAAAAAATAAGTAAAATGGGAGTTACATGAAAAAGAATATAGTAAAACTCCTATTTATGAGACATAAACCCATAGTAATACTACTAGTAAAAAGCACATTCTAATATGAGGTTATGTATTTTTTTACATCCGTAAAATATTGACATCATCAATGTCAGTGAAACATAATACAACGAAGATAACATAAAATGCCTAATAAGCCATTATAGCTAGGACATCAATAATAAGCTGGTAATAAAGTGCCAATAAAGTCCTGGAATGTTCAAGAAAATTTGAAATGCTCTTGATTCTATCAGTGCCTATATGAAAGAAACTTGATAAATTATTTCAAATTTCATTATCCTCTACAAAATTTATACAATAGTGCTAATGGAAAAAGTTGAAGAGGAAAAACCTAATCTGAATTATCAATAATAAATGAATTTTGTTCAATATAATAAGAAAGACAATGGAAGTATATTTCTGATTGCTATAGAAAATGATACTTTTGGGGCCAATGAGATGGTACAGTGGTTAAGGTACTTACTTTGTATGCAGCCAATGCTGGTTCTAGCCTCAGCACTGCATATACTCCTCTGTGCAGTGCCAAGAGTGATCTATGAACACATAATCAGGAGTAAACCCTGTGTGCTGCTGGTTATAACCCAAACTACCACCACCACCACCAAAAAAAAATATTTTTAATTGTTGTTTATAGTAAGAGTCGAGTCAAGGCTGGAGAATTAATTCAAAGGACTAAGCACATGCTTTACACATGGGATGCCAAAGTTTTATCTCCAGTAACACATGATTCCCTGAGTACTATACCCTAACTAGCTCAAAATCAGGAATATCCCCTAAGTTAATCATTGACCTCTCCCAAAACAGCAGTTCCATAGCTCAATAGCTATAGGAAATAAGCATTTCCAATTTGTAATTGTTAGGCAATTTGTAATTGTTGTAAATTTTTTGTAATAAGGCCTAAAGAGATAATATGGAGGGTAGGGTGCTTGCTTTGCACACGGCTGACCTGGATTTTATTCCCCGAATTTCATATGGTCCCTAGGGCACCACCAGGGGTAATCCTAAATGCAGAACCAGGAATAACTCCTGAGCATCACTGGGATCCAAAAATAACAAAATTATGTGTGTTTGATTACTTTACTCAACATTTACTAAATAATGGTTCTACTTAGCATTTAAAATTGTATAATATGGGGGGCCTCAGTGATGGCACATCGAGTAAGGGATTTGCCTTGCACAGGACTGACCTGGCTTCAATCCCCAGCATCCCATATAATCCCCCGAGCCCACCAGGAGTAATTTTTGAGCTCAGAGCCAGGAGTAACCGCTGATGCTCCCCCAAAATTCTGTAATATGTTATACTGTCTTCTTTGTTCTAAATAAATTTTAAAATTTTATTTCATTTCTCAAGAGGCTCTCAAATGTGTATAGGCTAAACTTCCAACTACCAGAAAACATGGTTCTGCTCAGCTATTCTTTTCAAATCTTCAGAACTGCAGAGGAGTTGCAGTCTACAGTTTTCATGTAGATCTTTGACAAGGTGCATGGTCTTCTTTGTTGGTTTATACAATAAATTGAGTTCCTGTAATTAACCAGGAGTTAATTTCTGGTTTACTCTTAGAGTCTGAATCTTTATCTTGCTCAGCCTTGTGATTCTAGATTCTCTCTCTGCACCCAGGCCCAGGAAATTGTTCCTCCTTCCTCTGATACATGACTGGCTCTAGAATAAAGGCAAGAGTAGAAGGGCTGGGAAAGTAGGCTGCATGCCTGCAGAATTCTAATGTGATGATGACTCTGTGGTGGTAATATCTCCTAAGTAGTCTAGTTAAAATGCCCTTTAAGAAATCTGGCAAGAAAAAAAATAAAAAGAAATCTGGCAGATTTCTTCATTGCAGCATATTCACAATAGCTAGAATCTGGAAACAATCCAAGTGCCCGAGAACAGATGAGTGGTTAAAGAAACTGTGGTACATCTACACAATGAAATACTATGCAGCAGTTAGGAAAAATGAAGCCATGAATTTTGCTTAGATGTGAATGGATATGGAGGATAACATGCTGAACAAAATGAGTTTGAGAAAAAGGAGTAGATAGGATGATTGTACTCATTTGTGGTATATAAAAGAGATAATATGGTAATAGAGATTAGGGCCAGAAGGACCAGCTTACCACACAGGTGGGTGAGGAGTTTAATTAGTGCAGAGAAGGGACCACTATGAGAATGATAATTGGAAATGATCACTGAACAAGAACCGGGTGGTGAAAGGAGATAATGTAATATGCACAATACCTCTTCAGTAACAATAGTGCAAGCTAGTGTCTAAAAGGAAAAAAAGGAAGGAGGGAGAATAAAAATGTCTACCACAGAGGCAGGCAAGGAGATGGGCAGAGGTGAGGGCAGGAGGGAAATTAAGACTTTGGTGGCAGGAAATGTGCACTGGTAAGGGTGTTGGACATTGTATGATTGAAGCTCAATCATAAACAAGTTTGTAACTATGTACCACATGGTGATTCAATTCAAGAATTTATGTATTAAAAACAAAAAGAAATCAGGCAGAGGGCTGGAGTGATACCACAGATTAAGATGCTGAATCCTATTGACCCCAGTCTGATCCCAGCATCACATATAGTCCCCTGAGCATTGCCAGGGCTCAGTCCTGAACATAGACTCAATATTGGCTCCTAAAGACTACTAGGTATCACCAAAATAACCCCACTTTCCCAAACAAATAACTGAAGAAATTATAAGATGACCAGTTAATGGAAGTGACGTCATTTAGCCTAAGAAGATACATCTCTGGTGGGTACCAATATTAGCATGATTTGCCACAGTGGGAAACATACTTTCTCTAGATTCAGTGCCACAGACAATGGTATTTATTTCTTGAATGCACAGTGATGAGAATCAGCTGGAACTGCACATCTCACAATGAAAAGCCAGAACTCAAGATACGAAGGCCAATCTAACAAGCACATTTCAAGTCTCTATGTTCATTTTTTCTGCTAACCTTCCACTGGCAGAGGTGTGTCAGGGGCCAAGTGGAAGGAAAGTTATTCTACTCTGAGAACAAAGAAGTCATATGGACAAGGGAAAAGGAAGTGGAGGATGAAGGAAATGAATGATGAACAACTGTGCTGCCATATTAAAAGAAGCACAGGCTTCCTCGCTTCTGATTCCTCAGTCGGCTGATCTGTCCTCATTCCTGCTTTTACCAAAATCGCTGACTTAATTCTTTTGCTTCATTCTACCTAGAATCTGATTCCTCTTCTTTATTCTCACTGAATGGCTTGCCTGGATTGTGGCTACTGCTCTCCTTGTCTCTGGTTTTGTCCTTTTTCTGATTCATCATCCACAGAGCTCCTAGCTATTATTATCAGTATCTCATCAGTATCAGCATCATTAAAGTGAGCTATTTTGCATTGCGCTTCCTGTTTTATATATCTTGTGCTTTCATTATACTGGAAGCTTTAGCTAGCCAAGACTTATTTCTCTTTGAAGCTCTAACATTCTACACCAGGACTGACACATCATGAAATTTCGATATGGAAAGAAAGCAAGAAAAGAAAGAGGATGGGATTCCAATTTAAGTTTGTGACATTAAAGCCGAAATTCTTGTTTTTCTACCATGATTTAACCTTAGTCACAAAGGTATTACTAATAAAATAAGGATAAAACTCAGTGTATGACTGCTATACAGTGGAAAAACAGCTACAAGATCTAGATTCACTGCGGAATCTTTCTCCTATAACCATAATAATCCTTCTTAATCTTAATTCTTCAAAAACGGAAAGGTCTAGAAGTCGTAAACATTTTAAATGGCCATAAGAACTTCAAATATAAGAAATAGATGTTCAGTTTCACTATTAACAAAATGCATGGGCTTTGCTTGTATTTTTTTGACCTACCAGGTTGGCAGGGATCAAAAGAGTCTTAATGTTGTACAAAAAAATAGTATAGACACTTTTATATATACAGTGATGGGGTGTAAATGAGTTCAGCATCTATGGATGGCAATTTAGCGCCTTATGCACTGATATGGAAAGGTCTCCAGGATGTTCCTTGCTGTAAGTAAGAAAAGCAACATGCAGAACACAGTATACACTGTTACCTCTTGTTTTTTATTGGGGAAGAACAAAACTGCTATACATGCATGTTATTATTGCTCAGGAAAGCCCTCCAAAGAGATTTAAGAAACTGTTAATGGCACTTGCCGTGGAGGGAAATTGAGTTAGAGAACAAGTATGAAAGAAATTTATTTTCCATTGTATGTTCTTTTGTATCTCATATATTTTGTTCTATACAGAATATAATTGTCTAGGTGACAGGAAAATGCAGAAGATTAATAAATTGGAAAACATATATAACATAATATGGCCAAGGGCTCATAACCCTAAGGAACGTTATAGCGATTGCAGGATCTGAAACTCCAGGGATAGGATATGACCCAGACAGGACACTCAGGGAAGTAGAGCTGGTTAGGATGAAGGGGTGCTTTACTAGGCAACAAAAAGGGAAAATCTTTGAGATAGAGACCACATATGAACAGAGCAGGACTTGTGGCAAAGATAAGAGATGGGGACAGATATGTGGTATGGCACAGAGAACAGGAGACAGGAGTTAGATCTGATCTCACTCATTGCTCAGGGAGCATCAGGAATCCCACAGAGGGTACAGGGACTGAGAGAAAGGAGATCCTGTCTTAATGATATTCCCAGTGGAAACATCTGCTGTGGTAGAGAATGGATTGAAGGGAGGCAAGAGCAGATACAGTAGGCCAGAGGACTTACCTGAGTAAATGAGAGAGAGGTTCAGGGAGTGAAATTGACAGGACTCTGTTGAGGAACAACGACAAAGCGGAAGCAGCTGTCAAAGTACTGTCAAACCAGACAGGTGATTGACACATTCATTGAGGTGGAAAGCAATGGGAAGGAAATACACTTAGGAGATATCGGAGTTCATTTTAGAACATGTCAAACATAAGGGACCAGGAATATGGCTCAAAATGGTAGAGCTCATGCTTGGCATATCTGAGACCCTGGATTTCAGCCCTGGCACAGCATGGTCTTTCCACAGCACTTGCTGAGTGTGGCCTTGTGAGGTGTGGCCCTTCCACTGTGCACTGCAGTGCCAGGCCAAATGTCGAATGGTCAAGACTGAGGCCTTGATCAACTTGCGAGTGCCTTCTAGGCCTGCCATCCCACCAGCCCACAGCACCACTGAGTGTGATCAGCTTTAAAAAATAAGAAGAGGGCCGGGAGAGATAGCACAGCGGCGTTTGCCTTGCAAGCAGCCGATCCAGAACCAAAGGTGGTTGGTTCGAATCCCGTGTCCCATATGGTCCCCCGTGCCTGCCAGGAGCTATTTCTGAGCAGAAAGCCAGGAGTAACCCCTGAGCAATGCCGGGTGTGCCCCCCCCCAAAAAAAAGAAGAAAGGGGCTGGTGAAATAGCATGGAGGTAAGGCATTTGCCTTGCATGCAGAAGGACAGTGATTCGAATCCTGGCATGTGGTCCATCGAGCCTACCAGAAACAATTTCTGAGAGTAGAGCCAGGAGGAACCCCTGCGTGCAGCCGGGTGTGACCCAAAAACCAAAAGAAAAAAGAAGAAGAAGAAAAAGAAGAAGAAGAAGAAGAGGAGGAGGAGGAGGAGGAGGAGGAGGAGGAGGAGGAGGAGGAGGAGGAGGAGGAGGAGGAGGAGAAGGAGGAGGAGGAGAAGAAGAAGAAGAAGAAGAAGAAGAAGAAGAAGAAGAAGAAGAAGAAGAAGAAGAAGAAGAAGAAGAAGAAGAAGAAGAAGAAGAAGAAGAAGAAGAAGAAAAAGAAGAAAAGGGTGCAGATGTGATAGTGTAGTGGATAGAGCTTTTGTCTTACACATGGCCAAACCAGGTTTGATCCACAGCATCCCATATGGTCCTCCAAACACCACCAGGTCCTGAGCACAGTGAGGAGTAAATCCTGAGTACAGTACTGCCAAGTGTGGCCCCCAAATCAATATATATAAAACATAAATTTACTATTTTTGTTCTTTTGATCTGTCTCAGCATTTTTTACATATTCACAGTCTTATGACACCTTCATTGCTTAATTTCAGATCATTTCCATCATTCAGATGAATTTCTACATTTCCCAGATCCCTCCTTCCCCCATCCCGTGGCAGCCACTAACCTACATTCTTTTTGTGTGGATCTGTCACTTCTGGACGTGACGTGGACTCTAAATGGAATTCTGTAGTATGTGGCTTTTGTCTCTGGTTTCTTTCACTTCACAGTTTTGAGATTCATCCACATCGTAACATTTACCAGCACTTCATGGCTGTATAATATTACATTGAGTGGACATATAAGTGTTGTTTGATCAGGCTCAGTTAAATATATTTGAGTTATTTCCATTGTGGAGGGGAGGAGCCTGGATCACACCTACTACTACTCAGGACTACTCCTGGGTCTGTGCTCATGAGTCACTCCTGACAGTTAGATCTTAGGCTCCTATAGCCTGAGCTAGAGTATAGTGAGTAGGTGTTTACCTTGTACATAGCTGACCTGGGCTAGATCTACAGCACCCTACATGGCCCCCTGAGACCTAGCAGAAGTGATTTTTGATTTCAGAATCAGGAATAATTTCTGAACATTGCTGGGTGTGTGGCCCCTGCTAAAAAACTTAGACCAAATAAAAGAACTTGGGCCTCTGTTAAGCACATATGTCAGCCTTGGGAACCATCTCTGGCCCCCATTTCCACTTGTTGGCTAGTATGAATGATGCTTCTGTGTTAGTGTGCAGGTTTTAGTGTGGAAAGGTTTTTAGATCTTTGGGATCTATACCTAGAAGTGTAATCTCTGGGTGATAAAGTAACTGTAATGAATGTTTTGAGGCATTGTTAAGCAATTTTCCATAATGGTTGCAGCATTTATCCTTTCCATCAGCAACCCATGAGGATTCCAATTGCTCACTGGCCCTGTGGCGATTTCCATTCCAATTGATTCCTCCCCTCCTGGTCCACTTGTGATTTTTGCTTTGTTTGTTGTCAGCCATCCTGGACAGCAACAGCATCTCATTGTGGTTCTCTCACTGCAGTGTTGCTCATCTTTTCACTCTTGGGTCTTTCTATATCTTCTTTGGTGAAGAGACTTTTTTGTTGAAGTGTTCTTGCCAACTTACTTCAGTACTCAGCATTTTTTATTCATTCCCTAACTCTGAAATAATAAATTTTCCCATTTCCTCTAAGGCCCTTATTGTTCTAGCACTGGCCTTTCTGTGCAACCTTTCTCTCTACTCTGCACCTTACATTTTCACTATACGAAACTAAGGAAAGCAAAGCAGTGTGTTCTTTTTCTCCTTCTTTATCAATTCTATCTCCAACAGCAGAGGATGTTCAGCCCGAGGTAGGAAAAATCCTGTGAGCAGAATGGCCATGAGGAAGAAACCACAGGCCTGCAGATCCCAACTACTTTTTCATTTCTCACTCTTGTCCTTGGCAGCTCTGGCTGTTTTTAACTAAGCGAAGTGAGTCCTGCACCATGTTATAGCCTTGTCTTCAGACTGTGCTGAAAGGTTGTTGGTCTGGCTGGGTTGAGAGTTGTGTATTTTCTCATATTCCTCCATGCTCCTGTGGCTCTACAGGCCAGGAGAAGGCAGGTGGGCAGAGACACTACAGCCACTCGTTCTGGAGGTCCTTTCCCTCTCTGTCTTGACTGTAAAGGGCTGGAAAGTCTGCTTCTATTGTGATTAAGTTATAATTTAAGGCAGTGAACATGTGCTCTGCTGGCAGCTATAAAGATTCAAATCATAAAGTTTTACAGTGGAACAGTTTCTGTAAAAGCATCGTTAGGAAGTGGGAACCATGCCTTTAATTCTTATGACATATGGGACTGCCTGGTGGGTGTGGATTTCTGTGGAGTTTCATAGGGCGATGGTTTCTAATCAAAGTCAGTCTCTCTTCTTTGCTGTGGTGGTGTGGCCCGTCCAAGGATGTAGTAAAGGTGGGACTTTTCTCTCTATGTCTATTTCCAGCTCAGCATATCAAGCATAAGGAACTCTCAGGAATTAAGAGTAACCTTGAGGCCAGAGTGATAGCACAGCACGTAGGGCATTTGCCTTGCATGCAGCTGACCCAGGTTTGATCACTGGCATCCCATATGGTCTCCCCCAAGTCTGTCAGGAGTAATTTCTGAGCACCATCAAGTATGGCCCCAAAAACAAAAACAAAAAAAATTGTAATCCTTGTATAACTGTATCTTTTAAATTTTCCTCCACTTGTCTGGTAGCATTCACTAGGGAATGTATGTCTTCCTCTGTCCCTTATTGCACAAGGGACAATCCTAGGAATTTTTGTACCTTTTAGTCACAACTACCTAGAAGATGATATTCTTGAGGGGGATTAGTTGAGGAAAAAGATGAGTGCTGTGACTAGGTCAGTGGTAGAAAGAGAACATTAATAATAGAGAAGGTCTCTTTACCAACTTTCACTTCCATAACTTCCCAGGTTAATAATATATCTGATGTAACATATCCTAACTGAGGCCCACAACATACTCTCAACTGATTGTTTCTCTTGATTTTATTGTTTCAATGTAGCCACTTTCTGCTCCTTCAATGAGCTGACTTGTACATTTAGCAAGACTCAGAACTGCTAGTTCTTAAGCCTGCATATTCCGGTAGTAGCAATTGTACAAATGGCCTAATTTCATTAAATATTTTGTTTATTCCACAATATTGAGATAAAAAGATAGATATTTGTTATTTTAGAAAAATCAAGTTGAAAACTGAGATGAGTTTTTTAAAAGATAATTGCTATTATAACATAAATAAGAGCAACTGAGAGAGTCTTCCCAAGTCTGAAAATCTGCATTCTTGTTATTTAAGTTCTTGTTCTACTATTCCAAAACAAAATCAATAACTATAACTATAACAATTTATACAGGAAAAAATCTGAAATCCCAGCAGTAGATATATGTCTTAGTCTTATATGCCTGTTTGGAATATGCATTTAAGTTAAAATAAACTTTTTTAATATTAGTATATATCTCTTTTTAAGTGAAACTCTTCTTTCCAGGACTTTTTGCTTAACATCTAGAGCACTGGAAAAGAGACTTTCTCTAGAATCAGATATGCCCTTATTCAGTGCAATGATTGACTGTGTTCAATTTTTATAGAGGAAGGAATTATAGTCTCCATTTTACAAGTGGGAAAATTTAGAATTGCTGATTTTGTCCTACTTCACAGACTGTGACGACTTTCTCTGGTGTGTTGGCTATGGAGCCAAAAAGAAGGAAATGAAAAGTCAATGTGGAATTTATGAGCAAATGGAACTAGAAAAGAGAGATTTGTGTTTGATATTGAAGGTAATATTAAGTGGGACCTGAGAGGTTGGTAGACATATAAATTGATGTCTTCACTTTAGGAAAATTGCGGAATTACTTTTGTTTATTTTGTCAAGAGTTATTGAATCATCTACTCTGTGTTGTAAATTTTATGGATATGGCAATGGGCAGGACAGACAAAAATTTCTGATCTGCTGATTGTATAAATTACCCATTCTATCCTGAGGCTTATTCCCTCAAGAAAGTCTTGTTCACATACTTCTAGAGATATGTAGAAAAAATGCTCACAGCAGATTTATTCACAATGGTAACAGCAAAGAGCCTCTAGAAACCTATATGTCTATTCACAGGAGATGAACAGACTGTGGTGTAGTCCTATAATTGAGTACTATAGAGTAGTGAAAATGAAAGTACTACAGGGGTCAGCATAGAACTCTTGGAAATACATCTAATTTAATACACCCATGTTGTGTATGTAAATATTTTGGGGGATTACTATGTTGCTCACCCTAAACTGATTAGGTGATTGTACCCTACCCTAGGGTGTGACCTGGCATTCTGCCCCCACCCTAGGGTAGGACCTGATTCTGCTTTCACCATTGGTTGGTATCTGATCCCACCATTGGGTGGGACCTGATTCTGGAGTATAAAAACAGGAGTCTGTGGAAGGCCGGGAGCTTTTTGCTGGCTGGAACTGAATCTGAGTCTTTGGACTTCAGTTTTGTCCATCCGAATAAAGCAAATATTTCCACGAGCCTGATCGTCTGCGAGCTGTTTACCCGCCGTTTCACCTCAGAACCGTGGGCTAGACAGGGTGGCAGACGCGTGCTCCGAGCTGGAAGAAAAGGGCCTCATTCTCCATCCCTCCATCAGTCAACCTCTTCAGGGGCTGAACTGCTACACACCCATAGCAAAGATCTGAGTGAAACACTCATATAAGCTTCTAACATTAAACAATATATTGCTTAGGGACAGACATATATGTTACTGTAGAGAAAGTAAGCAACGGCATGAAATATTTAGGATAGTATATACTAGCACAGTAGCAGAGCCCTAGGAAGAGAAATTCTGTAGGAGGCCATATATATTAGAGATCTAATCTCCTTTTTGATTGTATGGTGAACAAATGTTCACCTGACTATTGTATTGGCTAGCTTTCATATACCATATATAAAATTTTATTTAAAAAAATAATACCTTATAGCCAGGGAGATAGTACGGCAGGTAGGGTGCTTGCCTTGCACACAGCTCACCCAGGTTTAATCTCTAGCATTCTTTTTTTTTTTTTTTTTTTTTTTTGGTTTTTGGGCCACACCCAGCGGTGCTCAGGGGTTACTCCTGGCTGTCTGCTCAGAAATAGCTCCTGGCAGGCATGGGGGACCATATGGGACACCGGGATTCGAACCAACCACCTTTGGTCCTGGATCGGCTGCTTGCAAGGCAAGCGCCACTGTGCTATCTCTCCGGGCCCAATCTCTAGCATTCTATATGGTCCTGAGCCCACCAAGAATGATTCCTGAGCACAGAAATAGGAGGAAGTCCTGAGCACAGCCTGGAGAGTCCCTTTACTCTCCCTTGCTCCTAAAAAAACAATGCCTTAAAGAAGTTTGAAGTTGGAAAAGCCATAAATTTAGACCTTCAGAAACAAATTCCTTGGTTTGTGCCTGAATCCTGTCCCTCATTTTTACTCTCGACCCTGCCCTGTGGGAGGCTGTCCAGGCTCTGAATGCTTTTTGTCACTCTGTGTAGTCAGTCTGTGACTGAAGAAACACCACACAGACTTGACTCCAAGACCTTGAAGCACGAATAGCAAATGCTGCAGGGGGGAGGCATATGAGAATGCCATCTCCAAGCCCTCTTCATTCAAACAAGTGGAATGCTCAGTTACAAGAAGTGCCTTCCTCTGGGTTACTAGCCATGAGGCTGAAGATGGCCTTGAATTAAACTCTGCCTGGGGTTTTTGTGTGGGATTGTTTTTCAAAGTGGATAAATGGGGGGCTGGAGTGATAGCACAGCATGACTTGCATGCTGCCAACCCAGGATGGTCCTATGTTCTACCCTGGCATCCCATATGGTCCTCCTGCCAGGAGTGATTTCTGAGCATAGAACCAGGAGTAACCCCTGAGCACTGCTGGGGTTAAAATAAATAATAAATAAATAAAATGATAATTAATAAATTAAATAAATAAAGTGGATAAAGAAACATTTCATGGGAAAATTGTTTCAATAAGGGCAAAAGTAGCAGATGGCCTGAGCTGCATCTTTTTGTTTTTGGTTTTTGGGCCACACCCGTTTGACGCTCAGGGGTTACTCCTGGCTATGCACTCAGAAATCACCCCTGGCTTGGGGGGACCATATGGGACGCGGGGGGATCCAACTGCCGTCCGTCCTATGCTAGCGCTTGCAAGGCAGACACCTTACCTCTAGCGCCACCTTCCCGGCCCCCTGAGCTGCATCTTTGACTCTGAGATTCCTTATTTTCCAGAGCCATCAGATATTGGTTAAGAAAGGAACCTATTTATTATGTGTTTGGGGAGATGATCAGTTGGTTACCATGCAGGGAACCTAATTCTTTGGAAGTATAGCATATCAGGACCAGAACAAAAGAGTTATTGTTAAAAAAAATAATGAAAGGAGAAAGAGTACAGCAAATAAGGGTCTTGTCTTATATGCAACTAACCTGGGTTTGATCCCCAACACCCTGAGCCCTCTCAGGAATGATCCCAGAGGCAAAGCCAGAGCCACGAGTAACCCTTGAGCACAGTTGAGTGTAACCCCCAAACTGAATAATAGAAATAGATTCAATTTACATTTTTCTGGAGCTAGATCTGAGCATATCATAGAGCATGCCAAGCATTTCCCAACATTTCTAGATTCACTTACTCATCTTTAAAATTTCATTTATTCAAGGGCTAGAATATGACTAAATTGGTAAAGCACATACCTACTATGTGCAGGACCCTGAATATGCTACAAATCACTATGTGTTTTTTCTAATATTGGTTATAGTACTGGTATCTCCTGAGCACTGTTAGATATAATAACCCTGCTGGCCTCCGAGCATTGCTGCTTCCAAGCATCAATCCATTAGACCTGCATGGCCACAAGTGTCCTCATCCTACCCCCACCCCAAAAACCACTAGTTGTGACCCCTATAAAAGCAATTCCTATAGTCAATAAATATTTACTAACAATTTACAATTCACCAGTGTTCATCCTGGACTTTGGAACAGCATTGGTGAATAAACAGAAATGGTCCATTCCCTGTAAGGCTTTTCCATTCAATGGAGAAAACAAACAAGTAAATACATAAATTTTTTTTGTTACAAATGGGGGTGGGATAAAAATAAATATAACATTTTTTGTTTTGGGGTCACACCCAATGACGCTCAGGGGTTACTCCTGGCTATACACTCAGAAATCGCTCCTAGCTTGGGGGACGGTATGGGATGCCTGGGATCGAACCATGGTCCGTCCTAGCTTAGCATGTGCAAGCCAAATGCCCTACCACTGCACCACCACTCTGGCCCCAAATATAACATATTTATCAAGATATGCACAACAGTATAGAACAGCCTGGTGACCTACTAAGAAAGATTTCTGGAAAAATTCACTTTAATAAAGAATTGCAATGAGCAAGTGAAAAGAAAGAAGAAATTATTTGTTATATTTGAAGAATGAGAAAGAACCAGTGACACTCAGGGTTTAAAAAGTGACAAAGAGGGGCCGGGCGGTGGCGCTAAAGGTAAGGTGCCTGCCTTGCCTGCGCTAACCTTGGACGGACCGCGGTTCGATCCCCCGGTGTCCCATATGGTCCCCCAAGCCAGGAGCAACTTCTGAACACATAGCCAGGAGTAACCCCTGAGCGTTACTGGGTGTGGCCCAAAAACAAAACAAAACAAAACAAAAAAAAAAGTGACAAAGAAAACTGGTTAGACATTGCGACTTACTAAACAAGCATGAAAACCTTAGTGGTGTGCAAAAGAAGGACTTTTTCTCTTCTAAAAGCTAGTGTTAGAGGCTTAGCTCTGCAGGGGTTTTTGCTAGTTACAGTAGAAGAAACCCTAGTCTGATCCCTGCATATTTTGTAGCTCCCTCTGGAGAGACAGTAGCTACCTGGAGAGCAATTCTCCTCAGGAGGCCAACCTGAGGAGAAGCACCAGGCCCAAAGGAATACAGGATGGAGCAATCCCAGAAATGAATCAGACATCCAGGAGCAGGGAAATCAGCATTCTTGTGGAGATAATAAAGGAGTAAATATTTGGGAGCATAATCTCATTTGTTGCAGTCTACCCATTGTTCATGAATATTCACATTCTTCTCACCTGCCAGATACACTTAGCTATTATCCCCAAACTTCCCCCCACCTTCCCCAATTTTATCCAAATCATGGCTTCTATCTTCAAATCCATGATTTTGACATTGCTATATTGTTTTTCTTGATCTGAAGGCCTAATAACTAAAAATAAACATATTCTACCTACCTCAAATTATTGTGGTTCAATAGATACAAGATAATGATCAATTATTTTATTTAAAAAATAGAAGTAGAGAAACTGGAGCAATCGTACATCAGGTAGGAGTTTGCCTTGTATTCAGCTTGACCTGAATCTGATCCCCAGCACCTCATATGATCCCCTGAGCTCACCATGAGTGATCCCTGAATTCAGAGACAGGAATAAGCCCTAAGCACTACTAAGTCTAGTACCACTTAGAGAGAGAGAGAGAGAGACAGAGACAGAGACAGAGAGACAGAGACAGAGACAGAGAGACAGAGAGAGACAGAGACAGAGAGAAACAGAGACACAGAGAGAAAGACAGAGACAGAGAGACAGAAAAATAGAGGGACTAGAGGGATAGTGCAGGGGTTAAGACAGGTAACTGGTATGCAACCAAACCTAGTCAGATCTCTGAAACCATACAATCCACTGAGACTCACAGGACCCTAAGCACCACAGACCTGAACATCTCTAAACACTACCAGAGTGGCATGGGAAATTTCCACCACCTCAGGGCCCAAGAAACATTTCATCCTTGAGCCCTCACAGAACTGCCAGCCTGTTTCACAAGAATTATAAGGAGGGCCTTCTGGGCCTCCTGAGCACCACTTGGAAGAATCCCCATTTACCCCTCAAATAGAAAATAAGAGTGAATTAGGGGCCGGAGAGATAGCATGGAGGTAAGGTGTTTACCTTTCATGCAGAAGGTCATCGGTTCGAATCCCGGCGTCCCATATGGTCCCCCGTGCCTGCCAGGAGCAATTTCTGAGCACGGAGCCAGGAAAAAACCCTGAGCACTGCCGGGTGTGACCTGAAAACCACAAAAAAAAAAAAAAAAAAAAAAAAAAAAAAAAAAAAAATAAGAGTGAATTAAATATACACAGGAATCACCAGGAGTAGAAAGCACTGTGGCAGTTCTGAAATTTTATTGGGACTGTTGGCACGTCATACCAGGCTAATTACTGGAACATTCTCTCTAATTAGACCCAATTTCTGTCTCAGAGTAGACCCCCCAATTCATTATTCTTTCTGGCTCTTCTGTCATCCTTTTCCATCATCCTTGGACGCTCTCAAAGAGGGCATTAAGTAGTCTTTGGTGCAGCTTTTTCAGTTGTCTTCCTGCCTGTAGAAATTTCAAGATTCAGAGACCTTGTCAAATCTCTTTCTTGAACCCATATTACATTTGCCAATACACCTGCCTCACAAACATTGTGGATTTTCTATGTATTTGATACTGTGTCAACTCTGTATGTTACAGGCCATATCCCTGATTTTTACAAAACATGATCTGTTCAAATCTAATTACTCAGGCTGCTATTGAACCATGCTTATAAGCTTTCTGGGAGCCTCTTCTCTGGCTGAATGTGCTGGAGAAAAGGCTTCCAGGAGCTAGGTGCTACCTTATTTTTTTTACAGAGCTTCACGAAAACTTATGATATTATTTTTGCCTTACCTTGAAACTTTTTCTAGTGGAAGCACCCTGAATTTTATCTTTAGTCCCATTGTGTGTATTAATTTGAAGCTATTTTACTAGGAAAGCTAAAGATAAGAATTTTTTTTAACTCAGAAGGTTTACTCAATACAGTATATTTGCAAATTAGCCCTTCTTTTCTATATTTTTTTTAGGGTGGAGGTACTTTATCAGAGTGACAAGCTGGCTAGACTGGGGAAGATGAAGATGAACTGAGATATCTAAGGAACCTAGGGCTTGGGATCCTGGCAAGTGCCAGTGTCCATAGGGAGTTACCACCCCCAGGACTGAGCACTGGGAGAGGAGGCAGGGAGGGGTAAAAAAAAAAGGTGGTGAACGAGTGGTAAAGGGAGCAGGAGGAAAATGGGGAAGAGAAGGAGGAAAATGGCAGCAGGGCCTGACTGAACTCAAAGTCAAAGCCAAATCAGCAGCAGGTGGAACTCAGAATGGAACCTCCTGGGAAGCGCACACAACCATGAAGGCAAGTTATAGCTGTTCATAGGTGAACCACATTCATGGAACCCAGGCACAGAAAGGAGGGCATGAACCTTTTATAAAAGGCTCAGAGACCTTCCTTCAGGAGCATGGTTGCCCAGGTTGCCATGGGCAGCACTGTGGTTTTGGCTCAGGGCTGAGTTTATGTATCTTGTTTTCAACATATCCAAGGGGGAAGTAATGACAGTGGTGCAGAAGCCTGCTATGAAGGCGGAAGTAAAGTAGCATGGGAGGTTATCAGCCAAGAGGTTGGCCTTCAGGAAGGTATCCTTGATGAGGTCATAGGTCACCAGCTTAATACAGTTGACAATGGCATTCCTCGTCATATTGAGAGAGGTGCCTTACCAGAGGCCTCTGAACCATTTCTCACAGGCAATGGTCTTGTAGGCCTCCATGGTCCTTTGGTATTTCTGCCCACCTCCGGCACTACCCCAAGCTTGAAAATAGACCTTGACCACATCTATAGGTTGGGTCACAGCCACAGCCAAGGTACCTGTGGTGCTGCCTGCCAGGAGGCTAGCCAGTCTTTTCTAAATTTATCTTTCTTATAATTCTCATCAAAATTAGCTAAAAGCAGCCAGCTTATAATTTCAGTTTTTCCCCATAAATTCTCCTATGCACAACTGGATCATTAGATTTTCTGCCTTCCAGAAAATAGTGTTGCTTATCCAAATGTTTACCACCGATACTACTATTTTCTCTTATACCACGCTTTTATATCAGCTTCTTGCTGCTCAGTACCTAGTTGCAAAAGCAATGTCACATATTTTAGATGGTTGTTGTTTTTGTTACAATAGTATCTCAATATCACAGTGGTGGAAAAAGAGAAGTTCGCCAAAGCAATAAGATATAAAGGGAGAAAACAAGAGGAAGCACACTCAACCCCTAAAAAAAACTGATCTTTTAAGATTTAGCAGAGGGTACAAAGAAAGTAGTCTGAGGAGGAGTAGAGAGAAAGATGGTAAAATTAAGAAGCAATGGTGGGGGGGCAGAACAATAGCACATCGGTAGGGCATTTGCCTTATATGCAGCAAACCTTAAAAGACCCCGGTTTGATTCCTGGCAACCCATATGGTCCCTCACACCTGCCAGGAGTGATTTCTGAGTGAAGAGCCAGGAGTAACCCCTGAGCACCTCAGCTGTGACCCAGAAACCAAAGAAATAAAAGCAATGGGGGAAATGTTTTTAAGAGAAAAAAATGGAGAGCTATGTTAAGGAGGATTCAGGAAAAAGCTATGTCTTTTAAGATTTTCAATCCAGAAGGTGATTGGAAATCTTGAGAGCCATTTTAGTGGACTGTAGGACAATTCAAATTGACATTAGTTAAAGAGTTAATGGGAAGTGTGAAAAGATAGACAGCAGATGTTTGGCAATAAGGAGCAGAAAAATATGATAGGTGTAGAAGTGGAGTCAAGCAAGGGATTTTTTTAAAAATAGAAAATACTGGTGCATTTGTATAGGCTGGTGGAAATGATCCAGGCAAAGAAGACTGATAGTCTAAGAATGAGAGATGATTACACCTTTTAAAAGGTAAGAGGCATGAGATACTGAAGACAGATGAGGAACTGGACTTTACTAGGAAGAGGGTTGTTCTCTCATATGGAACAGGAGGAAATAAGAAGATAGATACAGATACAAGAAACCAAAGCCATGATAATTAACATTTCCCAGGTACTTATTATTTGTCAAGATTGGTTTAAATGTTTTACATGTTTTTCCTTAATTCCTATGAATTAAACGCGGTTTTAATTTAGCCCCATTTCACAGAGAAGAAAACAGGCTTTAAAGCAGTTACTATTTTTCTAATAGTTTAAAACTTGTACATAGCAGAGCTGGGATATGAACCTAGTCAGTCATACCCTGAACCCATACTCTTCATTTTTCTTCCACAGGGAAAGGATTATTTCTTCCTCAGAAAGCCAATATTCAGAAAATATGACAATTAGAATGTACTACAAGCCAGGCCACAACTTGTCTAGTCTGGAATCTTCTAGACTTCCTACTCAAGTAGGCAGAGAATGTTGAAGGAAGGAGGGAGAGTAGACTAAAATCAATGTCTATTCCCTTTCTATATCCTGCAATTTTCCAAGCATTTTCACTGAGCAATGAATAGCTTCTGTAGAGCATGAAGCCTTTCTGTAGAATGAAAAGAATCTATTTTCTGGTGTACTGAAGGTCCATAGGATCTGGAATGAGTTTGCTCGCTTTGCACATCGCTAGTTCCTTGACAGAGCCTGCTAATTCAAACCTAGTGAGTTTTGTTGTTGTTGTTTTTGGGCTACACCCAGTGGCATTCAGGGATTATTTCTGGCTCTGCACACAGAAATCATTCCTGACAGACTCAGGTCCATATGGGATGCCGGAGATCAAACCCAGGTCGACTACATGCAAAGCAAATACCCTACCCACAGTGCTATTGCTCTGGGCCTTGAAACTTAGTGTTTCATACAAACTCAAGGGAATCATTCCATTTCCTCAGGGCAGTTAACTTTGCTTTGTCCTGACCTGTGCTGGGAGTCCAACTTTCCAATATCTACTCTTGCTCAAAGAAATCTGAGTCAAATTGTGTGTGTGAGTGGGGAGGGGGCTACTAGAGAAAGTACTGCTTTTTATATCTTGTGTATAGAGTAAGGAAAGGGAGACATGCCAGGCCCATATCAGAAATATACTCATTATGTGACCATGCAAATGCCTGATGCTCATCTCCTTAGCAAATACCCAGCTAGTGCTGGTTCCCAGCCTTGAGCTGACTCAAGGAGTTTAGAGATGAATGAGACTCTGCTGACCTTGAATTCCCAACTGGTAGGTAAGCAGCTGATTTCACCCTGCAAAGGTGCTATTTTTAAAAATCTGAGTTGTGTGCCGGGTAGTGTTGGGGTAGATGCATGTCCAATGAAGAGAGTGTCAGAGTCTACACTGAAGGGCAGTTAGACTGATCTGAGATGACAGCATGCTGTTTGCTTTCACCTTCATGTTCGTTATTGCTTGGGTTGCCTTTTCATAGGTTGCCCCCTTAGGCATAGACCTTTTCTCTCTTGAGCTATCTATGAAGAGCATCATAATATCAGTGAATCCTGCCCAAAGTGTCAGGGACCAATGACTAATCCCCACCCTCAAAACACACACACCGCAAACAAAGTTGTGAATTCCCTTTTCCAAGTTAAGAATCTGGTTTCAGTTATCCTAAACTCCATAACCCACACACTTGCTGAAATGTTTCTATAGATTTGGCTTCCAGATTTCTCACCTTACCTGGTCTCAGCAACTGCTGAGATCTCATTTCCAGAATTTACCAGATTGGGCAGGTAAAGATTTGGGGAACCTCAGTTAAGATAGTGTGGTGACTTGGAAGCTAAGATTTCCTCAAATCCTTAGGCTCAGAGCCCTCTACAGGATGTCCCAGAGGACCTTTGAGACAAGAAAGAGCGTTGAGGAGCAAAAGAGCTCTTTAGCCCAAGGAATATAGCCTACAGCCACTGCAGCCAGAATGCTGTCCTAACTCGTGCAAGAAAGGAGAGGAAACCAGTTTTAGTGGGCACATAGCACCTGGCTGTCCTGGTGGATTAGTGACAGAGTAGCTGAGCTCTGGTGACAATAAAGACACCACCAACAAGATCACTAACTTTCTACTTAAGGTGGATTGGTTGGGAGAGGCACATGCCAACACTCTAATGCCTGGTGCCTAGCAGGGGGTGAGGAGATGGGAATGGGGGGGACTGTTCTAGCTCCATAGGAGTTGACATGACATATCTTGAGAAGAAGAGAATTCTGGAAGAGGGTTCTCTGGCAGTCCTCTGAATACTGCCGGTTCTGAGCAAAAGACTTGTTCTCATCAGCCTTTTCCTCCTGGATAAGCAGGAAGCTCTGAGGCATTCCTTCAACATAATGGATTCATCTCTCTCTTGTGCACTGAGAATATCCAGCTGAATCTTCTAGTTGCACCCGCCTTAGGAGAACTAAGTCACTGATGACCCAAGTAACTGGTATGTGCATTCAATCAGAAACCCTAGTGGAGGAATCTAGGAAGAAATAAGTTGTCTTTTACATGTGAGGCCAGTGCTCTGGGCTCTTTCCTCCACCCCACCCCAATCTCCTGGCCCCCAAAAGGAAACAAACTGATGTCATGAGAAATTCCTTTCTAATAACAAAAACAAATGGGAGGTCTCTAGGGAGGGTAAGCATGGAGAGATGGAGGTAGTTTAAGAATGAGAAAACGGTGACTGTTGCTCCCAGTTCTGGTTAAGAAGCAGTGAGAATTTTTCCAACATCATTTTGAATCAAGAGAGATAGTGGAATCACTATAGTAAAATCTCAGAGTGGAAAAAATGTAAAGAAAACCAAATCCAACCTAGGCTGCTCTGCCCCAGGAAAGGCATTAGTCAGGCAGCCGCCGGAGCCAGACGTCTCTCAAGAGCCTGTTTTTCAGTGTCACGACGGTGGCTCTCCATGCTCAGGGTTTTAATTCCAGCCTCTAATCTCAGTTGCTTCTGTGATAAATTAATTGTAATGATAGAGGCCCCAGTTACGAGGTCTGCACCGTTAGCTTGTAATGTGAGCGACAGGTTTAAGGCCGGCTTTATTTAAGGTGCTGGTAATTACATGGGAGTTAGCATATGCAGGCAGAGATATGATTCATCCTTGCAGCCACAAGCATGACACAGCTGTTTGCAGGATAAAATAGGGGAACCGTGTTGTTACAAAATGTTCCCCTTATTATACCTCATTAAAAACAAGGCTGTGAAAAGTCAGACTGGCGATGAAGGAAATGGATGGCCCCACTGTCAAGCCTGATAGGGAAGGGGCTCAGCGCCGTGCCTGGTCGTTTCATTTTCGATTTATTTTTATTTTTTTTAAATGTTTTTGTCCTTTC
The DNA here is from genome assembly GCF_024139225.1 of Suncus etruscus. Classification (NCBI taxonomy): domain Eukaryota; kingdom Metazoa; phylum Chordata; class Mammalia; order Eulipotyphla; family Soricidae; genus Suncus; species Suncus etruscus. The sequence continues at coordinate 33,315,940 of NC_064853.1, read as the reverse complement.
TCTGACTCTTTGCTCCCTGGTATTCAGCAACTCACTGAATACTTGGAGAAGCAACCATCTCCCAAACCCTCTTCCTTTCTTCTTATGAAATGGGGTCTGCCCTTTTCCTTTCTTAGATAAGGCTGTGAATTTTCAGAAAGAAAAAGCATTCACTCAGAACAAAGAAAGGGGGGGTCTTTTTGGCGACCTGTCCCAATTTTGTCCTCCTCACCTTCCACAGGGGCACATGGGTTGCAAGCTCAGAGGCTCCAGCAGGGAGCAGAGCTTCAAAGTCACTGAACATCAGGGGTGAGAGAAAGAGGCTTGTCCTTTCATGAGACAGACATGAGCCGTCTGCCCCCATCATCTGGCTTTATAAAAATAACTTTAAAAATAAAAATGGATTTTGGCCTCATTTTTCTCTGTCCTTCCTCTCTCTCAAGTGAACTAGTGAGAGTTGAAAGCTACATGCAGATCAGCATTGAACCATAGACCCAAGGCCAAATAAATTAAGTGGTTCTTTATCAAAGGGCATAGTTCAGAAAGATAGGAGCCAAGGTAGAGAGAATATTCTTCAGACAATAGCCATTGCAGAAGGCTGTTCCCCAAGACGTAGCTGCATCTCTGTTCAACAACAAGGACTGCATGGTAAGCCACAGTGAGTAAAGGCATGGGCTAGAAAGCTTGAATGGGTACACATCTTAGTTCCACCACCTCTTTGTTGTGTGGCTTTAAGTCAAAATGTCTCAATCTCCCTAGTCAAAAAATGTAACTGGGGGTCAAGGATGTAACTCAATGACAAACCTCATGCCTGGTATCTGTGAGGACCTGGGTTAATCCCCAGTACCCCAAAATCAAAATAGGCAAGTAAAATAAAACTTGTAATGTATGGCATTACCTACCTCTAGGGTTGTTATAAGAATGAATGAGCTGGGCCAAAGTGATAGTACAGTGGGTAGGGCACTTTCCTTGCACCCATATTATCCCCAAGCCCACCAGGAGTGATTTTTGAGTGAGGAGTAATTCCTGAGCACCACAGGTGTGGCCTTAAACAAAACAAAACAAAAGAATAAATGAGCTAGTTCCTGTAAGATTTTAGAACAATGCCTAATAAATAGCAGGTGCTAAATACTATGAGATGGGGGGAGCAGGAGAAAGCGGATGTTGGCCTACACCTGACACTGCTCAGGACTTATCCCTGGCTCCATATTCAGGGGACCATATGTGGTGCCAGGGATCAGGCCCAGGTCAGTTGCAGACAACTGTATTCTCTCTGGCTCCAATAAGTGCTAGATTTGTTTATAAGTAACAGAATTAACAGCTACAAATTGCTATGAGCTAAGCTATATGTTCAATTTAAAAGGATAAGTTGTTTTGTTCTGTTTTTAATGTGGCAGCTATAGCAGAAGTAAAAACTTTAATTCAATTTATAGAATTGGGGCAAGAGGAAATGTCAAATAAACAGTAACAAGTGTTGATAAGAATGTAGAGAAATTGGAACATCTATACACTCCTGGAGGTAATGTAAAATGATGCAATCACTTTGGAAAATAATCTAGACATTTCCCAGGGAAAAAATTAAACATAGAATTATGTTTTGATCCATACACTCAGGAGTATTAAAACATATGCCCACACAAAACTCATATGCCTATATATATGTATATAGGCATATATACAGTACATATATACATATATATGTATATATATTATATATATATAAATTGCTCCTGGCAGGCTCTGGGGACCATATGGGATGCCGGGATTTGAACCACCGTCCTTCTGCATGCAAGGCAAACGCCCTACCTCCATGCTATCTCTCTGGCCCCAGGAGCGATTTCTGAGCGCGTAGCCAGGAGTAACCCCTGAGTGTCACCGGGTGTGGCCAGAAAAACCCAACAACAACAATGACAAAAAAATCGGGCATATGGATCGGAGAGATAGCATAGCAGTGAGACATTTGCCTTGCATGCAGCCGACCCAGGAGGGACCAGATTTGATTCCTAGCATCCTATGGGGTTTCCTAGCTTACTGGGGCCTATTTCTGAGTTCAGGGCCAGGAGTAACACCTGAGGGCCGCTGGGTGTGGACCAAAAACCAATCAATCAATAAAGTTTCAAAAAATAAAATATTAAAAAAATTAAATCAGGCATAAGGACTTTAGAGCAATAGCACAGTGGTAGGACATTTGCCTTGCATGTGGCTGACCCAGGATGGACCTGGGTTCAATTTCTGGTATCCCATGTGGTCTCCCGAGCTTGCCTGGGGCAATATCTATGCACAGAGCCAGGAGTAACCTCTGAGCACTGCCAGGTGTGGCATATAAACCAAAAAGAAAAAAATCAGGCATAAGAGTTCTCTCTTTCACTACTCCTATTAAATATAGTACTAGAAGTACTGCCATAGCAATCAGACAAGAAAAATAAAAGGCAAAAATATAAGAAAGGAAAGAATAAAATAATCTATTTGTAGATGATATCTTACATGCTTCACCAGAAAATTGGCTAAAGCTAATCAAAAACTTTTGAAAAGTTGCAATATATAAAACCAACACATAAAAGTCTGTTGCATGGGATCAGAGAGATAGCACAGTGGTAGAGCATTAGCCTTGCATGCAGCCTACCCAGGACAGTTGGTGGTTCAAATTCCAGCATCTCATATCGTCCTCCAAGCCTGCCATGAGTGATTTCTGAGCACAGAGCCAGAAAAAAACCCTGAGCACCACTGGGTGTGACCCAAAAGCCAAAAACAAAACAAAAAAAAAAAAAGTTTGTTGCATTTCTAAATATAAACAATGAAACATCCTAAAAGAAATTTTATAAAACCCATTAACAATAGTATCAAAAACAATAACATTCTTAGGAATAAATTTAAACAAGGAAGTGAAAGATCTGTACACTGGAAACTATAACAACTTATATAAAGAGGCCAGAGTGGTGGCACAGGGTGAAAGGCGTGTGCCTTGCATGTGCTAGCCTAGGACGGACTTCGGTTCAATCCCCAACATCCCATATGGTCCCCCTAGCCAGGAGCGATTTCTGAGCACATAGCCAGTAGTAACTCCTGAGCGTCACCGGATGTGGCCCCCCAAAACAAACAAATAAATAAATAAATAAAATAAGCAAGGATATTGAACTTTTTGTTTGTTTGTTTTTGGATCACACCCGGCAGCGTTCAGGGGTTACTCCTGGCTTCATGCTCAGAATTCTCTCCTGGCAAGCACATGGGACCATATGGGATGCCGGGATTGGAACCACTGTCCTTCTACATGAAAGGCAAATGCCTTACCTCCATGATATCTCTCCGGTCCCAAATATTTTTATAAAGAAGAGATAAACAATAGCCATAAATACCTAAAACGTTGCTCAATATCACCAACCATCAGGGAAGGGCATGTCAAAAAACCTCAGCAGAATAGCTGTCAGTAAAAGGTAACTGTATACAGCTGTAGGAATGTAAGTTGATACAGCCACTATGAAAAACAAATAGTATGGAATTTTCTAAAAAATATTTTTCAAAATGAATCTTTATCTGACCCAGCTATTCCACTATGGGTTATTATATATTTGAAGGGAATGAAAAGAAGATCTTAAAGAGAAAGCTACATTTCCATGTTACCACAGCACTGTTCACAATAACCAGGACATTAAAACTACATGCCTGTCAACAGATGTATGGGTAAAGAAGATGTGATAAATGTGACACAGGGCCAGAGAAATAGTACAACAGGTAAAGCATTTGATTCCCACACAGCTGACCCAGGTTCAACCCCTGGTACTCTATTTGTTCTCATGAGCCCTGAGAGGACTGATAGCTGAGCACCAGTGGATGTGGCCCAAAAATTAAAAAAAGAAAAAAAAAAGATGTGATATAAGAAGCTGAGGAGATGACACAAAGGGCTAAGTTATGCTTTGCATGATCGAACCCTGCATTAGATCCCAAATCCACATGGTCCCCCAAGTACTGCTTGGTTGCTATTCCTGAGCATTGAGCTGAGAGTAGCCACCAAACATTACCCAGAAAAATAAAAGAAGTAGTATGTAGTATACACAATGCAGTGTGGTATGCATATACACATATATGTACTATATTATCTAGTCACAAAATAGAAGAAAACCCTGCCATTTCCAGATCCAATGATAGGGATGGACCTTAATGACATTATGCTAAGTAAATGTGTGCATCAAATCAACATATAATTCACCTGAGACTTACATAGTGTCAATCATGTCTCAACAAAGCTGGGGTGGAGGCCCAAGGCAAAGCACTCATACATTCTATAACATGAATGTAACATGGATGGGTGAAACTGGAGTACATCAAGCTAAATAAAATGAACTTGACTCAAAAGACCTTATAGTATGAAAAATGATCAGAATTGAATCTAGAGACTAAAAATAGATTAGAAGTTGCTTGGGATTGGGAAAGAAGATGATGGGAAAATTGAAGGTGAGGACTTAGGGCAATGGATTTGAGATCATGTGATGAAAGTGTTCCAAAATTCATGGTAGCAATGATTACATGACTCCCTGACTATTCCAGAACCACTGACTATTACCTTTAAAATAGGTTAAGTGTAGGTCTATTGTATATTATATAAATTACACCTCAATCAAGATTTTTTAATGAGGAGAAAAAAATAATGACGACTTAAATTAGCTAAGTAATTTGCGATGATGGAGAGGAGGGTTATAAAAAATTTTAGAGCCAGAGAATCTATTGGACTCAGCTCAAAATCTGATGTAAGGACAAATGAGAAGGGAAAAAATCATGATAAAACTTCTTCTTTTTTTTTTCTTTTTTTTTTTTTGGTTTTTGGGCCACACCCAGCGGTGCTCAGGGGTTACTCCTGGCTGTCTGCTCAGAAATAGCTCCTGGCAGGCACGGGGGACCATATGGGACACCGGGATTTGAACCAACCACCTTTGGTCCTGGATCGGCTGCTTGCAAGGCAAACACCGCTGTGCTATCTCTCCGGGCCCATGATAAAACTTCTAACTGGGATCGAAATAATGGCGCAGCGGTAGGGCATTTGCCTTCCATGCGGCTGACCTAGGACGGACTGAGGTTTGATCCCTGGCATCACATATGGTCCCCCAAGCTAGGAGTGATTTCTGAGCACATAGCCAGGAGTAACCCCTGAGTGTCACTAGGTGTGACCCAAAAGGCTAAACAAACAAAACAAAACAAAACAAATACCTGTGATGCCAGGAGTAATGAATAGAAATGGGAATTTTCCTTTGAAGAGAAGGTTTTGAGGGAGTTGGGAATGTAGCTCACTGGTAAAGCATATGCTTTTTATATTTGAGGTTTGATTTTCAGCACTATAGAAGCAAAATAAAAACCAGACTTGGGTGATAAGACAGATATTATTATATTTTCATAAAATAGGTTATAAGCAAACACCTAATTTATTCAACTTAGGTAGGCCCTAAAGATAAGAGATGGTCTTAAAGACTGCCTTCTAAAGTGCCATCTTAAGTGGATAGTGTAGTTAAAATAAAAAAAGATGCAATAAGAATTTTTGAGGGCTGAGCAAGTGAATTTTAGCCTGCAATTTGTGGGAGGACCTAACCTCCAGAGAACTAGGATGCACCAATGGATGAGAGGAGGAGATATTGGTGAGATACTAATTCTGAGCAAAATAAACTCTGTATGTATTGCCACAGAAGTCAAAGGAGAGCTGAGAGTCAATCAGCAGAGCTACACTCAGGAGGACAGATGGTTCAGCTCATTGGATCCCTGGTTTAGACTCATGGTACTCAGTGCAGGTTGATTGAAAAAATAAGAACAACAAGAGCAGAAAGTGTGCTGGAGAAACAAACACTGGTCCTGTGGCCATATATAAATAAACCTTGTCAAGCAGTGTGAGCTGAATCCAAAAGATGATGAAAAGTCATGGAAGTCTTCAGTGGAGCAGAAAGATGGTTCCAATTGTATTTCAAAAGCAGCAGGTGGAGAGTTAAAGAGTGGCTCTAGACTAGAGCCTCTAGGGAGATGTTCTCCACTGCCAAGATGGGAAGATAAATTAATGTGAAGGGAGAGAGCTTGAGTTTTGACATATTGCATTTTAGGTGCCTGTGGGGAATCCTGGTAAAGTGGGAGGTCTGTTGTTTCACCAAGGGGGGAACTAACAAGAGGAGGTTGGACTAGTGATTTGGTTGGAGTAACACACAGTTCTATGATGACAAAAGTTATAGAAGCAAAGTGAATGTTCCCTGATGTGAATGCATAGGCCAGAGAAAGAATGAATGAAATTCAAAGCCTTGTTTTAATGGCCAGAGAGAAAGCACAGGGTTACCCCTGCACTTGTGCACAGCTGACCCCAGTTCTATCTCTAGCATCACATTCCCCCCTCCCAAGCACAAGCAGGAATGACCCCTGAGTACAAAGCCATGAGTAGCCCCTAAACACTGCCAGGGCCCTCCACCCCCCAAAAAAATATCTGCTTTATTATCTAACAGCTTGCAGAATGAGAGGGAATGCTGTGGAAAGAAAGGCTTAAATTAATGGACCAGGGCTCCCTTCCATTCATGCTGTCATATTAGGTGGAAGGGAAGAAAGCTCTGTGCACCCTAGAGGCATGGGGGACTTGCATATCAACAGTTCCTGTGTTCACCCTTACCCTTGATCGCTTCATGCTGATGGCAAGGCTTTCTTTCCTGGCAGGTGTGATGCTGCATGTGATAGATTTGTGCAATGTAGCCCAATGGTCTGGAGCACAGTCCTGACTCTTCCCTCCTTGCCCCAATCATAAAACCACCTTCCCTGTTCAACTAGCAAGGTGTGAAAGTGAAAAGTTTCACAAAGAAAGTTTACTTGGAGATGTTAATTTTGCAAGCCTACCCAGGCGGGCAGGGCACAATGGGTTAGACTAGTCTCAGCATGAGAGTGGCAGGATGTGCCACTGTCCTCTGGACTGTGGATGCCAAAGTAGTGAGTCTTCCTCTGTTCCATTCCTGTTGCCGCATAAGTACAATCTTGGCCAAAAACTCCTCCTGTAATGGCCTCCCAGTGAGCAAGTGCTTCTCCCTGTTGTCTCTCCTAAACAGTTCTGGTCTTGCCCTGCATGCAGAGCAAGGGTGATGCTGGTACCACCTCTCAAATAAATTCTGAGCCCAGAGATTCCAAGACACTTCTATGATGAGAAAGGGGGCTCCTGCAGACTTCCATGTCTGAAGTATCTTTCTTAACTTAGTCATGTCCCTGAGCCACTGTCCAGACTTCCAGAAGGCCAGTTGTTCTGGACACATGGGTAAAGGGTAATTGCTCCTCTTTTCCACTAGTGCTCAAAACTCAGCTAAATAAAACTACTTGTTCTACCAGAGCACTGCCAGAGAGTCCTTTCCAAATAAAACAAAACACAATCAAATAACATCACCTGCTTTAATGCCCTTGGATCCTTACCCATCCACGTGGGTAAGCTTTAGTGCCCCCCCCACCAAGTGATCATCCTTCTCTTTGACTTTGGTGATTTGTATGTGTGTGTACCTTTGTTTTGTTTTGGTTTGGTTTGGAAGTCACCTGACAGCACCCAACAGTGCTTAGGGATTACTCATGGCTCTGCAATTAGGTATCACTTCGATCAGACTCAGGGGATCATATGGGATACTGGGAATCAAACCTGGGTTAGCCATATAAAAAGCAAGCTCCTACTCACTGTCTTCTCTGGCCTCAACCTCAGTGATGTTTTATTGTATGAGAGCATCTCCCCAAGTCTCTTCCTGAATGAAGGCCAAATGCCAGAAGTAGAGGATCATCCTTTCCTCTGGTACATGATAGTCACCTATTAGTTCAAATACACTGCTTCCTCTCATTCCAAATTTACTTATGCCCTATATTTATTAAGCCCCTATTATATTGTTCCCAAGTCCCACTCTCTAATGCCCCACCCCCTTCTTGCAGTTAGAAGTTGCATCCTAAATCTTTTTTTAGTTTACTGATTGATTGATTGATTGGTTGGTTGTGGGGCCACACCCAGCAATGCTCAGGGGCTACTCCTGGCTCTGTGATCAAAAATCGCTTCTGGCAAGCTCATGGGATGCCAGGAATCGAACTGGTCCATCCCAGGTCGGCCACATGCAAGGCAAATGCCTTACCACTGTGTATCTCTCTGGCTCCCGCATCCTATATTTTTAAGATAAAACTTTCTCCAAAATTGATGCTGTTCCTTTTCATCTGCAGCTTTAAGGCATCTGGACTAGTCTTGGGGGCCAAGGAGCCTAATACATAAAAAGCTTCTTTTGTTTGCACAGACATAAAGGCTGCATGAGTGGCATGGCCTTCTCTTGGTTCTGACTGGCTAGACCTGTGTAGGCTGGGAGGAAGCCAATATTTACTCTGGAGCAGATTTGGAGCATGAATTTCCCTCTTGCTTTCAGTTTTGGATCTTTCCACCACTTTGTATTGCTTCTGGATTCTCAGAAAAGAAAATTTCATTGGTAGATGTGAAGTGGTGATGCCAGAGATATGAATGTTCCTAATACTGCTGACACATCTCCAATTCTGTCACAGTCTCACACTCTAAGTCTGTGCCTGATTGGCAAGAGCATTGCTATTGTATTTTCTCTTTATTTCTCTCACCATGAAAACTCTAGAGCCTCCTTCATTTGATGTTGATTTCCTGTTGGTATATCCCACAATCTGAGGTTCTCATCTTTAACTGCAGATTCTTATTGGAATCACTGGGAAAATTTCTATTTAGTTAATTAGTTATTATTTCATGTTTGATTTTATTCTTACAAGCTAAGTAGATCAAGAAAACTACTGAAAATATCTCATTTAAGCCAACTTACAAAGGTCAGAAAGATATTAGAGAGTTGAAGACATTTGTCTTGCATGCAACTTAACCCAGTTCACTTTGTCTCACATGATCCCCCAGACATCACTAGATGCAGGCCTGAAGGCTCTAAACATTGTTAGGGTCCAGCACTATAGGGTCCAAGTAGCATCACATCCTTGAGCCTTTGCATTGAACCCCCAGACCTCCTAAGCACCTCTTAAGCGATACAAACAAAACTGTATCAGTTCTTTTATTTTGGGTAAACTTTTAATATAGGTATGGACCAAAGAGAGAACAATGGACTGGAGTCCTTGCTTTGCCTGCAAATGACCCAGGTTCAGTCCCTGGCACTGCATGGTTCCCTTGAACATCACCAGGAGCAACCCCTCGAGCACCAAGACAGGTATAGTCCCTGAGCACTGCCAGCAATAAATGGATAAATAATTCAAATATCCCCCAATTTTCAAAATTGCTCATTACACTATGTTCCTTTTATGAAATATCTACATTAGTACCTGTTTTGACTAACTGAAAGAAATGTGCAAAGTATTTCTTCTCTTGTGACATAAAGACAAAAATAGCATTCAGATGTTTGCTTTTCAGCAGTCGTTCTAGAGGCAGAAAGCAGCCAAGGTTGCACCATGAGTATATAATCACCAACTCTGTCCTAGGAACTATTGTTCTTAAGTCATATCTCCTCTCAGTAGACACTAGTGTTATTTTGGATTGGATTGTTTTTTAGCATGGGTTGGTAGGTTGTTCGGGGATCTGGAAATACTCAACTTGCTTTGCATGTTACTCGGTGGTGCTTCTTTATGTCGTTTCAACTCTGGATTAGTGGTTTCATAGGAGCATTCTTTGCAAATAGTGAAGGAGACCTTCAGATTCCCATCCTGACCAGATTATTATGACATTGATTCTGGGTGTAACCTGGGCACTGGGATTTGAAAGCTCTCCTAGTAAGTCTAACTTGGTGCTGCCTTCTTTGAGAACCATAGCTCTAAGCTGACCCCAGTCTTACCCTCCTCCATCAAATCCTCTAGTCTACATCATTAATTCTCAGACTTTAACAAGACCAAATCATCCAGGAGGGCTTATTAAAAAATTGCTTGCTGGGCTCCAATCCCAGGGTTTCCTTTTCAATAGGTCTGAAGTGCAACCCTTAATTTGCTATCATAATAGATGCCCAAGTGTCGCTGATGATGCTGGTCCAAGGATCCCATATTAAGGACCATTTCACAATATCCTGCTCTCTTCAGATCCTTGATCTTTTCCTCCAGTGATTGGGTTCTCCACACTACCTCCCATGGAAACTCCAACATTCATTCCTGAGACCATATTGTTACCAATAATCACACCCTTTGTCATATCCATTTTAATTATCCTCCTTCCAAACACCAGTTTCTTTCCTCTGTATAGTGCCCCACTTCCAATCCCCATGGAACTCTACTCCTCTGACACTCCTCTGATCCTACCAGTTGTCACTGCCCCTCGTCCAATCATGCCCTAACTTCTCTCCTCACCCTGTTCAGATTCTCATGACCTACCATTAATTTTTGTTCCCTTACATATATCCTCCACCAGTTCTCTTATCTCTCTTTCATGATACTCTCCCAGCAATACCTTCATTCTAGTGAAGTTCACCTTTTGCTTTCTTTTTTTATAATTCTTGCTTCTCACTTAATTGAGAGAATGAAGCCATCAGAAGTCAACTCTTCCCCACTTCCATCATCTCATGTAGCAGTCTATTGAATTGGTACCATCACTTGGCTTTCTCTCCTGCTCAAAGGCATGCTTCTCCTTTAGAAAGAGACCCACCCCATCACCACACTCTAAAGTCCAGTCTCTCTACCTTCCTTAAGGATATTTTCACAGTAGTAGTTGTCTCCCTAATCTTTATCAGATTTGTTTCCATCTCAATCAGATTTGTTTCCTCACTTTTGGGGTCATTCCATTCATCACAGAAACCTGTGATAACACTCTCCCATTTTAAAATCCTTCCATTGTTGGGGTCATGCAATAGTATTGTGGGTATAGCACTTACCTTTTGAGCATCTAACCCAGAATGCTGTCTCAGGATCCCAGATGGTCCCCTGAGTATCACCATGAAAAATTCCTGAATGCGGAACTAGGAGTAACCCCTGAGCATCAGTGGGTGTTACCCAAAAACAAAACAAAACAAACAAAACCCTTCCTTTGTCCCAGTTACTTCTCCATCTCTTTATTTCTCTTTTATATCTCTATTTGTCATCCTCCTCTCCTTTCATTTCTATGGAATACCTCCTGGTTAGATTGGTTTTTGGTTTTTTGTTTCCTTCCTCTGAGTGCTTGTCAGTGATTTCCTCTATTGCCAAATTCAATGTCCAGTACTAAGTCCCAATCATGCTCTTATGGTCATTACCTCTGTCTACCAGGGGTCCTCAAACTTTTTAAACAGGGGGCCAGTTCACTGTTGGAGGGCCAGATTATAGTAAAAACAAAAATTATGAACAAATTTCTATGCACACTGCTTATATCTTATTTAGAAGTGAAGAAACAAAATGGTAATAAATACAATATGTGGCACGCGGGCCGTAGTTTGAAGACCTCTGGTAGACCTTCTTCACTAACTTCTGGATACCAGCTCTCTCTGGTTCTCTTTCTATGTCATGGCTTCTCCTCTCTCTGATTTCTAAATTTAGAGTACCCTTGGACCTACTCTACAGACCTCTTATTGTTTTCATCTGTACTTCTATGCTAGTAATCTCTGCCAATCTCATGGCTCTAATATCTGTTTTATGTTGATGACCCCCAGATTCCTATCTCTAGTTCAGTTCTGTTCAGATTTCCACCTGCAATTCTAGCTCATTTACTGGGTAGCTCTAGTTGGTTTTTCACTAGCATCTCAAGTACCAAGTCCAGAACAGAATTAGTGATTTATTCTAGGTTAAAATAATTATCCCTAGAGACCAGAATGAAAGCACAGTGATAGGGCATTTGCTTTGTATGCAGCCAACCTGGGTCAACATGAGTTCGATCCTTGGCTTCCCATATGATCCCCAAGCCTGCCAGGTGTCATTTCTGAGCGCAGAGCCAGGAGTAACACCTGAGCATTGCTGGGTGTGGCCCAAAAACTGAAAAGAAAAGAAAGGAAAGAAGGAAGGAAGGAAGGAAGGAAGGAAGGAAGGAAGGAAGGAAGGAAGGAAGGAAGGAAGGAAGGAAGGAAGGAAGGAAGGAAGGAAGGAAGGAAGGAAGGGAGGAAGGGAGGGAGGGAGGAAGGAAGGGAGGGAGGGAGGGAGGGAGGGAGGGAGGGAGGAAGGGAGGGAGGGAAGAAGGGAGGGAGGGAGGAAGGGAGGGAGGGAGGGAGGGAGGGAGGGAGGGAGGGAGGGAGGGAGGGAGGGAGGGAAGATTATCCCCTTTGTTTCTTCCATGTCAATAAAGGACTCCTTCAGCCTGGCATTTACATTAGGCCTCCAGTCTGAAAATCATCACCCTTGCTTCCTTTCTCTCACACTTCCCATTGAACTTGGAAAATCTTGGTGCTGTCATCAGACTAACCATTTTCTCATTTCTATGGAATCACTCTGAGCCTAGGCACCATCATCTCTCACCCAGACAAGTTTAAGCCTCCAGAGGTCTCCTCACTTCTAACCTTCCCTAGGAGAGATAACACAGCAGGTAGGGTATTTGCCTTGCACGTAGCCAACCTGGGTTTGATCCCCAGCATCCCATATGGTCCACCGAGCCTGTCATTTCTGAGCAGAGACAGAAATAACTCCTGAACATCTCTGGGTGTGGCCCCCAAACAAAAACACAAAATAAATTTTGTGACTCCTCTGGTTTCACTCTCATGCTGATTTAAAAAAAAATGTGTTTTTTTTTTTTTCTTCACTCCAGAGGGCTGGAGAGATAGTACACTTGACTGGCAGGTAGCTGACCTAGGTTCCATCAGTCACTGTATATGATGCCCTGAGGACTGGCAGGAATGACCCCTGAGTGCAGCCGGTGTAACCCAAAAACAACAACAAATTCACCTCCTGGATTTATGGTCAGGAGTTGCTATACCAGTATATCTACATCCTCTGGCCTCTCTGATCCCTGCCCTTCTCTTCCTTTGAACTCTCTGCTTCTGCCTTTCTGTACCTTTATGAACCACATAACTGAGTTGCCCTAGAGTTCACTCAGTCTATCTCCATCCTGACCATCAAGAAACTTCCACCAGTCAGCAGAGCCAAGCCTGCCCTCCTGTACCACACAAGCCCTACCTGGACCTCTTTATTGCACTCTTTGTCCATAAAGACAAGCACTTTAAATATTAGCGATTCGTCAGTGTGTCCATTGTCTCACTTCTTAGAATGGAAGCTCTGTGAGGAGGACTTTATTTTGTTCACTGCAATTTCCCCAAGGAGCACATGGTAGAGCCCAATAAATACTTGTTGAATTCATGCATCCATTCATTGAAAATGGGTTAGATCTTTCCTCCCCAGTGACCCCAGCCCTGGAGAGAGAGGAGGCCCCCAGGTTGCCTTTCTCCATTCCCTAATAGCCTCCTGGCCACCACCTGGGCCCCCCTCTCCTCCCTAGAGCCTGCCCCACCATCCTAATTGTTCCTGCCGCTGAGGGAGGGTCTGGACTATAGAGGGAGGTGAGTGGGAGGAGCTCCATCTGCTGTCCAGGAGAAAAAGGGCGCAAGCTGTGCTAGGTGCATCCTCCCGGCCACAATGTCAGGAGGAGTCACCGGCCAGGCAGGCCTATTCCGTCTAGCTAGACTTGCTCTTGGATCTTTTCCTCTGCTGTCAGAGGGGTTCCTTGAGCCCTGGTGTAGGCCTCCATTTCTCTTGGCTTGGTCAACTGTGCTGGACCCAGCCCTTAGGCTCCCAGACTGCAGAAGGCGGTGGGGGTGGCGGTGTCAGGACAATGGAGCGACCAGAGCCAGCTCTCCTTTTCCACCAGCCTGAAGTGACACAATGATACAAAGGGAGATCTTGTGCTGGGGGGAAGGGAGGTGGAAGAGTCCTTTGTCCCGCTATTTTATACATTGCTGGGGGGTGAGGGGTTGGAAGGTTGGGGTGGGTGGGTACGAGGCTGTCAATATGGGGAGGAGTAGAGAGGGGTGCAGAGGGCCCCTGAAAGTTTTTGAATTTCAATCAGATTGGCTTTGAAAGAGTTTGGCTTTTGTTGAAAGCAAGAGAAAGGTTAATGTAACGTGGAGGGGGTGGGGGTGGTTCTGGAAGAGCCCTGTGTATAGGCTGGTCAGACACCCAGGCTGGCAGAAAGGCTGAGCCTGGGCAGACAGAGAAGGAGTGAGGTCCCATGAGCGGGGTCCCATCTCCCTTTCCCGAAGCAGTAGCCAGCACAGAGGCATCAGAGTTGTTGCTTGTCAGGAAACAGCAGAGGAATCTGGTTGGGAAGAGCCAGCGCCTGGTAGCATCTTTCTTCCTTTTTAGTGCCTTTCCTTAGCCAGAAGGGAATCAAGTTTCCTTCCTAGGCAACTCCTTCCACCTACCCACTGATGCCAGGACAAGTGTTTTGGAGAGCAGGGGAGGCAATAGTAGCTTAGGAGCCCCCGTAGGGAGGAGCCCATTGTCAACTCTCCTTCTGCCCACTTACTCCTCCCAAAATAAAACCCAATATTTGGCCCTTTCACAGCTTCTGACCTGGTAGAAAAGGAGAGGCTGAAACTGTAGAGGGCGCTGCAACTGGGCAAGGGGTATGAAGGAAGCAAACTGGCACTGCCCATCTCTGCCCATTGGCATAGCAAACATACCTTATCCTTGGCTCTTACTCTTCCCAGGACCTGTAATAGACACAATACAACACACCCTCTCCAGTTTCCTGTTCTGAGGGCCCAGTGTTCTGGGAGTCCTTGCAGACTTGGGATGACACTTCTCCATGTGTTCATCATCACGAAACATATATTTATGCAGAAAAAAATGTGTTAAGTATCCCTGGGTTGAACATTGAATCCAGGCCTCAGAGACAGAAGGAATGAGGGAAGAGGAGGGCCTCTGCCCTAAAGGAGCCGACCATCTCGATTTTTTTTAAAATGCAGTATGCAAATTAGCCTGGTGCTATGAAGTATAATATATCACCAGGTCATGCAGTATATTGTAACCTAAGTCACATCTAACTGAATTTGACACAAGAATCAATACTACAGTAAAATGCGTGGATTATTCTTTATAATTACGTTCACATTTTTGGCCATAATTAAAGAGTATTTGATGTGTTTACAAAAGAAAAGCATTGCAGAGAGGGGACCATGCCCTGTCAAAACAAGAAGAAACTTCCAAATCCAAGCTAACGAAATAAACTTTATGGGCTGGGTTTTATGAAGTTACGAGATGTCCCAGAAGATTCCTATAACTGCCCTTTCTCCATTATCAACCAGAAAATATTTTTCTGATTGTACTCCCTACCTGTATTGCAGAAAAAAAGAAAACTACAATAATTCCAAATAGCCCTTCCACAACCTACAATTCCCAACTCTACCACCTCCACCAGGAACAGTATTTTTTTGTTTTTGTTTTTTGGGCCACACCGGTGACGCTCAGGGGTTGCTCCTGGCTATGCACTCAGAAGTCATTCCTGGCTTGGGGGACCATATGGGACGCCGGGGGATCAAACTGCGGTCTGTCCTAGGCTAGCGCTGGCAAGGCAGACACCTTACCTCTAGCGCCACCGCCCCGGCCCCAGGAACAGTATTTTTTGTTCCTCTTCCAGGCCTTCATTATCCAGATGAGGTGCGACCACTGGGAAGCCAGTATTCTAGGACGCCAATTCTCTCAAAGCTGGCCCTGGTACTAGAAGCATCTACTTTCCCTGGGGCTTTGGCAGTGCAAATCCTCAAGCCTTTCTCCCCTCCAGAACTAGAAGGTTGGGAATGGGACAGGCAGAAATGTGTTTCTTATGTTCCCCAACTGATTCTAATATGTCCTAACCTAATGTTCTAGGAGTGCTGATCCTCATTGCTGCTCTTGGCTAGATCCTTAAGGTCCTCAGACATCTTTAGCTCAAAGCAGACAGCCAATCAGCAAGTAGTCCAGCCAAGCACCTTATTGTGTTTAGTTCTTGGGCTCACCTGCTCTGAGTAGACATGAATGGCTATCACACAACTATGTGAAGACCTCATTACTTGGAGGCCTGGAGTTTAGAGCCTTTGTATCACCACAGACCCCACTAGGGGTTCACATTTTGGGCTGTGATTACACAGACCACAGTCAGTTTCTCTGTGATTCCTGAACTCTAAACAGTTGTTTAGGATTGGGAAGGGCAAAGTGGAAGGGAGTCCCTTCTTCTCTCTGTGATTTTTCAGGTTGTGTCTGGTACTTCAGGGACAAGACTTGAGTTCCTGGCACCTGTGTCTCCTGGTTATTTGTCTCTCTTGGCCCTCGAGTTCATTTTCGGAAAAGTCCCTTTACTAAAATGACCCGACTATTTTTGTCTTAAAAGTTGGCACCAGGGCCAGAGTGATGGTGCCATAGCAATTGTATAGTGAATAGGACATTTGCTTTGCATGTGGCCAACCCAGATTCAATCCCTGGCAGCCTTTATGGTTCCCTGGTCACTGCCAAGAGTGATCCCTGAGTAGAGAGCCTGGAGTAAGCATGTCTGGATGTAGCCCAAAATTTTAAATTTTTGTTTGTTTTTGTTTGGGGGCCACACCCAGCGATGCTCAGGGATTATTCCTGGCTCTGTGCTCAGAAATCACTCCTGGTAGGCACGGGGAACCATATGGGATGCCGGGAATTGAACCCAGGTCAGCTGCGTGCAAGACAAATGCCCTACCCTCTGTGCTATTGTTCTGGCCCTAAAAAATATATATTTTTTTTTTTTTTTTGGTTTTTGGGCCACACCCGGTGACGCTCAGGGGTTACTCCTGGCTATGCGCTCAGAAGTCGCTCCTGGCTTCTTGGGGGACCATATGGGACGCCGGGGGATCGAACCGCGGTCCGTCCTAGGCTAGCGCAGGCAAGGCAGGCACCTTACCTCCAGCGCCACCGCCCGGCCCCCTAAAAAATATTTTTAAAAGAAGAAAAGAAGTTGACATCTGGGGGGGGGGGTGGCAGAGAGATGAAGCAAAGGGCTGGAGCATAAGCTTTGCCTTTGCATTTAGGGAATACCTGGTACTACATAAACCCCTAAGCACCACTAGGATTATCCCACGAGCATCAAGCTAGGAGGCATGGCCCTAAACACAGGCAGACATGACCCCCAAAAGAAAAATATATTAGTACCCATTTTTTCCAATTTGTTTCTCTGACCTCTTCACAGTCCTCCTTGTTGGCTATTTTTTTTACTTTGACCCAGAAACTTTAGGTGTCTGTAAGGACCATTTCAGGGCGCTGGAACCAGGATTCCTACAGATGAGACTAACTCCCTTCAGAGAGAAAATAATATTAGTGCTAAGTGGGTACCACTATGGCCCTTATTTTGATTAATTCATCTTGTTTCTCCCCATACTCAACCCATAGACTGGATGTTATCTATCACAAAGGAAACTGGTGATGGGAAACATACAAAATGGGGATTCCAATAGTTTTTTGGTAATAACAGACCTAACTGAGTTCAGTGAGCCTCAAGCACTCGCACCCCATTTCTAC
This sequence comes from Suncus etruscus, assembly GCF_024139225.1. Lineage (NCBI taxonomy): Eukaryota > Metazoa > Chordata > Mammalia > Eulipotyphla > Soricidae > Suncus > Suncus etruscus. Next base: position 33,298,597 of record NC_064853.1, on the reverse strand, counting down.
ATCTCTGCTCCTCCCTGGAGCACCAAGGAGAAGGCAATGCCAAGTCCAAGACTGTGTGGGTCCTCAATGGACGGGGCTAGTGGCAGGCTTGGTCCTTTCCTAACTGTCCTCTCCTTTCTGTGGCCCACTGGGCTCTGCCTCTGCTGCTGCAAGGGAGGATCTGTGAAGCCTAAAACAGGGTAGAAGTCACACAGTACCCAGTGTTAACCCTGCAGCTGCTGCCCACAGCACGGCAGTCCTCTTGCCTGGCTCCGGCTCGACTGCTCGCAGGCCTGAGTTTGCATTATTTATTTAATGTCTTGTACCGTAAATAATGGTAACTTTATGGTTATTAGGAACGGGTTAAGGTACATGCGGGTAGCACCAGGCTGCCTTCAAAAGGAACAGTCCTGGCATAAAATGTTGCTATAATTGCTTTACTGCTGAGTGTTGGTCTTTATTTTGTGTCTGATTTGTCCCTTAAGCCAGCGTAACATTCTCCCCACGGCAGGAGAATGCAGAGAGCAAATTGAAGGGCTGAGCATGAACAATGCGACATGGTGCACTGCTGGGTTTTTCTTTTTTCCTTTTTCTTCGTTTCTCCCTTGACCTCCCTCCAATCCTGTCTGCTCCCCTCCTCCCATGGTCTCCGCCCTCTTCAGGCCACTCCTTCTCCCCCACCCTTGACACCTCAGGAAGGTATCCCAGCTTGCCCCTAAAATTGAAAAGTGGGTTAAAAGAGCTCAGCTAATCCTTAGCTCTTCTTCCAGGCAGCAAACAAAAGAATAAGCACAAACAAGGGGCCATCTTTTGCCTGGGCCCCTGCACTACCCAGACAACGCCCAGCTTCGAGGCCCAGAGGTTGCTCACAGCCCTAACACCAGGTAGGATCCTAATATTCATTCTCCTTAGAGCTCACATATCCAGTTTGACTGTCTTGCCCAGCCCTGGGGGTGCAGGAGCACTGACTCTGCCAGCCACTTTTAGAGAGTAGGATGAAGAAATGACTTGGGGTGGGTGGAGGTGGTAAGTGAGGAGACCCCTGTCCTCTTTCCACCATCACATCAAGCAGGAACCCCAACCAAATCACATTGCCTTATGTCCCAGTGTCGGTAACACTGAGGAGGAAGGCAGCTACCAGAGGCTGAAGGATGAGCAAAGGTCAGGAGTGCTCTTGGCTTTGCTCCCCGACAGTGGAGCCCTGGGCCTCTACTATTGGTTGACCCAGAGCTTCCTCTCCCAGCCTCTGCTCAGAATCCTCAGCTCAAGCAAACAAGGTCAGTTGAGGCATTCTTGGAGTTTGCCCAGAAGAACCTGAGGTCAAAGGAAGGCTTGAGCTCTTTCTTTCACACCCACCTGCCTCATGCTGGTAAACATATGGGTGTCTTGTGGTAGTTCCTTGGGACCTTCCATCTTGTCTCCCCTAAAAGGTGAAGACAAACCTTGGTAGGGGAGAGGAGCTTGTCAACCTGAACCCATAATGGTCCTGAGCTGAGTATAGCAGGCCCCCAAGAAAATAGCTCATTCTAGGGAGGGAAAAGAGGAGGTTCACAATGGAGAAAGGGTAGCCAAGGAGGGGAAGTGGAAAAAGGTCCATCTACTAGATCACCAAAACTCTCATTGGAAGGAGAATCCCTGTCCAGTCCCTGGGAGCAGAAAAGCAAACAATTGGGTTTTGCAGAACTTAGCAAGACACCCATAATGGGCAGCGGCCTCCTCTCACCCAGCCTGCACCCTCTCTTGCCCAGAGTACCTGCCTTCCTCCTCCTCTTGGCTGTGATAAGGGACCCCAGGGGTCCCTGCACGTTGCCAGCCAACAGTTCTCAGTTCAGGGAGTTAAGGAGATTGTGTGTCTCCCCACTTAGCCCTCTCCAGAGCCTACTAACTCATCAATAGCGGAAATTTGAACAAAGTGGAGAACCTGGGATGAAAGTCAAAGTGCAGCGGGGCTTGGGGTGGGGGCCGAGGGGGAAGGGGGATGGCTTTAATTAGGGTTCCTTGGCCTCTTTAGTCCTGGGCTGGTTGGGGTAATCCAGTTAGAGTCCTTGCCTTTCATCTCAGCTGGCTGGCCTCTCTGGGGCCCTATCAGAGCCTTTAGGGGGCAACAAGTATCGGGCAGGCTGGGGTAGGGTGGGGGCTGGTACCCCGCTCCTTCCAGCTGGACACAGAAGGGGGTGCGGAATGAAGCCAGCACAGCAGTTGGCGGTGGGCAGTGAAGTGGCCGGGCGGGCAGCCTGGGCGCTGGGCGGCTGTCTCCTGACACCAGAAACTCTCTTTATGAAAGGATCAAGTCGGCAGCATTGTTCTCTGGGCCCGGGAACCAAGGGCTCAGAATGCTCTTTTGTGTGAAGGTGCACCCCCTCCACAGTCCCCCTTCCTTTTTCTCCCTTTGAGCCACTGCTGGCGGTGCCTGGGCGCCCAGTCTGGGGGGTGGGGGGCACGGGGGAGCCATGGAGTGGTGGAGATGGGCTCGGGACAGACAGTCCTGGGGGAACCATCTGTGCCGGGGTAGGACCACTGGAGCTGAAAAATTAAACAGCGTTTTCAATTAACTTTTCCTCCCTTGTATTGGGTGGGGGGGGGGGTAGGGTGGGGGCAGCAGCCTGGTTGAATTTAACCTTTGAAAAGCTGCCCTGCAGAGGAGGAGGGAATGACCTTTCTTCCTGCAGCAGGGGTGTGAGATTGGGGATGGGAGTCATTTCCTCCAGCTAGTCAGGGGACCCTCTCTTCTGGGGAATCTTCCCAGGTACTCTGGTGTCCTGAATCCAAGGTCTCCCTCCACACATTGGGTTGGGTTTGTACATGTATCCCCAGAGCACACAGGCTGAGGGGAGGCAGGGACCCCTGAAGGAGGCAGCAAGTGGCCTGAAGACAGTTTTATTCTTGGCATCCATAGCTCCCCTGTTTCTCCACAACTTGCCTCTTCTTTTCCGGATGAAGATCTGCTGTTGCCTTCTACTGTTATAGCCACTGCCCAGGAAAGAAGAATATATGTGGAAGGGGCTTTGTTGCAGGCACTGTGACCCAAATGTACCCAAAGGCTTCTAGGCCTTGTTGGTCATCAGAACATCTGGGCTATAGGACAGTGACCCCCAACCCTGGGAGTCACAGTTAAGACTTGTGTCACATTGTTGGGTTTTCTGCATGTGTCTTCTCTCTTCCTGGAAAGACCGAGCCCAACTCTTCCTCAGTCCAGCCACAGTGGCCAGCACAGGGCCTTTTCCTGCTCCTGGACCCAATCAGGACAACTCTCACCATCAGGATTCTTAGAGTATGAAGAGCCTCTATAGTTTCCAAAGATCCACATGAGTCTTACAACCTGCTGTGGGAGATGGGTGGGGTTGGTCCCTTTAAGATGAGGGAAAACCAAGAGGTGAAGTACAAAAGCTGGGGCAATTCAACTCAGTGTCTCATCTAAATCTCTTTTTTTTTTTTTTTTTTTTGTTTTTTGGGTCACACCCGGCAGTGCTCAGGGGTTACTCCTGGCTGTCTGCTCAGAAATAGCTCCTGGCAGGCACGGGGGACGATATGGGACACCGGGATTCGAACCAACCACCTTTGGTCCTGGATCGGCTGCTTTCAAGGCAAACGCCACTGTGCTATCTCTCCAGGCCCTCATCTAAACCTCTTTCAAATGGTCTATCCTCCCACCAAGATTCTCAAATGCTTCTGTCTTAACTCTAGAGGAGTATGCTTTCATGGTGGTATTTTTTGTGTGTTTTCCTGAACTAAGCATAGGGCCCTGTTTATAGGTGAGAAAATCAGGATGGCCTATCAAGTTAGCTAAGACAAGAAGAGAAATAAAGCCAGTGGTTTTACTCTGTTATTTTTTAAACAGTCCTGGTTTTGATCAGCACCACAGAGGAAGATGATAATGAAAATGCACATGGAAATAAGCTATAGCTCATCTCAGGGTGCAATAGAACTAATTCTTCCACCCCAAACTCATTTCTTGTCTTGTTTTCTGAGCAGAATTGAAGATGCTTCTCCCCAAATGTGGCCTCAGTTTGGCTACTTACTGCTCTCCCACCCAATTTTCCTTCCCTATATTCCACCACCTGTGTCAAGCTGCTTTTTTCTTTGCCTCATCAAATTTGGAGATTTGCTTTTCAACTTCTTCATGACTCTGTCTTTTTCTCTGTAACTTTTCCTCCTCAAAGAATTCAAAGAATTCCTTTTCTGTTTCTCTCCCACTGTCAATTTTTTCCTTTAGTTCTGACTTCTCCTGGTACTCTAGACTTTCTTGAGAAGTCTAGAGACTTCTCTCACCATTGAGAGCTAGAGATGGAGAACATTTAGTATCTCTCTTCCACTAGACATTAAGCACTGTGAAAGCAGTACAGCTATTTTGTCCACAGCTTTTGTGGCAGTCACTCAGAAGCTTACTACATGTTGAAAGAATGAATAAAGTGAGTGAATGAATGAATGAATGAAAGGAGAGGAGGAGGGAATGTGACAAACTCAGACAAAATGAGGTAGGTGAAAACTCAGTTTTCCCAGAGAGGATCAATTACTGCTTTAACGTACAGAAAACTTCTAGAACCCCTGGTCAGACCCAATCTGTGGCCTGAGTGAAGCAAAGAACACTCTTAGGGCAGGGGTGGGAGAAGTTGGGGTGATGGCACGTAGCCAACTGCAGCTGCCCTGTATTTCAAAGATTCTAGTACCTGAGGGCCCTGAGAGGGACAGGGCCAGAAGGACACTAAGCGTTGTAGTCTATTCTGATGGAAAAGAAAGAAAAGGTTTGATCAGCTAGAATAGGAGAGGTCACCTGAGTTGTCTATAAAATAAAATGATTGACTTTGAAAGAAAGAGGCTAGATGCTGGGGTGTGTGGGCCAGGATGAGCCTGAAGAAGTGAAGAAAAGCTTAAACTAGGGAAGGGTTAAAGGGAATAAACATATTTAGCAGGTTGAGGGGAAGGGTAAGGCAGAGGAAAGACCAATGAGCATATAGACCACTAATAAATGAAGAGAGCCGAGAGATTCATCTTACCTCCTACAGCGCAGAGATACTCGGCTCATTTTTTAGATCAGTCTTTAAGAAGAAAAATGACAAAAAGGAATTTGGATAATTAGGAAGTAAATGCAGACTGTGCAAAAATCGTTACTGATAGAAAGCAGGTAGGAGAATACTCAGAAAATGTGAAGGTTTCACCAATCAGCAAGCCAGGATGACATCCATCATAAGGTATTAAGGCGAGTGTTCTGGGAACATACTAAGCGGGGAGCTGATTGAACCACTTATAATTATGACTGAAAAATCATAGAAAGTAAAAGGGGCCATCAGGAGCCTGGGGATGTGAAATGGATGTGCTCCTGTCTTCTAAAACATGGTACAACTGTCCTAAAAATGTGTCTCCATTCTGTTGGGAGCTGGATCCAATGCAGAGTTGGGGCATGGAATGATAGGAGTGAGGGGGATCTCAGAGCTTTGGAGGAAAATAGATTTGAGACAGTGTGTGTGTGTGTGTGTGTGTGTGTGTGTGTGTGTGTGTGTGTGTGTGTGTGTGTATTTGAGAGAGAGAGAGAGAGAGAGAGAGAGAGAGAGAGGGGGGGGGGGGGGGAGAGAGAGAGGGAGTGAGTACACACCTGCACAAGCCAGTGTGCCTAAGGACCCAGGGCAAACCATACCAAAGGGAAAGCTCTAAGTGATTCAGTTGGAACCAGAAGAACAGATGTGTCGTGGCAAGCTGTGCCACAAGTGGTTGTTATTCCTGCATATCAGGCTTGGACCAACTGGAGAAGGGGGGTAATGAAAATGGCCCAGAAAGAGAAAATCAACGGCAGGGACTCCTGTTAGGGCTAGAGATGCCCTCTGAGTAAGCTCAGAGAATTCTGAGCCAAATGAACACAGTCTCTTGGGGGACCAGGAGAAACTGTATCTGACCCAAGGAGGTAGGTGACTAGGTCTGGCTGAGGAACAGTACAAGGACCTGAAAAGTGGTGAATATCAGCACCTATGGAGGGAAGAGAAGAAGTAATGAATATGTGGAAGGAAAATTCTCCTGCTTTCTTCCAAGAGAACTACAGGAAGACCTAGAAGCTGCTTTGCTTTGTGTTTATGGTGGGGAGAGGGCAGGAAAAGTACTGCCAGCACCCAAGTTGGAGTTGAAGCTCTTGGACCTAGAAGCAGAAGATTCTGTAGAGTGGGTTCAGAAGGAGTGGACCAGGCCCTGAGGGGGGCTAGCTGCGAGGGAGTGGCCCCTCGTGGTAATGATCCTGACTGCACAGTCCCAGCGCCCTGCGCGCTTTTACAAGGTTAAAGCAACAGCTTGAACCTGTATGGGGTGAGCATTTGTTTCCTTTCCAGATTGCCAGCTAATGAGGAAAGATTAAAGGAGCTAAATCTGTTTAGCTTGGCTAAGTGACGACAGAGGCGGCGGGAGCCGAGGGCATGCTGGGCCTGCCTGGCGGAGCGGAGGTGTGTGATAACTGTCTACAGATTTGGGGAAAGGTGTCACTCCAGTGGGTACAGGAAGAGTAGCGTCTCAGGAGGTGCCAGGGGCCTCTCCACATCCAAGGGGCGTTTCCCCACACTGAGCCTGCTGCCTGAGAACACAGAGCTAGGCCAAGTGAAGGAGGCTCCAAGACCAGGCCCGGACTTGGCAGGCACTGTCCCCACCGACTAGCTCTCATTTTGATTTCCACTAACAACATCCTCAACCTTCCTGAGACTCTTCCCCACCCACTACCCTCACCACAGACACCTGATAGTCAGTTACCCTAAACCTTTTATCTTGATATCTTTGAGAGTTGTTGTAGTGATTTGGAGCCAGGCTGAACTTGGATGTCATTTTCGGAGTCCTCCAAAACTGTGAGCTCAAAAACTGTGAAAAACTCTCTTCCAGCAGCCTCCAGAGGAGGCACAAGTGGCTAAAACCAGGGTCTGAGGTCCCAGGGGTGCCCACACTGGGATCCCAGGAAAAGCCAAGCACCCACTCACCCCACTTCCTGTTGGCAGTCTCACAGTTAAACACTTAAACAGTCTTTTCTTTCTCCTCTTTTTTTTCCCCTCTCCCCCACTCTCTCTTTCTCTCTCTTCTTTTCAGAGTTGACAGGGGCCAAATAAAGGGCCTTTTAAAAAAAACACACAAAACAATTTTGTTCCTTCTGAAAGTGATGGAGCGAAAGTGAGTGCAGATTATAGGCCTGTGCACCGAGGGCCTTCCTGATGGGGGGAGAGCGGTGACATGATGGGAACCTAATGGCAGTAATTGGCCCTGGCTTTGACAGGGCCCATATCACAGCTCAGGAAGAGAGAGATGTTTAAAGTAAAAATTTACACAAAATTATATGTTTTCGGGGTGAAAACGACTGTTTGGATTTCATTTTTTCCCTTCCTCTTCTTCCCCCCTACGCCTGTTTCATGGGTTTCTCTGTACTCCATGTGTAATGCACACGGGCCCTGTCTCTGTCCCTCCAGAGTCTCGCATCTTACTCCAGCTCTTCATGGCCTCTGTGTACTGCCTGAGACCAATGGAGGCTTTGGTTTGCTTGTGAAATCTCTCTTTCAGAGGTAGAAAGAACCTAAAAGAAGAAAGAAAAAGAATATCTGAGTCCTCTGTCATCACCCCTCCCCCCCCATCCTTCATCATTTTATCTTATGTACCAGCACTGGTTCAGACTCAATAAGCAACCAGCCAACAACTAGTTTTAACCCCTGTGGAATTCAGTGAAGAGTGGGTAACTATTGTTTCCTGGCTCACACAACTCCCTTCACCCCACCCAAGACTGTGGAGTGTAGGCCTTTTTGTCCTGTTCATTGCTATCATCCTAGGACATAGCCCAGTGCCTTCTGTACCTCAGTTTCAGTCTTAGTGAAATGAAGTTCCAGGATAGCATTGACTAGTCAGCTGTGTTAGAAGCCCATGCCTCTCTGTTTAAAATGCAGAGACACTTTGCTTTTGTCTGTGTTACTAGAGTTTTCAAATAATGGATTCTACCTCACCTCTTGATTTACTGCCTGACAGACAAACTTAAAGGAGGCAATGAGTCAAGAACATTAGGTGCTCATCACTGTTCAGAGTGGCTAAAACTTTTTCCATTGTGAACAGAGTCTCTGGACTCTGCAATCAAGTTCCAATCAGTTCTCATGCTAACACCATTTCCAGTTAGATTGGTCCCCTGGAGCCAGCAAGATGATCTCGAGCTTCTTTCATTCAGGATTCAAAGGGAATGTATGGTTATGCTGAGAACAAGTCAGTGTCAGCCTTGACTTTTTTTTAAATTTGGACTACATCTGATTGTGCTTAGGACTTAATCCTGGCTCTATGCCCAGGGATCACTCCTGGCAGTGCACAAGGGACCATATACAGTGCCAGGGATCAAACTGGGCTTAGCTGCATGCAACCAAGTTTCCTAACCCCTGTACTACCTCTCCAGCCCAATCAAGTTTTGGTTTTGGTTTTGGGGCCACACACAGCTGTACTCCAGACTTACTCCTAGCTTTGTTGATGTAATGCCAGGGATTGAACCCAGGTCTGCTGCATGCAAGACAAGCACCTTAAGCCCTGTACCATCTCTTCAGTTAAACTATTTTTGAGATGCTGTTGGAGGTTTACAGTTTGACCAATGTAACAAGATGCAAAAATTAAAAAATTAGAATGTTTTGTTCATGTGAACTCACTGTGAAATACCAGGATCCCAGAATCCCAGATGAGAGAGATTGGAAACAGTTCTGAAGTCCATCTTCCACTTTATTAGTGGATAACTATTGCAGTAACCATTCAATGCCAGGCGTGTGAAGATCACCATTCTAGCAAGAAAAAAAGAACTTGGACTCAAAAATTAAGGGGCCTGGGTAATGAGTAACAGTACAATGAGTAGGTCATTTGAGAAAAAAAAAAAAGGGGGCTGAACATTGTGCCAGATGTGGGTCAGTGCTGTAGGAAGATCAGTGCTTTGAGCTAGCTCCTCAGCCCTTCATTTCTTACTCTGAGAAAAATGTCAGCCCAAGTAAGCTAGGAGATTCTGAGACCATTCACTGATGGGCTTCAGAACATGGGGTGGACATTTGGGGGCTGAGAGAAAAGCAGACATATTTAGAATCAAATAGAAATTATGTTCCTTGAGCTGTGTGGTGATGGAAATTAATTGATGATGCATCAGAAGAATTGAGGGAAGGCATCACAAAGGGCACTTACTTTGTGTGTAAGAAGCCCAGATTTAATCTCTAGCACCACATAGCTTCCCAAACGCAGAGCCACAAGTGGTCTATGAGCATTCAAAACACACACACAGACACACACACACAATTCAGGAGAAAATTATTGACCAATCTGAGTTCTGGCCCAGGTTGGGTACAGGGACAGCTGATGAAGTTGTCAACGATCCATTGGATTAATGTGCTGTCCATGAAGGGAATAACTACTTATAATCAGAATACAGGTTCTTAAAAGTACTGAGGCATATGGGTGTTTATAATCATTTATTTTTGCCAGTATGTATGGTACCTTTGTTCAAGGTATCACATTTGTAAAGTATCTTTATGACCTACTTTATCATTTGAATCATTTCCCTTATTTTCCCTTTATATGCTGAATCAAGATGGGTAAAGGGGAACATACTGGAATTACTAAAAAAAAATAATCTGGGGCCGGAGAGGTGGTGCTAGAAGTAAGGTGTCTGCCTTGCAAGTGCTAGCGTAGGACGGACCGTGGTTCGATCCCCTGGCGTCCCATATGGTTCCTCCAAGCCAGGAGCGATTTCTGAGCGCTTAGCCAGGAGTAACCCCTGAGTGTCAAACGGGTGTGGCCCAGAAACCAAAAATAATAATAATAACAATAATAATAATAATAATAACAACAACAACAACAACAACAATAATAATAATAATGGGGCCGGAGAACTGGTTGTGGCTGAAGAATCAAAAAAAAAAAAAGAGAGAGAGAGAGAGAAGGTTTTGTTGGCAACCTCAGAGATATGCTGGCTCTCCAGAGTCCAGAAAGACAGCTGTCACTTTCAGATGTTTCCTCCTTTGACATGGAGCATAGAGATGGCAACCTTGGCTTTCTGTATTCCTTCTATTAGGAATATGAGAATTGTCATGCATTTTACTAAAGTACAGTCCTGTAGGATCAGAAGTAATGGCATGACTGTAGTGCCTCTAGGCACTGCAGGGCCTGGGGCATTGCAGCATGCTATTCTGGAGATGAGATACTAAACCTTCCAGTTGAACTCATGATCTCAGGCTTTCTGCTGTGCCCTCCTGAAGGGTTAGTGAAGAAGCCATGACTATGTCTGCTCCTGAGCTCTACTAAGCTTCCTTCGTCAGGTCATGGAGTCTCAGAGCTTTGTTGGTCACACAACAGGATTTAAAAACTGCCTGGTTTAGGGTTAGGGAGGTAGCTCATAGCACTTGAACACATGCTCTGCATTTAGGAACCCAGGTTTGATCCCCAGCATTTGGTATCCCTAGCAACACTGGGTGTGATTCCTGAGCCAAAGGGCAAATGATTAATGAATGAACTAAGTTCCTACTTAATTGAAATTTTTTGTTGTTGTTTTGTTTTTGGGTCACACATGGCTGCGCTCAGGGGTTACTCCTGGCAGGCTGAGGGGACCATATGGGATGCCAGGATTTGAACCTGGGTTTGTCCTGTGTTAGCTGCATGCAAGGCAAACGCCTTACTGCTGTGCTATTGCTCCAACCCCTTACTTAAATGAATTTTTAGTCACTGAGAGTAAAGAGGCATTTGACTCAACCCTATGATTGTCAAGGTTGGAGTCTGAGTCACCTGCAGCATCTCTGGAAGAAGCAAGCACACAGTCAGTTGGAAATCTCTGATAGGCCTCAGAGTGGGAATGACTTGAAGTAATTTGCAGGCAGGAATGGAAGTTTGTAAAAGAAATGGAAGAGCAGAGGAAAGGGTGTTCCCAGCAGAAGACATTATAGATTTGTTGGTAGTATGATCTCTAAATCAGCTATTCTGAAGCATTTGTTTCATAAAATACTCAGCAACTGCTGAGTTCACCCTCCTCATTTATGTGATAGTTGCATGCAACATTTGGGAAGAATGACAAGAAAAAAGGGGTATAAGGAACAACTCAGAGAAAGGAGGATGGAATGAAATAGAGGGAAGGAGAAAGAAAAGAAGGACCAGTGTTCAGTGTATACCTATGACTGAGGGTGATCTTAGACTATCTAGGTTAGTGTTTGTTCCTATCTACAAATGAAGAAGGTTCAGAGAAGTGCTAAACTCCTTCTGCACCTTGATTATGCCAGCTATCCTTGCCTGTCCTCTTGGGCTTACACCCCAATTTTTTCCTTTGATGTTCCCCTTGTAGGTTTATCCCCCACCCAGATACTCTTACTGAACCATCTGAAATGCTGCAAATCACCCTCCATCCCACATCTTCTTCTCCCCTTTTCTCATGGCACCTCCACAGAAACCCAGGCTGTCTATTTGAACTTGCCCTCTCCCTCAGCCTCCCAAATAATCTGATATTCAGTCCTACTAACCTTAGAACCTGTCTCCAATGTCTGCTCCTCTTCCTGGCTCCATGGTACCTCCTAACTCAAGTGGCTGATATAGTTCCCTGCAGAAACAGTTCTCTCAGTAGAATTCTCACTTTACCTTGTCACCTCTCAGCCCAGTCTCTCCCCTGAGTCCCAGGACTCTTTCTACAGCAGTCTTTGTTGTTGGTTAGTTTGGTTTGGGGATCACACTCAACAGTGCTCAGGGAACCATATTGGGGATTTAAACCCAGGTTGCAACTTCCATATTCTCATACAAGGCAAGTACTTCACCCTCTGCTCCCCTATCATCCTTAACCTAGCAAGATTTGCTTTCTGTCTGTGTGGGCTTTGTATCCCACCGACTAGTCCTACTCAGCTCTTGCAAAGCTGCTTCATTCCCAGGCTTCAGAGGCCATTCTCCAGGATCTCCCAGTATGCCAAAGGATCCTCTAACTTTTCTTTCCTCCCCTCCCCTCCTCTTTTCTCCCCTTTCCTCCCTCCCCTCCCCTACATTTCCCTTCCCTTTCTTCCCCTCCCTTTCCCTTCCCTTTCCTCCCCTCCCCTTCCCTTCCCTCCCCTCCCCTTCCCTTCCCTTCCCTCCCCTCTCCTTCTCTTCCCTTCCTTCTTCCCTCCCCTTCCTTTCTCTTTTCTCCCCTCTTTCCCCCTTCCCTCTCCTTCCCTTTCCTTCCCTTCCCTCCCCTCCCCTCTCCTTCTCTTCCCTCCCTTCGCCTCCCCTCCCCTCCCTTTCCCTCCCCTCCCTTTTCCTTCCCTCCCCTCTCCTTCTCTTCCCTTTTCTTCCCTTCCCTCTCCTTCCTTCTCTTTTCTCCCCTTTCTTCCCCCTTCCCTCCCCTTCCCTTGCTTTCCCTCCCCTTCCCTCCCCTTCCCTTGCTTTCCCTCCCCTTCCCTTCCCTTTTCTCCCCTCCCCTTCCCTTCCCTTCCCTTTTTTCCCCTCCCCTCCCCTCCTCTCCCCTCTCCTCCTCTCCCCTTCCCTTCCCTTCCCTTCCCTGCCCTGTCCTGTCCTTCCCTTCCCTTCCCGGGGCCCAGTATGTTATTGGTACTAGTGTTGCTGGGGCAGGGGAAGGGAGGCAGAGGTAACATGCAATACAGGGGCCAAAGCTGGGGCTTAGTTTCTTCCTGTAAGGCATATACATCAGCCCTTTGGGCTGTCTTCCTAGTCCCAACTTTTTCTCTTACTCGTCTTTATTAATGACAAGTTGTGAGGCATTTATCTGTGTGTCATTGTTTAATGTCAGAGTGTACCACACACCCTCCATTCTGTGAGCGACAATGTGTCTCATGACATTCCAGATGTATCTCAAAAGAGTGTTCTGTTGTTCAAGAGGAATATGAAATTATATAGACTCAGCTGAAGAAGTGCTTGATTGGAAGTCCACTTCTACCTTCCCCCTCATGCCCTGTGAGGGGGTCCTCCAAAAGAAGTCGATTTCAGAGCTGGGATGGAGAGTTTCCAACACTTAATCCTAACCATCAGGAACTCTTTGAAGCTTGGGATCAAGGCCTCACTGTTGAGATTCTAGCAAAAGGCAGGTGCTCCGTAAATGATGAGGAACATATAAAGCACTTAAAGGGAAAGGAGCCACATTTACTGAGCTGGGGAATAAACAGTCTAGGAAGGAGATTTACTGGTATGTGGGAAGAAAGAAGAAAGAGTTTCGTATGTGAATAGCATGTAGAGAAACTTGTAGTGGTCAGTAAGCATTCTAGATACAATGAGAAGTTTACTCATTTGGTTATTTATTCTCTTATTTAACATTCATCTGATCCAAAGATATCTATCAGAGAGGCCTAGTTTGTATCAAACATGATGGTGCTAGCATGGCAGTGAATCAGACAAAGTCAAGTAAGGAAAATGGGGAAGAAAATAAAGGGCCAGAGAGATAACACAGGTTTTTGCCTTTTATGCAGCTGGCCCAGGTTGGATCTCCAGAAACTCAAATGGTGCCCCAGCACTACCAGGAGTAAACTCTGAATGCAGTGAATAAATCCTGAGCACAGCTGGGTGTGTACCAAAAGTCCAAAAAAGGAGAGAGGGAAATGGCAAAGTGGCCTGCGACTTTCTAAAAGTTAGCTCTGTCATGGGATTTGAGAAATGGAGGTAGAAAGAATTCCTGAAAAACAGAAAATGTTGGTGCTAACCTAATGGGAAGTCAGAGAAAGACCTCCACATACAGACAGAAGTGTCAGCAAATACCCAAGAAAAAAGAAAAGCTGTAAAAGAAGGGGCCGAAGTTATAGCACAGCGGTAAGGCATTTGCCTTGCATGCGACCAATACAGGATGGACGGTGGTTCAAATCCCGGCATCTCAAATGGTCCCCTAAGCCTGCCAGGGGTGGTTTCTGAGCACAGAGCTAGGAGTAACCTCTGTGTGCTGCCAGGTGTGACCCAAAAATAAAAATAAATAATAATAATAATAATATGTTTTATAGGTGGCAGCCATAGCATTGAGAACAAGGTTCTCCCAGATACATAACAAGAAGCCCAAGCTGTGACCTCTTTGACCTCTCACTTTTAACTCTTCAGGAAGGGAGACTGAGAGCAGAGAGCCAAGTGTAGGTGTTGGCCATTGCGGCCCATAGTAATATGTGGGAGGAGAAAGCAAAAGAAGAGAAAGAAGGGCTGGAATCACAATCTTGGAACCAAATCTTTTTGTCAAATAAAGACCATGACTTCTAGAGGCAATTGGTAACCACTCAGAGTGTTTCAATGGGAAGAACATAAAATGGTAACATAGTGAGATAAATGTATTGAGAAGATTGATTATGGCTCAGGAAAACAATGGATTCACAGGGACATGATCAGAAGCCACCTTGTTTCTGCCAAGAAGACATTCAGTAAGATGGATAGAAGTAGAATGAGAACATACTGAAGACAAAAATAATGTGTAGGACTGTGCAACCCATGAGTTCCAATTCTTGCTTTCAAGAATGGGCTGAAACGGGGCCGGTGAGGTGTCTGCCTTGCAAGCGCTAGCCAAGGAAGGGCTGCGGTTCGATCCCCCGGCGTCCCATATGGTCCCCCCAAGCCAGGGGCAATTTCTGAGCGCTTAGCCAGGAGTAACCCCTGAGCATCAAACGGGTGTGGCTGAAAAACCAAAAAAAAAAAAAAAAAAAAGAATGGGCTGAATCATTGGGCTCACATGTTTCTGTACCTGAACAGGTTCATTTCTTGAAAATCCTCTCTACTTTTTGCCCATCTTAAACTAGAAGTCTCAGATCCAGGTGAATACCTCCTCTGTAGTATCACCTCCACTGCTTTGTAACTACCGTTTTTCTCATCTCACTCTCAAGCTAGATTAGAGTTTTCAAAAGCTTAGACTGTGCAAATTTCTTTGTAGTTCCAACATCAGGTATGGTTCATGGAAAACAATAGGTACTCCACAACTGTCAGATTGGATGACATTTAGTGAAATATTAGTAATCTGAGATAATCTGGTCAGATGAAATTCAATAAATGTAAATTCCTGCACTTGAGTCCAAACTCCACTATATCAAGACAAAGCAGGAAGGCAAGATTTTTCACTCAACCAATTTCTGTCAAGTCTTTGGTAAATGCCCCATGTTTGACATTGGATATCAAGCAAGCAACCACAGAGACATATTCTTTGACCTCTGAGACTTCACATTCTGCTAGATGACAGGTGTGAAATAAGCACCTAGATGTACAGGAATTGCTAGCAAGAGGAATATAGAGTGGAGTGGAACTCTAACCTGATGGGAGGGTCTGGATGGCTCTAGGAGGAAATGATACACAACTGATATGAAATGCTCTAGGCAATGGTTTTGGGGTAGGAGAGGAGAGGTCAGACAGATCTCAAGCTTAGTTAAAGGTCATACTTTCTGCAGCCATGTGGATCACTCTGGCAAAATTTACCTCTGTTGCAGATTTATATTTATTTCTGCCATTATTTGATGAATGCCCAAATCCCCCACTTAACCAATGCACAGTGAAAAGCCCTTTCCTGCTATCCTCTGAGAGCCTAGTACAAACCACAGGCTTACCACTAATGTTTACAAATGAACGAATGTAAAAGTGGAGTGAATTAGTGAGTGAATGAATGAGAAAGGGGGAACAAACACCCAAGACCAATATGTCTGAGAAAATGTGAGGTTGGCATGTAGCCACTAATTAAGACAATTATAAAATTGTACTTTTAAGTGTTAAAATTTTTTTTTAATTTATTTTACTCTGCTTTGGCTAGTTTAAACCTAGAGTGTTGCTTTCGTTCTGTAGGAGGGACTGTGACAATATTTGCAAAAGTTTCCATGGAGAAAGTTTGATCACAGAATGGAAAGATGGTGGAATTTCTGACTCAGACAGACCTGGGTTTGAATTCTAGCTCTAGTTGCTGGCTGGATTGGACAAATCATTTAAAGTCTCAGAATCTGTTTTTCTGTCTATAAAATAATTATAGTATCCAGAGTTCTGAAAGTTAAATGAAATAACATATTAAATGCCTGGCTGATATCTGGCACATGACAAGTCCCCAGTAACTGTGAGTCCCACATCAATTAGGAGTAAACTCTGGGCCATTTGACTTGAGGAAGATTCTCTGAGAGTAACAAGTGAGCCGCTAGCTCGTGAACTAGAGGAACTCTCGTTAACAGAAAGAGATTCTAGAGTGGGGGAAAGCAAATGAGTGTTAAAGTGGACAAAGGCCCTAAGGTTCCTGCCCTCAAGCAGCCAAGATTGCAAGCAAGGAGCTGGAGATCAAATGGCCAGAAAAGACTGTCTTTAGGGAAAGGGAAAGGAAGGAAAGGAAACTCTCAGGATCTTATGGGAGGGGTCTCCTAAAGAAGGATTCCAGGGACTTGGGGGATAGCACAGTGGGTAGTGTGCTTGCTTTGCACACAACCAGATTCAATTCCCAGCATCCATATGATCCTCTAAGCCTGCCAGGAGTGATTTCTGAGTACAGAGAAGGAAAAACACCTGAGCACCATTAGGTGTGACAAAAACAAAAACAAAAAACAAAACAAAACAAAAAAAAAACTAAAACTAAAACTAAAGGATTCCATGGGCCTGAGAGAAATAACACATCACCTTGCATGTGGCCTACTCAGTTTCAATCCCCAACATCTCATATGGTCCTCTGAGCCCTGCCAGTAGTAATTTCTGAATACAGAGCCAGGAGTAACCCCTGAGTGCCTAATGTGGGGAAAAAACAACAACTAAAGGATTCCCAAGAAAGTAGAATACCCTTATTACAAAGATGTATGGATCAGCATTTCTTTATTATATTTTAAAAATATGGCCCATGAAAACAAGGGTGAAGCTGCTGATTCTCTTTTGGTGTCTGGATATTGCAGGGCATAAGTTGTCTGAGTTACTGCACCAGCTAGGTCACTCTCTTGAACTTCCATCTGGAGGACTCCTTTCTTCAAGGCCAAAACCCTAATCTTGCCCTGCCTGATGACCCCAGCCCCTATTATGAGTATAGCACTGTGTCAGGCTCTGCAGAGACCCAAGCATGTGGAACCCCCCCCCCTTTTTTTTTATGAGCTCTCACCTTTCCCAGAGGAGTGGAATGCCCAGTTGTGGCCTCTCATGAATGTACCCACTTTGGAAAGTAGGCAACTAATGGCAGTCAGGTTCAAGATTTGTCACAACTTGATGACTTTAGAAGGCCTGGCCTCTGAACACTGACGGATTGGGAGGTGTGAGGGAGTCAGGTGTAAGCAAGCACAAGCTGATGTGGGCAGCACAGCCAAGACAAAGCCTGGAGCTTGGCAGGAAGACCTGCAGCTGCCGTCCAGAGGGTGACTTTGTGGATGGAAGGACTAGGAAGGGAGAAGGCAGGCGGGAGATGGGAAAGAACACATGTTCAAAAATAAACACTGCCTCCTGCTAAATGGGCTAGAAAGCATCTGTAAGAGGGGACTCTGGGCTGGTTGAGGGTGGGGGGTTCCGAGGATGGTGAGTGCAGGAATGTTTTGTCTGTAGAGTTGGAGTGGGGGGCTTCCACATCCTGCCCCACTGCCACATCTGGGGAAGTCATCTGTGCCGGGCTGATGGCTCCCCGAGCACTCCTGTTTTAATGGCTCGTGGTGCCGCAAGAAGTGGCCCTGTAATGGCCATTCCAGGCCGCCTTGGGGAAGAGGTTGGGGTAGCCCCCAGACAGCTTATTGGCTTCCTCCCACCCCAGCCATCCACCACCTTTCAGCCTCTCCTGCCCAGGTGAACTGCCTGGGCTACCTGCCAGATTCACCTGCTGGGGCACTCTGGGCCCTAGGACTGGGTTCTTCCTGGCTGGGTACCGGCTTGGTCCAACTGCTCCAGACTGCCTCCATCACAGTTTCTTTCTTCTTTTGATGCAGCTCTGTGGCCTCTCTTTGCACAAGAGGAAGGTTCAGGGCTAGCAGGTCACTTCCAAGATCAAATGGTGCAGAGAAAGTATGTCCTGCTCATCTGTGAGCAGCTGCTTCTCTTCTACAGCCTGGCAGTAAGGGACACATGAAAGGCAGCAGAGAACTATGCCCAGGGATGCACTCACTCTGGCCTCTGCTGTCTCCTGAGGCCCAAGACACCCTCTAGCACCTCCTGCCCTCAAGCCCCATTCCAGTCCTTCCCCAGGGATGGAGAACACAGGTGCAGCAAGACCCGAACCCCTGGGAACTCTGGGCCAGGTGTTTAATAGTGGTAGAGTCCCCCTTGCCTTACTGACAGCCCTGGACAATTACCCGGAGGCCCCAAGAGCAGGAGGCATGTGTGTGGAGATGCCTGAGGGTTACACAGATTGAGTCATAGGCAGTGGCCATGCAAGGAAGGGCGAAACCACCCTCCCCCCCCCCCACACACACACACACTTTGGAGCACCCCAGCAGCCTGGCCCAAGTGCTGGGGAGAAGCCAGAGGGGGCAGAGGAGAAGGGAGGCTCAAGGGCTCGTAAAGCTGCAGGTGTGAGATGTTGTTATTTAGTCTAGGGCCTGGTATGTGACAGCCAAGGCCCTCTCTGCTGTGACTACACCGCCACCGACTCTGCTGGCCAGATAATTAGTCCATTACGACTCTCCCACCTCGGGTGGGTGGGGGCAGGGTGAGGCCCACCCTCAGGCTCCTTGTAACTCAACTTCCTGTGTTTTATGGAAGCAGGCTGTTGGGGGGCAGAGTGAAAGGCCCTCCTTAGGCTGGGCCCACTCCCTGCTCTGCTCCCAGCCCCCCACCTTTCTCCTGCCACCCCGTTGCTGTGGTGACCAAATGTTATTTCCCAGTTTTGGAGTTCAAACTCATTTGAAAAGTTTTTCCCATCGCTTACCTGGTCACCAAGATCAAGCCGGCCTTGGTGTCTCTCTCTTCCGGCCCTGCCTCTGCCTGTCTCTGGCCCTGGCTTCTCTCCTCTGTCTCTCTCTATTTTTATTACACGCTTATCGCCTTTTTCCCTCCTGCTTTTGAAATTGATTTCCTTTCCTTTCTCCCCCTATTCAGGACCTAAACGCTGAATGTTCGATATTTCATTTGAGACCGCTAATCGCATTACTGCCCTTGACGTTTTACAGATATCATATTATGGGCGCAAATTTGGCAAATTATTAGCGCTGTAATGTATAGCTTGTCAGAGGTATTTAAGACGCTAAGAGCCCAAGGCTTATCGGGGTTAGCAGAGAGCTCTCGTTGAGCTTTTGAAATGCAGAGAGCCAGTTATAAAACACACTGTGACTCTCTTCAGCGGGTGGAAAAAAAGGAAAAGAGAAAAAGAGAAAGAAAAAGGGAAAAAAAAATGTCACCCGTCTATCAGAGGCTCCTAGGGCTGATAACAAGCAAAATTCTTCTCTGTGGGTTTCACTGGAAATGTGAGAAGCTTTTAAAACATTTCTCAAGCTGTCTGGGAAAGAAAAAAAATCTTTATTGAAAGGATGTAGCAATCTTTTTTACTGTGGCCTATTTATCTCTGGGGAAAAAGCTGTAACAAGAAGATCCCCTACCGGCCATCAGCCATGTCAGGGCCAGCCCTGCTTTGGTGGCTGGACTTTGGTGTGGGGAGCTTGCTGAGAGAGAGTGGGGCCACCTTTGGCAAAAAGAGGGAAAGGCGACTGGCTCTAGTTAGTTGCCCTCAGCACAACCCCCAGGGCTGAGCTCAGGGCCCCTCCAGTGTCTCCACAAATCCACAAATCCCTTCTGAATGAACAGATGATAGATGGAACTGCTACCAGCAAAGTCGCAGAGCATGGTAGAAGCGGCTGCCTGCTTGCTGGCCATCTGTGCCACCTACCTGTTTGTGCCCACATCAGGCCACACCTTTGCATCTCCAGGAGTCTTTCTTTCCCTCCTGTCATCCTCCCTGTTCTCCTCTCTGCCTTTTGTCCATCTGCTGTAGTTATGCTCTAGGCATGTCAACATTAGCCCTGGCTTCCATATCAGCTGGATTGGGCCTGTATCCTGGAAATTGCAATACCCTCATGGGCCATCCAGGACCTGCCCTGCCCTGTTCTGCTCCAACCTCCTCCTGCCCTACAAAGCAGAAGTCCATAGGGACCCAGCATATCTTCCTCTCCCATCCCTAGGTTTCTTTACCTCTTAGTGATCGCCACTTATCCATCCTTGCTTCTATTCCATTTCCCAGTCCTCCTCCTCTCCCCAATCTTTTCTTGAGCTTCATCCTTGGACTACTCCTTATTGAACAAGCCCACAGTGTTCACTGAGTTTCTTCTCACCCAGCATGACCTTGTGCTCTATCTCTTCAAAGATTTTTCTCACCCCTTTGTCTTGGGGGTTCATCTGTGGTCTACTTCAGATCCAAATCCAGATCTGTATACATATCTATTGCTGGTTCCCATGCTTGCGGAGATAATTCCATAACCGTCTTCTCTACTTTCAGCTTAGCCAGGCCCTACATGATCTGACCAGTCCTGCTGGCTTGTCCCATAATCAGTTCTCTTTTCCATTTCCCACAGCACATGATTCCCTCTCCAGGGCTACAACCAGCAGTGCAGGAAGTGGGTAGGGCACCCATTCCCTAGGATGTTTAACTAGCCTATTTGGTGCTTGGAAAATGGGGGTATAAGTAGGAACCTCCTGCTGCACTCTCGGAGCCATATGGGGCTAGGAAATCAAACTCAGGGCCTGGCACAGGCTAGCTATATGCTCTACCACTTGAGCCATATCCCCATACCCAGATGTTTTCAAAGCCTAGCATCGTGACTTGGTCTAATCTGCCCACCTGCACTCCCATTCCCTCATTACAGCTTCTCAAGACCTGCATGGCCATCACTTCCTCTGTGTTGTTTGTTTGTTTGGGCCACACTCAGAGATGCTCCCTGGTTACTCCTGGCTTTGTACTCAGGAATTACTTACTGATGGGCTCAGGGGACTATATAGGGTACAGGGGATCAAACCGGGCTTAGCCAAAGGGCAGGCCAACTTCCCTATAATCTGTATTATGACTCCAACCCCACCTTCCTCTGTGTTTTGAATGCCCCTTTTCCTCTCCTTTTCATTCCCCCTCAACTCTCCCTTTTAAATCTTTTTTCCATCTTTCCATATCATATTCCACTCTTCATGTCATGTTCACACCTTCCACTTTATTTTTTATGAAATTTTTATTTAAGCATCATGATTACAAGCATGATTATAGTTGGGTTTCAGTCATAAACAGAATACCTCCCTTCACCAGTGCAACATTCCCACCACCAATGCCCCCCTCCCTCCTTCCCAACTTCTGCCTGTATTCTAGACAGGCATTCTACTTCTCTCACTCATTAAGATAGTCATGATAGTCTTTTTTTTTTTTTTTTTTTTTGGCTTTTGGCTTTTGGGTCACACCCGGCAGTGCTCAGGGGTTATTCCTGGCTGTCTGCTCAGAAATAGCTCCTGGCAGGCATATGGGACACCGGCATTCGAACCAACCACCTTTGGTCCTGGATCAACTGCTTGCAAGGCAAACACCGCTGTGCTATCTTTCCGGGCCCAGTCATGGTAGTCTTTAGTATAGTTATTTCCCTAACTACACTCACTACTCTTTGTGATGAGCTTCGTATTGTGAGCTGGTCCTTCTGGCCCTCATATCTATTGTCCTACAATATTGTCTACAATAATGTCCTTAATTTTTCTTAAAACCTATAGATGAGGGGGACTATTTTGTGTCTATCTCTCTCCCTCTGATTCATTTTACTCAATATAATAGATTCCATGTACATCCACATATAGGAAAATTTCATGACTTCATCTCTCCTGATGGCTGCATAATATTCCATTGTGTATATGTACCACAGTTTCTTTAGCCATTCACCTGTTGAAGGACATCTTGGTTGTTTCCAGAGTCTGGCTATTGTAAATAGTGCCGCAATGAATATAGGTGTAAGGAAGGGATTTTTGAATTGTATTTTTGTGTTCCTAGGATATATCCCTAGGAGTGGTATAGCTGGATTGTATGGGAGCTCAATTTCAAGTTTTTTGAAGAATCTCCCTATTGTTTTCCATAAAGGCTGGACTAGACGGCATTCCCACCAGCAGTGAATGAGAGTTCCTTTCTCTCCACATCCCCGCCATCACTGGTTGCTTGTTTTTTTGTGATGAGTGCCAGTCTCTGTGGTGTGAGATGGTACCTCATTGTTGTTTTGATTTGCATCTCCCTGATGATTAGTGATGTGGAGCATTTTTTCATGCGTCTTTTGGCCATTTGTATATCTTCTTTGAGGAAGTCACACCTTCCACTTTCTCTTTCCTAATAGCCTTCCTGGAAAACAGTCCTCTTTCTCATTTTCAATTCACTCTGTTATGCTCTATCTCACTACCTAATTGATATTTTGATAAATCCCTTCTGTCCTCAAATTCTTTTTCCTTAACTTCTTTCTCTGGGTTTTGGAGTGCAGGGGGACTTTTGGGACTTTTGGACCATATCCATCAATGTTCAGGGCTTATTCCTGGCTCTGTACTGAGGGATCACAACTGACAGTGCTCAGGAGACTACATGGGGTGCTGGGTATAGAACCAGGACCAGCTACATGCAAGGCAAGTGCCTTACCTGCTGTACTATCTCACCACATCTATTCATTTCTTTGAACCCTCTCTATACTCCTTTACTACTCTACACTTCTTTACCCCTTTCATTCCCTCTTTCCTCCTACTTTAAGGCCCCTCTAATATGTTTGCTGCCCAAATTCACTCGTTCTAACTCTTCACACTCTTCTCTAGCTGTGCTCATATGCCAAGTATATACTGATGATGCCTCTCATGTCTACAACTTCAGCCACCTAAGCAGCAGTCCCATATTTCAACTGCCAGCTCTCTAGTCCCCTCAGATTCTTGTAGAGCACCTTGGCCTCAACATAATCAGAAGTAATATCTTTATATTTTTTGCAAGCCTGTAACTTAAACCATCTTAAGCCCTGCTCAAGTAAACCAAGTAAATATAGTTCACCTAGATTCTTTTCTCACTTTCTTTGCTTTCTTTTACCTATAAAAAGAAAAGATATGGGGGGGGGGGAGTAACTCCTTTGACCTATATCTCAGATCCAAATTACTTCCAGATTAATTAAAAAGAGAAATGCAAGTTTCTTCCCTAACCAGAAATAGTGGGGGAATATCACCAAAAATTAAACTTTCATACAGCTAAACTTCACTATAAACAAAAAAAAAAAAATGCTACTAGAGAAACAAATATTTGCAGTAAAAGTAGAACACTTGATGTCTTTAATATGTAAAGAGCTCTTTACAAATCAATAAAAAAACACTAATAACCTCAGATGTGTTATGACAAAATAAGCAGTTCACAAAAGAAATACGCAGGTCATAAAACTAATATAGCTAATATAAATGAAATAGCATTTTTCTGTGCAAACTGACCACTTATGAACTTATGATGTTCAGTGTTAATAAGGGCTTTCTTATGAACTATCAGTAAATGCATATATTTGTATAACCTTTCTAAAAGCAATTTTGTAATGTGTAGCAATGGTCTTAAAATATTCATGTCCTTTATTTTAGTAATTCCTTTTTGGAACTGTTCTAAGAAAATAATTGGAAAAGTGCTCAAAAATTTATACAGAAGAATAATTATTTCAGCATTACTTATAGCAGGGAATATCTGAAAACAACATAAATGTTTGACAACAAGGAAATGGCTACATAAATTGTAGTACAGTAATATGATGCAAATTATACGGCTTTTTAAAAGTTAGGTTTTTTTAAGAACATTTCAACTGAAGTTCTCAAATACTATTGAGTATATGCATAGGGAAAAAAAGGAAACATGTTATAGTATGTGGTGAGATTTTAGGTTAGCTGCCTTCTTTAAGGTGGTCTTGGTTTTCTAAATTATTTATAATGACCATATATTACTTTTATATTAAACTTATAAACATCCTTTAGTGTGTGAACACTTTACTTTCTATAGCTTGCTTCCTCTTCAATGTTTTCTTACAACCTCACCCGTGACCTTATAAAACACCTCATCTTTCCCTAAAATATGCCCTGCTTTTGCATAATTACATCTTGTCCCTCTTTTCTTTTATAGTCTATTTCCCCTTTCCATCTAGTAAGAGTATTTCTTTAGGGCTAAGGAGATGGTTCAATGACTCGAGCACATGTTTTGTGTGTGGGAGGCCTGTATTCAACCCACAGCATCATAATAATGTCCCCTACCCCTAGCTCACTGCCTGGAGTGACCCCCCAAGCACAGAGTCAAGAGTTTTCCTGAGCACCAATGACTATTATCCCCTAACAGAAGAGTATTTCTTCAAACCTCAGCTCAGGACACTTCCTATTCCAAGTATTTCTGGGTATCTCTGATATGGACCCAAGGCTTTTAGCCAGACCTCCAACATGGCAATTAACTACATTAGACTTTAAGGGCCCAGAGGCCAAAGGCTTTTCCTTCTTTATCCTTATTTTCTCAGCACCAAGCACAAAGCCAGGCAGAATGAATGAATATTAAATGAGAGGCTAATCTGAGGATTTCTGCCTCTTTGATGACAGAGCAGAAGGGAGAGAGTCCCTCCAGCCATACCATGCCTGTGTCCAAAGAGCTCTGAAAGATGGTCCAATCCCACCCGGCATGTTTAAATCCCCCCTATTGGGACCAATTATCATCCAATCCCTGCTTAAATACTCCTTATGACAGAGAGTTCATTACTATTCAAAGCGGTCCTTGTTGGGACAACTCTGTTGCTAAAAAATACTTTTCTTAAAAGAAGTTGAGGGAGGGGCAGAGAGATTGTACAGGAGTTAAGGTGCCTCCCATGCATACAGATCCCCAGCACCCCATGTGGTTCCCTGAGACCTACCAGGAGTGATCCCTGAGTACAAAGCCAGGAGTAAGCTCTGAGGCAGCCAGGTGTGGCTCAAAAATCCAAACCAAACTAGATAGATAAGAGTTCAGAGATCCCAGGTTCAGACCCTGGCACCTCACATTCCTCGGAGCACTTCCAGGAACAACCCTCAAGAATCAAGCTGGAAGTAACCCCTGAACATCATTATGTGTTTCTAACCTTCTCCCCACTCCCCCTATAAAACAAACAAAAAAAGATCCAAAGCTTATAAACCTTAATTATTGGCTTTAACTTTCACCTATTGTTTTAGGTTTTTCTGAACAGGGGAGGGGACATTCAGTAATCTTTAAAAGGGACCCTCAATCTTTATTAACCCCTTTGAAATCAGTTTCTTTAGAAGTTCACCTTGTTAGTACAGAGCTATTATTTAATCCCCTTTGAGGAACTATTTATTCCCCTCAACAGCCAGTGCAAGTTAGCTCAGTGGATCCTGAGCTGCTGCTGATTCCTAACAGAGCTTTTCCCTGGCAAGTTTCTCTGGTTTACAATAGGGTTTCATATATATTGGGACTGGGGGCTCCCAAAGGATGGTGCCCAGACCCGCATATGGGGGTGGTGAAACTAGACATCTAGTGATACATTCACCACTGCCTCCTGCTGAATTTCTGATCAGTGAAAGCCCCAATACTCTTCACAGTTGAATCTTGTCTCTTTGATCCTGTGCTTATGCTATAGGGTTTTTAGATGAAACTTTACATTTCCACATTTACTTTTGATGATGATGACAATGATGATTGTCTTCTATTATTTATGGAGTCCATCTGTATAACACAGATAGCTCTTTGTCCATATCAATAGCTTCTCTCACACACTTCCTAAAACCGTGGGACGGGTATTATCATTTCTATTCCAGAGGTGGGAAAACTGAAGCTAAGAGAGGTCATCACTTTTCCCAAGATTGAGTCACTTATCAGAGACAGGATTGTTTTCTGATTTCCACAGCCTGGCTTCTTTCTTGACATTCTAACAGTGTGCCTTTCAGTGGGATGCAGCTCCAAGACACATGATTTGTGGGTTGGTGGTTGGCTGGTGGAGCCTGGCAGTGACAAGCTGTCATTCCCCTGTGTCATTCCACTGCCACCCTGTGAAAGGCATCTGCAGCCGCATGCTATTCACCTGTGTCCTGCAAACAGAAGTAGCCCAAAGTGAAGAAGGCTACTGAGAAGGGCCCCCAAACACAGCAAGGGAAGAAGAGAGAAGTTATCAAGTTCTGGGGCAGTAGAGTTGGGGGCCACTATTCTGGGAACTGTTCTTCTACCTTATCCTACAAAGACTAGACTACAAAGACTCAAGGAAGAAGGAAATGCCAGTAAGGGGACTTTCAAAATCATAGAAACCAGGCTCTTTCCCTCTTTTCTGGCTTACACCTCTCAAATGGACTGGCTGCATGGTTGTGACCTAGAAAATAAGCCAGAGATGACTGAAGGCTTGGACTGGGCATATTGATATGAGTTTAGAGTTTGTGTCTGGGTTGGTATGCTCAAATTGTGCAGTAAATAAAAACATGAATTAAGGGATTAGGCTGGGCCAGGCTGTATACTAGTTTTGTCTGGGGCTGTAGGAGTATGATATCTGCCCTAAAGAGATGTCAATGTTGGGGGTAGAGCAATAGTACAGCGGGTAGCATGCTTACTTTGCACACAGCCAACCAGGTTCAATCTTGACATCCCATATCATTACCTGAGAGCAACACCAGGAGTAATTCCTGAGTGCAGAGCCAGTCCTGTGGACTCCCCCAAAAAATAAGAGAGAGAGGAGAGAGAGAGAGAGAGAGAGAGAGAGAGAGAGAGAGAGAGAGAGAGAGATGTCAAAGCAACTAACCAACACTGAAGCAAAGGGAAGGATAGGCACACAAGGACACAAGGGCCCTTCACATCAGACTAGGGATAGAGTGTCAGAAAAGACTCTGCAGTGGGAAAACATGAGTGGGAATTCTAAGCAACAAAATTGGAATTCTAGGTAAAACAGAGAGAAACAAGAAAGGCTCCTTTGGAGCATGATTAGACCCAGCACAGCATTGCAAGGGTATTAGGTAAGGACCAAAAACAGAAGATGATGCTGAAGAGGTTTATAAAGGACTTGGTAGATTCTGCTAAAGAGTTCATGCTAATTCGCTAGATAGTTTACTTACCCGTTGCTCTTAGTCCCAAACCTGTTCATTTACTGCTAGACTCTACCAGTATGCTAGTAATTTAATCTGGTTTAGAGACATGGCTCAACCTTCTGCCTACCCTTCTTTCTTAGGTTTAGGGACTATCATTTATCAGAATGGGAGTGTCTTTTATCACCATTGTTTCCCCCATCACCATCGTCATCAGAATAACCAAATAATAAAACCTGGAATTGTTTATGGAAGCAAAGTCTGATCCTCCATTTCATTAGCTGAAAGTCTGTGATACATCAAAACTAGCTTCTAGAGAGAGGGCAGGGAGGAAAGGGGGAGGGAAATGGGACATGAGGAAATGGGGCACTGGTGAAGAGTGGTGTATAATTGTATGACTGAAACTCAGTCATGAGCAACTTTGTTACTATGTATTTTATGGTGATTCAATTAAAGAATGTATTTATATATGTATTTTATACTTGCTTCTAGCATTTGAGACCAGTCAGATGTCACTTTTTTGGTTATTCACACAGACATTTAAAGGGTAGAGGTAGAGAACCAGAAGACAACAAAGAATATGTCTTGCATAAACATAAAGACCAAACTGTACAGCGGCATTTGCCTTGCAAGCAGCCGATCCAGGACCTAAGATAGTCGGTTCGAATCCCGATGT
This sequence comes from Suncus etruscus, assembly GCF_024139225.1. Taxonomy (NCBI): domain Eukaryota; kingdom Metazoa; phylum Chordata; class Mammalia; order Eulipotyphla; family Soricidae; genus Suncus; species Suncus etruscus. The sequence continues at coordinate 33,271,098 of NC_064853.1, read as the reverse complement.
CCCATATGGTCCCCCGTGCCTGCCAGGAGCTATTTCTGAGCAGAAAGCCAGGAGTAACCCCTGAGCACCGCCGGGAGTGGCCCAAAAACCAAAAAAAAAAAAAAAAAAAAAAGACCAAACTGTAGAGCTCCCCAAGTGAAAATGTTGTTTAAAGTGGGGGGGGGGGGGTGTCACGGGAAAGAGAATTGGTGATCTATGGTGTTACCCAGACTGTTTCTGACTAGTCATGAGGTGACATTGGTGTGGCGGGAACGTTTCCATTTCCATTCTTCCCTTTTTTAAGGGAAGGACTTCTGGTCTACCTTCTTCTCAGGAAGTCCTGGCTTCTGAGAAATATGTAGAACTCCTGCTAGTATTTCTTGCCCTGTTTATCATCAAGCTCCTACATCCAAGAAGAAGCCAGAGTTTAGGATACATGTGTTCCATGTTTGATTTAATGGATGTGTTAGTAGATCTACTATAGGTCACTATAGGGAATAGGACAGTTTAGGGAACATAATCAGCCATACTACCTGCATAAGGACAGCAGAAAATGAATTTACTCACTGCCCTTTGCCATGACACTTGAGGGACAGCTAAAACTGTTGCCTCCTCACAGATCTAGGGGCTTGAAGCCTAGTGAAGACTTTCAGTCTGGGAATACCATTTTTAGAAATGAGCTTCTTCCTCCCTGTGGCCCATTTCTGACAGTGAGACTGTTGGGAGCAGGCTGCCCTCTGTGGGTGGGGGCTGTTCCAGAGAAAGAAGGCTCAGAGAAAAAGTAATAAAGAACCCTGCAGATTCTCCTTCAGCCAGAGAAGAAGCAAGGATACACCAAGTATGACAGGACCCCATGTCTCTTCTGGATTAGGCACTGAACAAGGTTGTACTTCAGATCAAACAAAGAGCCCTCACTGGCCTTTCATGTACTATCATGATGATGGAAAATCAAAACCTGAGAGGTATAGCTTGGCCCAATAGATAAGAAAAGTTGGAATTTTCCTCCTTTCTTCTCCTCTTCTCCCAGCCTTCTGGGTGGGAGTAAAGCTGTGAGGGCACAAAGGCAAGGCAGAGAGGAACTCTTTGAGAACATCTGGGCTCCAGAACATCTTCTCAGAGCAAAGCTGCCTTCACAAGAACTCATTCAGTAATCAGAGGACACCAGGCAGCAGGGTGAAGAGTTGCTTTGAATTGGGAGCTGGTATAACTGCCCTTGAAGGTTGGAGAGTCTAGGTAGGGTCTCAAGAAATAGCCTATAGGTAGAGAGCATCCCCTATGCTTAAAGGCTCTGGGCTGGCCTAACAGCTAGGAACTGCTTGCCTGGGTCACTTAGCTCAAGGCCCACCACATCTTCAGCTCCCCGCTCCTAACCTTGTTCTTGCTGCCTCTGAGCCAGGAAGGATGGGATCGCCTTGCTTCACTCTCATGAAATGGCGCATCAGTAAGTGCTACTTAAGAAAACACATGGTCTGCCCCTCGAAAAGGCCCCCCTCTGCTGCTGCCGCCACCAACACCTTTCTTTATTCCGCCCAAACCTCACCAAGGGGAATTCGAAACAACTGTGGTGATAAATCCGCCTGCAGATAATTGGCAAGAAAACAACACTTGTGCAGTATATAACGTTTTATGGTTGTTTCATGTACTTTATTATAATACTAATGAGCAGTTATATATCAGGAGCTAACTGCACGCCGGATTAGCTTGTTAGCATGATATGAAATGGCAGAGCAAACAGTCCAGGCCCCTCGCTCCCTGCATGCCTTCCCCACCCTCCCTTCCTACTCCTCGGTCCCATTTGCACTCAGTAATTAGTATGCAAATTAGGCCCCGGGACCACACAAGTTCTAGTATATTACAAGGGCTTTATTATGCTCTTGTGAGTACATGATGGAAACGGCCCATGACAGTGTTTATCTCACTACCTCTGTCTTGCCTTCTTCTCTCTCTACCTCTACATACAATCTCTCTCTTTCTCTCTCACTCTCAGTCTCTCTTTCTCTCTCTTGATCTCTCTTCCTCCCTCTTTGCAGGGTCTACAATCAAGCCTTCTAGAATCAGATCACAAACTTGATAAAGGTTTAACTAGATCTTTCTGTCTCAATGTGAACATATCCAGTAATGGTGCTTCCAGAAGCCCGTGGTTGCATTCCAATTGTCATAACCAAAGAAAAATTCCTTGCACCTATGGTTGTTAATCTGTACATATGATAGACTCCTTTAAAAGCTGATGGAATGCATGAACCCCAAACATACTCACATATGCGCAACATTTTATATTCTGTTTCAGGAACCCCCCAGAGTTGTCTATGGAGGGGACTCATAGTCTACTTACTTCATATTGAGTCTTTTAATTCCCACCCTGGAATTAAAGTTCTGCCCTTTGGATCTGCTCAGAGGACATCTATTCTTTGATAAACTGGCAAATATTTCAGAATTCTTAGCACATCTTAAATTATTCTCTTCCTAATTTGCCCCACTGAGAATCGCAAATGGTGGTTTTTAAGGCATCTTTCCACCCTGGCCATCTCTACTCTGGTCACCTGTCAGCAGCCCCCTGAAGCCCAGCAGAGCAGACTCTGCTGGAGGCCCTCTATCCTTTGTGCCAAACACTCCCTTGGGCTGTGTGATCCACATCTTCAGAAGTCTTTTTGGCAAATATAAATGTAGGAAATCCTAAGAATTCTTCTGAGACTTTAACAACCCACACTACCAGAATTTTTTTTTCTTCTATATGTGGAACACTTGCTTTTTTCTGTTAAATTTCATTTGTGTTCCAAATTGTGGAAGCAACCCTTTTTAAGTCATGAATCTCTGCATCATTGTGGTAGCCGTCTCTAGCCTAGGATCATTGTTAGTTTGTTAGCATGCAGTTTATAGCTTTGAGTAACTTTGTTGAAAGCAAAGGACAAAATCCTGGCACATATCCCTGGAGATATAGGCTTTGCAAACACTTATTAGTGCTTTTTGGGTCCCGTTATCCAGCCAGCTCCTGACCTACCTGCTTCTGCTTTCTTGTGTTTTCTCTTACCCTGTTTCTATTCTGGCTGCTTTACTTAGTGAACAAGTTTCAGGTAGGGCCCCCTGATCTTCTATTTGCCAGAAAATTACCTCTACTTCTCTCACTGCCTTCTTAGCTACATTTCTTGGCAGACTAGTGTACCTCCCAGCAGAGTGAACTGTCTTGTTGGTTTCAGACTTTTCCAGGATCTAATAGCTTTCATCATGGTTGCCAAGATCAGTGATCTCCTATTTATTGTTTTTTGCTGCAGAAGGGAGTCAGCACACCCAGAAATCTTCAAGGCTTACTCTGGGCTGTTCGGTCAGGGATCATGGGGGATCATATGATCATGGGGGACCATATGATCATGGGGGACCATATGAGGTGCAGGGGATTGAATTTAGGTTGACCACTTGCAAGGCAAGCAATTCATCCACTATACTATCTCTCTAGCCACTAGTGGGTACTTTTTTGTTTTGGCCTCTTTTAACTTCACTTTGGCATTTGGTACCCAAATGTCTTTAAAAAAAAATACTATTCCTGTGAACCAGCCATGAGAGCATCATGTGACTCTCCCAGTTCTTTCTTGGTATCTCTTGGGTATCTCCTGTTGTTACACTTATCCCAAAATCCTTCTGCTTTCTCCTCTAGTGCTATCTTCCACTTCTTTTCTTTATTCTTTTGTTATTGCTTTTCAAATAAGTGCCACTGAGCCATTTCCCTGCCACACCCTACATTAAGTGATATGATCCAAGGACTCCTGGGACTCAGTTGCTGTCTTCAAGGATATCAGGTTATAATAATCATCAGACACTGGGATGAGTGTTGAAGGAAAGGGTCCTATTAAAAATAAAAAGATACTCGGGGCCAGAGATAGCACAACAGTAAGGCGTTTGCCTTGGATGCAGCTGGTTCACGATAGACCATGATTCAAATCCTGGCATCCCATATAGCTCCCAAGCCTAACAGGAGCAATTTCTGAGCACAGAGCCAGGAGTAACCCGTGAGTGCTATCAGGTGTGACCCAAAATCTAAAAATAAACAAACAAACAAATAAATAAAAGATACTCTAAGAATCAAGAGCAATGGGTGAGCCAACCTGGAGAGAGTACAAATGACTCTATAAAAAAGATAGCACTAAAATCTGTTTAAATAATAAGTAAGAGGAAAAAAATCTGAATCTACAATCTGCTTCACTTCAACACTCTTCTAACGTTTTTTTGATTCACACCACTCTGTTCTCTTCAATCTATTCACACCGATCATATTAAAGAGTCTAAAATGAAAATCTGATTCTTTTTAAAATACCTTATTGACTCTTTTTGCCTTTACAGTGCAAACTCTTCTGCAGGATACACACACTCTTCCTTATTATGAAGCTGGCCTCTCTGTGACCTGCCAGCTCTCTCTGGAGGTTTGGCTTGGCAGGTGGTCTTGCCTACTGTGATAGGGTCCAGCAGCGTTGGCCATGAACAATCCAATCTAGAAAAGGCATTCTCCCCCTGGCTTTGATTGAACTTTGAAGAATGCTCCTTCAAAACACCCAGGCTCAAAATCTGCACCTGGAGGCCTCCCAAGGAAGGCCCTAAGCTCTCTTCCTCTCCCACTGCCCACATCTCTTTCCCCAGCTGCAGCAAAGCCCTACATGCAAGCAGAAAGAAAGAGAGCAGGGCAGTCAGTCGCTACCCAAAGGAGAAAGATCAGAAAGGAAGAATCCGTAAAGCATGAGCTCAGAATAATGGGCTTCATGAATACTTAGCATAAGGAAGAGAGGGGGAAAAAAAATCTGTGTAGCAGGCAGTTTTTGTAAAGCGTTGAACTGTACCACACATCACCCCCTGACAGGCCCTGATGTTAGCTCCTAGAATGGATCACAAGAGACTCATTAGAAAAAACAAATATTATCGCACGCTGAAATGATTTATGGAGAAAAATGAAAAATTTTGTGTTGTTGTGTTCCCTCTCACTCACTCCCCCTTGCCTCTGCCTTCTTATGGGGAAGTTATTTATGGCTCCAGACCCTTAACAAGAGAACAGCAAAGCTCTGAGCTGATCACTCCTGCAAACTGCCTACATTTGATTTTTATTAGTGACTTAAAGCTTCCTTTTTTTTCTTTATTGTCCTGGGTGAACCAAAATGCATTTTAATGCTTGCTATTCAGGCCAGATAAGAAATGTGTATAATGCCTCACACACCAACCAGCTGCTGCACTGCTTCTGTCCAGAACTGGGGGTGACTTTGGAAAGAAAAAGGGCCCCAAAAGCTCTGAGAGGGCCAGCCAGGAATTGGGCACCTGATGTAGGTCCCTCCTGGATGGTACTCAACATGCAAGAAGTTGAGTTTTCCTTTGAGACCGTTGCTGAAAGTATCTGAAAGCAAAGTTTCAGGCAAGAAAAGGAGATTGTATGAACATGTCTGGTGATGTTTGCAGTGTGCCAGGCATTACGCCTGGTGATTCCACTCACCCTGACTAACTGCTGTTGTTGAGTGTTGATCCATTTTATGGAAAAGGAAGACATCTCAGAAAAGTCAGGTCACCAATCCCAGTGTCACACAGCTAGGAATTGGCTGTGCCGGGATTCCAATCCAAGTCCATGTTACATCTCTGTAGCTTTTCTCTGAGCACTAAAGGAGGCTCATGGTCTCTGAGCACTAACAGAGGCTCCTTGCAGACCCAAGTCAGAGTTTCTCATGAGCTGCCTGAACAGCCCCTCCCTTGTAGATCTGCGTCGGTCTCCAAGGTGTGGTCTTCCAGGAAGCCTTGGGGCATGGGGCACAGCTCTAGGTGGTCCTCAGGACTTCTGCTCAGTGATGATCCTGGGCACCTCTAGTTTAGGTTGGCACAGTTTCCCCCTGCTGGCCACTCCCTTCTGCATCACTGTCCCTGTCACCATCTCTCCTGCTACTCAAGGGGAGTAACTTTAGAAATTTAGAGACTTTCCTCTTAGAAAACATTAGCATCCAAGTTCACAGATGGAGCGTGACACTGGATTCTTACTGCAGTGGCCAGGATGAGCCTGGACTGACCTTACTAGCCTTCTGTCCTTGCATTCTTACTCTCTAGGACCAGGTCCTCAAGTCTCTCTAGAAGAGGCTTCTCATACAATAGAGGTCAGCACCAGACAGGAACTGAGTGGGTAGCAACACAGACCCTGCAACCTCAGAGCAGCCTTAGAGCAGCGTCATTTCCCCCTTTCCTAGTTATTTCCATCCTGATCCACACATGCTGCGGAGCATTAACAGAGGCACAAATACCCCATGGGCAGAGCTGACCCATCTCCCATTTGGATCCCAGCCAACCTCAAGTGACCTGCTGATGAGGCTGTTCTGGAAATGGGGAGGACGTTGGTGGCAAGGACTGGTGCTCAGGAAGTAGGAAACCAGCAGAGCCAGCATGGGTATTCACCCTGATGAAATCTTATCTGAACCCTACCCTACCATTGTTGGTCTCAGGGGAAGCAAGCGTCCCTGGGAGAGAGGATGGTACTATTGAGATCATGGTGCTGGGAGCCCCACATGAAAGGCCACGGGTCTGCCCTGTAGTGTGATCCGTAACTCACTCTGACATCTGAACAGAAGGAAGCACTGCCCAGCCCCCTGTCCCACCCCCCACCTGTCCTTTAACCCCCAGGAGAGGGGAGCCCAACTTGGGGCATTGCTTGTACCAGTCTGCCAGAAAACAGAGGTGGGCCATGGGGCCTAGGGTGCAAAGGAGAGAGAGACAGAGACAGAGACAGAGAGAGAAGGGGCACCCTGATGGATCTGAGCCCCTCCCAGGCCTGCTCAAGGCCGAAGTGTTGGGCCTCATCTCATGCCTGTGGGGGCCCGTCTCTCAGCAGTGTTGCTAGGTGCGGTGGGCCGGGCGCCTGCCACCGGCTGGCCCTGGCCGGGCTCTGCCTGGAGACCGCTGGGGAGGCTGGGAAGAAGGAGCTGCATTATTTCGTTGATCCCTCCCTCCCTTCCCCAGCCTCAGCACAGTGAGCTTTCCGGAGGGATGGTTATGAGCCAGCCCATCCCCAGGCCTTCCTCTTTGTGCGGAGACCTCCCCATCAGACCCCCCACCTTCGCTGGCCACCCCCTCCTCCTTCCCCTCGGTTCAGCAGAGCCAGAGTTAAGCCCGGGGTTAATGCCCAGTGACACCTGCAGGTTGGCTAGTGTTGTTGACATGGGGGTGGGGGGAGGGGAGGGGTGATGGCGGAGATCGTTGGTGGCTTTATTATGGAGAACTCAGCAGGCCTGGGGCCTTCTATTGTCCAAGTGGCAAATAAATAAATAGGAGAAAGTAAGTCTTCCCCATGGCTTACCGACGGGAGGTTAACAGCTGGACATGACATGACAAATTGGGCATTTTTCTTTGGGGACTGATCCTTACTGCAGCTAGCAGGGAGAATGAGACTGAGAGGGAGGGGGAGGAAGGAGGGAGGGAGGGAGAGAGAGAGAGAGAGAGAGAGAGAGAGAGAGAGAGAGAGAGAGAGAGAGAGAGAGAGAGAGAGAGAGAGAGAGAGAGACCCCACAGCACAGAGCATTGGGCTAGTGACTTGTCCATGGGTATGTGATTAGAGTATGCAGAAAATACAGCATCATATTTTGGGACTTTGGGGGAAAATATTGTACACAATTGCATACCCAGGAGTAACTTCCAGGGTCCCTGGAAGCTGGGTATCTGGCTAAGAGAGACACCCTAGGATCTGTCTCCTTGGTCCCCTCTCTGCTCAGCCAAATGGAAAACCAAAAGGTCTGCACAGGTCAGAGCCCAAGGCTGCCCTCCTCCTGCCTGCTCGAAGGGCTCTTGAAGGTGCTCTGTTGCCTGATAGGCCAAAAGAAACAGCAGGCAGCCTCCATTTATATGTGGGGCTAGAGTCAGGAGGAGCAACTCACCCAGGACCCACACTGTATTCTTTCTCTTTCCCAGAAATAAATCCCCAAACCACCTAAGGTGCTGCTGTAAAGCTAAGTGGGATTGAAGAAATAGGAGCTTATGGGGAACAGACACTTCTAGGGGCAGGACCACTCCTGTCACCTATCACCATTGGTAGAAGCAGAAAAACTGCTACAGTTCTGGATACATTTTCCTCTGATTTCCCACCTCCTTGGACATTCTCTGAGCCTTAATCTCCTGGTAGGGAAAATGGGAATAAATTTCCTCCCTCTTGGGCCAGAGGATAAGAAGGTAATTGGTACAGCAAGTAAGATAAGTGGATTCAGTCCCCAACACTCATAAGAACTCTGATCCCCTTGCAAGAGTGATCCCTGAGGGCAAAACCAGAAGTGAACCCTAGGCACAGCACAGCTGGGTTCACAAAAAAATAATAATAAAAAAAAAAAGACTACCATCTCCTGAGACTTACATGAATCAATGCATGAAGTACCAAGCTCAGTCTAGCTTCTGAGAAATCCTTTGTAAGTACTGCCTAGTATGGGTCTGGTTAGGCCAAGCTTTTGCTCCCTATGACCTGATACTTTAAGATTGATCATTTTAAGATTGATTAAACAGTAATACAAAACAGGGTGCTTGCCTTGCATGCGGCAGACATGGGTTCTATCCCCAGCATCTCATATAGTCCCCTGAGCTCTCGGGGAGTTCTTCCTGAATGTAGAGTCTAAAGTAATCTCTGAGCATCATTAGATGTGGCTCAAAAACAAAAACACTAACTGTGGGCGACATTTCTCTGGAACTTAGGTTTCTCTAACTGCAAGGACTGGCAAGGGTTAGGTAAGAGTCTTTCAGACGTTGGGCTAAGAATCCCCCCACTTTGCCCTCAGCCCTCCTAAGTGCATGCCCCTAGCAATGTTTTCTTTTTTTTTTTTTTTTTGGGGGGGTCTCACCCGGCAGTGCTCAGGAGTTACTCCTGGCTCCATGCTCAGAAGTCGCTCCTGGCGAGCACGGGGGACCATATGGGACGCCGGGATTCGAACCGATGACCTTTTGCATGAGAGGCAAACGCCTTACCTCCATGCTATCTCTCCGGCCCCCCTAGCAATGTTTTCTAAGGTGAGTCCTGCTGGCAGTAATGCTGCCCCCTACCTGCTCCAGTGGGAGAAATCTGGGCAGTGCCACCAAGACATTTAGAAGGAAGAGAGGAGTCTTGAATTTCCAGGCAGTTTATGGTTTGCTTTTCTAGAAGGCAAACCCTCCATTCTCCCTCTTAGACCAGAGGAAACGACAGGAAAATGGCACAATATGCTAATGAATTTGTTCATTCAAAAAGCATTTACAGGGACCGGATAGTACAGTGGGTAGGGAGTTTGCTTTGCATGCAGCAGACTAGGGTTCAATCCCTGTCAGCACATATGTTCCCCAAATCCACCAGGAGGAGTAAGCTCTGAGCACTGCTGGGTGTAGCCCCCTCTCCCCCAAATAAAACAGAAGCATTTATAGAATCTTAGAGAACTGGTCATGGGCACTGGGAGAATACTCAGCTCAGAGGCCTAGCCCTGCCTTCCTGAAGGTCATGGTCTTGCTTTCCCAGAAGGCCTTCTCTCTAAGGACCTCACCCTCTTCCACCTACTGTTCACAAGGCCTTTGCCTGTGACCATCTTGGAATCTCTTCCCATTGGCTTCAAAACAGGCCTGCATAGGGAGCAGGAGATCCACCGCTCATGAGAGGAGACTTTGGACTAGAGAGAAGATGGCATCTGTAATAAACAACTTTATGAAAGGTCTGGCCACTTCTATCGCTCCTCTGGAGAGTTGACTTCATTCCCTCCTATCCAGGCAAGGACCTGGCAAAGGATCAGGCAAGGGCCTGAGATTCCCAGGAGGAAGTGTCCTAGTCAGATTCTAGAGCTGTAAATGACCTTAGGGGTAAGGAGACAGTGGTAAGGGGGAATTGGTAATCTCAACTGTTCCCTTCGGGCTCCAGGGCCCTGGGGTTTTTCTAGAGAAAGTACCTATGAGCAACAGTCATGGGAGATCAGGCTGAAGCTGCTTATGGTGCCATAGGGCTCACAGGGCAATGGCAAGGAAGAATCTGGAAGGATGTGAGCCTGAGTGGTTCAGAGCCCCCAAAACTACATTCTGCAGCCTCCTTATCAGAAAATCTTCAAAGTTCCTCCAAACTTCTCCCCTTCCTCATTTATACTGTCTTCCTTTTCTGAGGTAGGGGGTGATGAGGTGTGGGGTGGCTTGTCCCTGAGAGCGGAGGACAGGTTTTCTAAAGAACATTGTCAGAGCACGATGAAGGTTCCATGAGGGAAGCTTTGCACACTGGGGAGCCTTTACCTGGGAAGTGCCTCTTGAGCACACAGCTGGCTCCTCTCTAGATGGGCATATCCCAGGGGAGGGATTGGAAAACTACTTAGTCATGGTGGTAAGACTGAGTCCCTTGTTCTGCCCCAGCCCAGAGCCTGCCCAGTATAAAACTTCCATCTTGGTCACTTGTACCTGGAGAATCCTTTCCATGATGAGGGTCCAAGGGCAGGAGCCCCGGGAGCTTTCATCTGCCAGGAAGTCCCTTCCCCCAGCCCCCTGCTCCTCGCTCCCCTATATAATATTCCACGTTAGAGCTCATAAATGCTGCTGCGGGTCCCCAGCCTGATTGAATTTGGAAGCCATTGTTTACAGACGTCTGGCTGTACAGGGGGGTTTATTGAATTTTCCATGAAATGTTGCTCCCCTAATGCTGTAAAAGGCAAGCAGCCCACATCAGAGGAGCCCTGCGCCGGGATCAGGTTACCCTGAGATGGAGTGCTGGCTTCAGAATCCTTGCCGCACCCAGCTCTGGCGACAAGCAGGCAGGTGTGGCCTTGAGGATCACTCCTGACCCCTTATGGACACCCCAGCATTGGAACTCTGAAGGCAGCTTCTGCCCCCTCTCTTCCCTTAGCCCCCTTCCAATCTGTCTTAAGCCCTAGATTCTATGTCAAACGTACCTCTCAGATCCACAAACTACAGCTCCTTCTCACTTGTCCTCCTTCTATCTACCTCAGTGGTTCAGGAACCCCACACATACTCCACCCCTCACATCCCTCTCTCACTTGTATTAATTCCTGCATTAAACCACCCAATGAAGATCACCCAAAGCAGATGCTCTCCAAAATTTGTTTGAGTCAATACTGAAAGGGAGAGAGAATCCAGGTGTTCATGAGTGTCCTGGAGTGAAGAGGACCCTTCTCCCAAGGTAGCTGCCATCCTGGTCCCTGGGATCTGTGGATGCTAGAAACCTCAGAACAGAGAAAGGTTGTTGCTAAGTAGGCATGTCCTCACATATTGTAGGAAGATACTCAGACCAGACTTACTCAGCTTTAAAAATGCAGCCTCTTTTCACTTCCCATTGCCCTGATCAAAGATTTTTTTAATGTAACCATCTCCTCTTCTCCCACTGCCTCCTTCCCACCTGGCATCTCACACACACACACACACACACACACACACACACACACACACACACATTATTGAAACTCTTCTCTCTCTCTTTTTTTTTTTTATTTATTTTTTTATTTTTGGGCCACACCTGGTGATGCTCAGGGGTAATTCCTGGCTCTGCACTCAGAAATTGCTCCTGGCTTTGGGAGACCATTTGGAACGCCAGGGTCAGCAGCGTGCAAGGCAAATGCCCTACTGCTGAGCTATCTCTTCAGCCCCTGAAACTCTTCTCTTAAAAATCATTTAATCCACACGCCCATCTACCTTATGCTTTGGATTGTTTTTGTTTGGGGCCCACACCTGCTTGGAGGTGTTCTGGGCTTACTCCTGACTCTGAGTTCAAGGATCACACCTGGTGGGCTCAGGGAACCATATACAGTGCCTAAGATCAAATCTAATCCAGGTTAGCCGCATGCAAGGCAAGCACCCTACCTACTACTGTACAGCCTTGTTCTTGTCCTCTGCATCACTACAACTTCCCTTCAGGCTGCTGCCCACAGCCTCTCCCCCCAGCCCCCGACATACAGCTCCTTCATGTATTTCTGAACACCCTCCTGCCCTAAATAAAAGTATGTGTTTTCCAGCATTCTCTTTTTCCCTCTTCTCTCAAAATCTGATGGTCTCATCCACTCCTGCACATGATGGTAGCATCTTTATTTGAGGGCTCCTGAATCTAAAGTTTCCCATCTGACTTTTCATTACTCTGATCGTATTTGTCCAGCTTTGGGAAATAGATGAGGGAAAGTTGGATTCATCCTCTGGCCACCTCCCCACCCTCACTCGGCACCTATGAGTCTTCTTCTGTCAAACACATCAACTGTCCTTTCAAATGTCCGCTCAGGAACTCTCCATCTTCCATGTAAATGCTCTCAACCCACTGCAGATGGAGTCTTCTCCACTTGGCCCACACACCCCAACCTGATCACAGCTGTGATTTTATCCCAAGATACACAGGTCCAGCCAAGCTCTCTTTCTGTTTCAACATGAAAAGGACATGCTCTTTCCAGGCAAAAATGTAGTCACCTCTCTCATATCTTGGTTCTTCTTGTCACATTAGCCCCTAAATTCTTTCAATTCCTTCTGTTTCCCCAAGCTCCAGTCCCTAAACTGCTACTAACCAGGCAGGTCTTCAGTACAGCTCATTCAAATTCCCTAGAACTCTTTCCTATCATATCTGCCAACCAATCTTTTTCTCTACCAGCTACTTTCACCCTGCTACAAACTTCAGCTTACTAAGATGCCACTAAACAGCCTGCTTAACCTCCTAAGGCTCCTCATTATTCCCCAAATAAAATTGCAGCTCTCCAAGGCCTCTCTGGATCTGCTCATGCCAGTCCCTTTACCTGATAAAAGCATAGGTAATCTCTGACCCCTCTAATCAGCGTCCTTCGATTTATTTCTGATCCTTCTAGAAGACCCATTTCAGAGTATCTGTGCATTCCTGATCCTCTCCTCTGCAAAGTTCCCTCACCCCTCCAGGTATCAGTGAGTCCTTTCAAAATATATTTAGGGCCCAGGAGATAGTACAGTGGTTAAGATGCATGTCTGGCATATGCCCAGCCCTGGTTTGTTTCCCAATATCAAATTGGTCCCAAGCATGGTCTGGTGCAGACTTGAAGACCCCTGAATACCACAGGGTGTGGCCTTGGAAGCATAAAACTTTTCAGTCTCAAATCCTCAGGTTCCAGCATTGAGCCACTGACTCAGTTGACCAAGAGTTGCTAGTGGGACCCCCAGGCCTCCTGAGCACCACTTGGGAGGCCCCCACTATTTATAAATTTATTTTTATTGCTCATCCCTCTTTTTACTAATGTTGTTGTTGTGATAAGCTGGGGTCACATACCCTTGATTGTGGTGCCCACACATGTTCACCAGGGATCACACTCCCAGCTGTGGCACACAGATGGTTTTAATTGTAGTGCTTCTGAGAGGTCAGACCCCTTCATTGGGATGCTCATAAGCAACTGGCTGCTGTCACTGAAGATTGCCTTGGGTTAGCAGGGCCTTGGGTCCCAAGCAGCAGAGATATCCAGACCATGATTGGTGCATTTTCGTGCATACCAGGCATAGAATTTGTGACCTCACAGTTGCAAGGTAGGTGCTTTTGTCACTGAGTCATTCCCAGGCCCACTAAGCCACTTCTTCTCACTAAGCAACAACAGCACTTGTTTATGCCACTCTCAGATGTAGTGCTATAGTGTTCAGTGTCCATGACCATCTTTCCCAACTAGGTGTCATTTTATTTATCTCACAGCCCCAGCCTTTGACATCCTATGGCTCTTTGAGAACAGCTGCTCAACACAGCTTAAATTTAAGTCATGGAGTCTCAGCGCAACAAGGGAAAACAGAATTTTTCCTCACAGCAACTTTTCAATGGTTCTTAAAAGTGATAGATTCCGGGCTGGAGAGATAGAATGGAGGTAAGGCATTTGCCTTGCGTGCAGAAGGTCGGTGGTTCAAATCCCGCATCCTATATGGTCCCCCAAGCCTGCTAGGAGCGATTTCTGAGCGTAGAGCCAGGAGTAACCCCTGAGCACTGCCGGGTGTGACCCAAAAACAAAACAAAACAAAACAAAAAAGTGATAGATTCCAAAGGTGATCATCTTTCTATTTCTCACATTCCATTGACCTAGAAGGATTCCTATGAATCTTAGTGGATCCCAGTGCCCAGTAAGGTGAGGTATCCCACATCTGTGATGTCCTAAAGTCTCCCACACATATACCCTGCCCTGTTCCCCAGCCTTGACCGGCCTGAGAGTGTATCCCTCCTAGGCTGCAGCCCAGTCTAGCCAGCCTGCCCCTTCCTCTCCCTGACTCTCTTGGCCTCTCATCCTTCCAATGAGACAGGAGGGCCTCCGAGGGAAAACACTGATCCTCCAGAGAGAGCATGTGTTCACCACGTTAGGAAAACACTCCAAGCTGCAGGGGCCAGCCTGAGGGAGGGGTCTTCAGCCAAGGACAAGGAGAGCCCCACGCCACCTCTGAGCTCACAGACGGACCAGCCTCCCCTGAATGGGGGTGGGCAGTGGCTCAGGAGTGAAGTCGCAGGACCTTGTTTTCTCAGATTTAATTGGTTTATTTGTCTTATGCCTGGGCTCCATCTGTCTGACAGCCAAAAAGAAAAGCAGCCAGAGCTCCACGCCACGGTGGGAGCCCAATCCACAGCCTGCAGCCCTGCAGGGATCGGAGAGTCTGAGAAGTTGGGACTTTGTCTCCTGCAGGGAAAAAACCTGGGAGGGCCTTGGGCCCTCAGGTCTAATTACCAGAGACAGAAAAAGCAGGAGCCTGCATATTCCAGACCCTCAAAGTCTCAAAGTTCTTCTTCGTGTGTGTGTGTGTGTGTGTGTGTGTGTGTGTGTGTGTGTGTGTGTGTGTTCGTGTGTGTTCACACCTGGCAGTACTCAGGGATTAGTCCTGCTCTGCACTAAGAAATCGCTCCTGGAAGACTCGGGGGACTATATGGGATGCCGGGAATTGAACCACCATCAGTCTTGGGTCAGCTGTGTGCAAGGCAAATGCCCTACTACTGTGCTATCTCTCTGGTCCTGACCCTCAAAATTCTTGATGAGTTTCCCTCCAGGGAATCCTTGGTAAGATCTGGGGTGCAGAGAACAGCCCAGAATACCCAGGGGAGACCTCACCTACTGCAACCTAGGAAGCAGGTGGAGAGTGGAAATGCTCAGGCTTGATGACCCTGTGGTGGAGCCTCTTATGGGCCAGAGTCAGAATGTGTGTGTTCACTGGGATAGCTCCAGAGAGCCTTTGGTTTCACAATGTTCTAGGCAGAATTTAATGCTCTGAGCTCAGAGCCCAAAAAGGCAAAATCCTCGCTGCCTCAAGGAGGCAAAGAGCCTCTGAGAGGGCCGGTAGTTCTTAATGAGCTGATGGGAAGTAAGAGAACTAGGAAGAGGGATCAGCAGAACCAGACATTCCAAAGGGATGAAAGAATTTTACTCTTCTAAACTTCAAAGTAGGATTTTCTCCAGAGCAGAACTGAAGTTGGGCCATGGGAGCTGGATTGGAGGAACAAACAAGCAGCATGTGAAGGTTCCCTCCATCTTCTTGGCCCCAAGGCAGGGCGTAGATTCAGTGTAGAAAGTCAGTGGAGAAATACAAGGAAGGGCTCCTGGCCCTGTGATGCTTCCTGGATGGGCTAGTTGTCACATCCCCACCTTCCTGACTATTGTGTGCTGTCTAGTATTATTGGGCCTGCTTGGTGAAAATGCTCCTGCCCCTGTCACTTCTGCTGTGCGTGGCACCATGGCTACCTCTCTGTATCTCCACTGTCACATTGCCTGGTCCCTCCACCAAAGCACCAAAACATCACCCTCCCCTGCCTGCCTTCTAGAAGTAGTATTCTATTTCACCTTCTCTAATTCTTGTCTTTATCATCCATTCCTAATCAGAGAGCAAGTCTTGCTTGGGGTGAGTGTTTTGGGATCTCACCCAGCGTTGCTCAGCATTATTTCTGGAGAGGGTTTTGAGGACCATATGTGATACCAAGTATCAAACCCCTCATGGACTTGTGCAAGGGAAGTGCCTTATGCATTGTACTATCTCTCTGGTCCAAAATCTTAACCCTTCTTCTTCTCTCTTTCCTCTTCCCATAACCACCCAGGTGGTAAAGACATGGTTCCACTTTCACACAAATGTTCATCTGGGGATAGAACACAGTGGATGTGGTGTTTGTCTTGCATGTGACTGGCCCGGGTTTAATCCCTGCCATCCCATATGGTCCACTGAGCCTGCCAGGAGTGATTCCTGAGTATAAAACCAGGAGTGATCTCTGAGCATCATTGGGTATGGTCCAAAAAAAAAAGTGAAGGTTCACAGAATCAAAAATCTCTGAACTCGAATTCTGACTTCACTTAATAACAGAGTAGGCTTGAGTCTTTGGGTCCATTTCTGTTAAAAGAGCTATAATAGTATTTACTTCATAGGACAGCAGTAAGAATTGACTATAATAGTATATGGATAGTGCTTCAAACTGTACTTGACATGAGTAATGATCAAGAAACATTAGCTACAAATTTACAGAAAAATTACAGTGACTATGAAGAATTCCAGATACCCCTAACCCAGCCTCCCCTCATAGTAGCCACTATGGACACTGTGGTCAGAGTTCAGGCATTTACTTTGGTTCAATATTATTCGTTAACTAAAAGTTCACATTGCCATTAAGTAAGCTCCAGATAGGTATTTGGATTTTCCCAGCTTTCTCACTGATGTCCAACTCCAGGATTCAACCCAGGACTCTCCATTCCATGTCTAAGGTTGTTTTGCTACACATCATTTCTCCAAGGCATTTTTCTAATTCTACTAAATATTCTTGCACACCCTTTCTATAAGAACATAGAAGTATTTTGTTGTCCAACAAAAGTGTATTTCAACTTATTCAAACATTCTCCCCCTTGGTAAATAGTTTTTTCTTTCTCTTCTTTTTGCAATTATTAACAACACACAGATACAGTTTGACATATTTTGTGTATGTTGTGCTGAGGATCAAACCCAGGACATCCCCCATGGGAGATATGCACTCGGGACACACATTTGGAGAGGATGGGACAGGGCCACACCTAGTCTACTAGTGCACAGTCTACTTCTGGCTCTGCTCAGAATATCCTTGGCAGTTCAGGGGACCTTAGAAGGATCAAGGGACTAAACTACAATTGTTACAAGCATTTTACCTCCTCTATTCTCTCTTTAGCCCTGAATGAACATCCATATTTTTTGAGAATTTCTGGCAATTACCTTAGGTTAAACTCCTTGACAATAAATTTCTAGGTCAAAGAAATTATCGAGTCATAATTTTTTAAGCTGCAGAACCCTATTGATAGCTTCCCAGAAAGTTTCAGCTAATTTGCAATCTCATCAGCAGTGAGTGATTCTACCCATCTTCTTAAACCTTAATCTACATTATCAATTTAAAAATCTTTACCAATTCGATTAGCCAAAAATAACAACAAACAAAAAATAACCTACTTTCTGCATCCTGTAGCAATCTCCCCCACTCCACCCACACTGGTCTCCTTTCTTCCATTCACCTCAGACATTGCTACCAGTTTGTGCCTCCTCAGGACCCAGTTTCACCACAGTCCTTGGTGCAGAATCTTCAGGCCTGCTCCCCCAACTTGGGCTAGAACTGCCCAAACTCCGCACAATTTAGCATTCATCTCTGACATGTACCTTCTCCTTGCCTCCTCGTGAGAGCCAGATGTGAAGCATTATCCCAAAACCTATCCAAGAGCAAGAAGCCACAATCCTTTCAGTGCCTGTTAGATGCTTTCTAAGAGGAGACAGCCAACTCCTGAAACAGGAAGTATGGTAGTACCAGGCTACTGAGAAACCAAATCCATGACCAGCTCAGGTTTTCAGGAGAAAGAACTCATTTCAGGTCCCAGACTGCAGTTATGGAAATGCCACTTTCCCATCACAGGCTGTCCTCAGACATGTCCATCTCAATAGCTCCCTAAAAATCAAAGTGACATCCTTTATCTTTGTCTTCCTTCTACTTCCTCTCTTCCTTTGCTTTTCATCTTATTGCTATCTAAATCATTAATGGGAACAGTCCCTGACTCTTACTTTCCTCCCTCTTTACATCATCCTGATTATTTCAAGTCTCACTGTCCCCAACCTTGTCCAGCCACTATGGCAGTCTTTGAGATGTCTCCCTGCTCCTATCTATTCTCCCCTTTCCAATCTATTCTTCACACTGAGGTCAGTAATTTCAATACAAATCTGATCAATTTCCTTCCAGCTTCAAAACCACCAGTGGGGGCCAGAGAGATAATACAATGGGTAAGGCACATCTAACCTGAGTTCGATCCCTGAAACTCCCTGTCCCCTGAGATTCTGGGAGTAAACCCCAAGCACAAAGCCAGGATTAAGACCTGAGCATAGGGGCCGGAGAGATAGCATGGAGGTAAGGCGTTTGCCTTTCATGCAGGAGGTCATCGGTTCGAATCCCGGCGCCCCATATGGTCCCTGTGCCTGCCAGGAGCAATTTCTGAGCCTGGAGCCAGGAATAACCCCTGAGCACTGCCAGGTGTGACCCAAAAACCAAAAAAAAAAAAAAAAAAGACCTGAGCATAGCCTGGTGTGGCAAAAAAAAAAAAAAAGTCTAAACTACTTTCTATAACATAGAAAATACTAGGGATTGGGTTTTCTGTATTGCTACTTTCTCCCCCTCCAGGCATATTGACTATTTTTCAGATTGCGAAGTTTCCAAGTATAAACGTTGGTATTTGCAAAAAATGGTCTCCTCTTAGCGATTTCTGAGCATAGAGCCAAGAGTAACACCTGAGCGCTGCCGGGTGTGACCCAAAAACCAAAAAAAAAAAAAAAAAAAGGTCTCCTCTTTATTATCTTTTTTACTGTTTCTTTTTATCATGCCTGGATGAATGAATGAACCAATGAATGAATGTTTCAAGCCATCCAGACACCCAGAGCTGATACTCTTCAAGAGTCAGTTTAACTTCTTTTTAACCACTGTGCTCTACAAATCTCACAACCGTGGCTCCTTGTGAGAGCCAGATGGGAAGCACCATCCCAAGACCTGTCCAAGAGCAGGATGCACTGAGGTCAAACTGCCCAGATCAGGGCATGAGATTAGCTTACTCTATAATTTCTCTAGAGCCAGCCCATAAGAAAGGCACTTACTGGGGCCAGCAAGGTGGCGCTAGAGGTACGGTGTCTGCCTTGCAAGCGCTAGCTAAGGAAGGACTGCGGTACGATCCCCCGGCATCCCATATGGTTCCCCCAAGCCAGGGGCAATTTCTGAGCACTTAGCCAGGAGTAACCTCTGAGCACTTAGCCAGGAGTAACCCCTGAGCATCAAATGGGTGTGGCCAAAAAAAAAAAAAAAAAGAAAGAAAGAAAGGCACTTACTGAGACAATCCTAGAAAGCTGTGGCAGACCAAATAGGATAGGACCAAAGAGAGTGTGGTAGGACAAATTTAGGCCAACTAAAACCTGAGGATGTCTGTTGTCCTCATCAGGCTTCTTGCAAAAAAGTTTCATGCTGAAGTGAGGAAAGGTTAATGAGGAAGTCAAGAGAAATGGGGAGCCACTATAGAAGGGTTATTGTTACAGGCCCACCCAGAAAGAGCATGGCTAGAAGGGTGGCTTCAGGAGAAGAAAGGAGCCATGGTAATTGTTCTCTCCTGCAGTGTTTTCAGCATGTCAAAGCCAGTAGAAATGCTGGAGTTTAGGGAGCTGCCATGGGCAGGTGAAGGCGGAGGGGACAGTCCTATTTCTAGGGCCTCAGTGAAGGTAGAGTGGTTTTATGGGGTTGGGGTGCAAACAGACATCCCTGGAAGTGTCTCTCAGGCAAAGCAAGAATATCAGAGCAATCAAAGCACTGGAGCTTCTTATCATCCTTATAGGAATGCCCTCATTCCCCTTACCACTTACTATAAATACTTCCTGCTCTGCTACTTTTTCCCAGAGTAGAGTACCAGGCTCCAAACTAAGAAATGGGAGGAATCCTGGCATGTAGACAAAGCTTTCTGCATTGAATAACCAAGAATGGCCAATAGTTTTTTCTATGTGGCTCAAAGAAAAAAGTCTTACTTTAGACACAAGAACCTGAAACCTGGTTGAGAGGTTTTGCTGAGATGGTTCCCAGGGTCAGGAGCTTGGAATCAGCTGACCAACGAATGAAAAGAGAAAAAGATTAACCTTTTCCCTGAGAAATCATTAGAAGCAAACCTATGAGGGTAGGGGGACCAATGTCCCCAAAACAGAGATGATCCTTGCAGATGGCCAGGGGGATCCAGTTTGGGTCCTTGTTTAGGAAGAAGGTGGAAGCCTCCTCTGCTTCTCATCACCATTTAGTTCTCCTATGCTCTCTTCCTCTGCAACAATAGAACAGTTTTTCTCTTGTTCTAAGTCAGACCTGCCCTTGGCCCTTCTAAATTTCTACAAGAACTTCTTAGCTAGTTGCCCTGGCAACAAGTTCAACTCCTTCATGCTTTCTCTGCATAGTATTGCAAGTGATTTTTCAGATTGCAGACTAAAGCATGTCTCACACCTTAACTTCCTTCAGTAGTTCCTTTTGCCTCTAAAGTCAAGTTCAGACACCTTAGTTTTGTGTCTGAAACTCTTTCAGATCTAATGCCACCTCCTTCCCCAGACACAGCCCCTGTGGATTTTCTTTATTTACCTTAAATCTCAGCTACACCGAAGCTTTGTAAATACCAATTTGTTTTCACTCTGTAACTGCACTTTCTCTCCCTTTCTGTTCCCTCAGCTACCTGTTAGGACCCTGATCATGTCCTAAGAGTCAGCTTAAGGACACATTGCCCTTTAAACTTTTCTTTTTTTTTTTTGTTTTTTTTTTTGTTTTGTTTTGTTTTTGTTTTTGGGCCACACCCGGTAACGCTCAGGGGTTACTCCTGGCTATGCGCTCAGAAGTTGCTCCTGGCTTGGGGGACCATATGGGACACCGGGGGATCGAACCGCGGTCCGTCCAAGGCTAGTGCAGGCAAGGCAGGCACCTTACCTTTAGCGCCACCGTCCGGGCCCTAAACTTTTCTTTATGCTACTCATCCTTTCCTCCTTTGTGCCTCTAGCTAGAACTTATTTCTATCCTCCCACCACTTCTTACTTATTTATCCACATATTTTTCACCCCTACTAGAGTAGGAGTTTCTCAAAGACAGTACCTCTTTCCTTAGTGCTAGCATAATGTCCAGCACATAAAACATGCTCCATAAAGAGCCGGTTAATGGTGACCTAATGACAGATATGCTTCTCTATCTCAAGATTTGACTGCTATCCTCTGGGAATGTCCTTTTTTTAATTAATGTACCACCCTCAGATCATTTCCACCTCTCTCATCTCTTCTTGGCTGCTGCTAATGTTCATTTTTCACCAGTTTCCTTTGCACAAATTTGCTAGACAGGCAGGAACTTCCCCAGGAGCTCCAGCAGAGCAGAGCTGAATGTTCTAGTTCACTGAGAACCCCAGGAGAACAGAAATGGCCAAGATGGTTCCTATGCTATTAGGGAACTAAGACATGGAGTCATAGTTCTGCATCTCCCTGGGAGCAGAGCTGAAGGAGCTTCAATCTGCTTAGCTACCAAAATCTACCCATTATTTTGGATCTAAACTTGAAAGCTGACAGAATGCCTGTCTGCCCTTTTTCCATTTCAGGCCCAAATTGCACAGGATCTCTTAGAAATTCTATTTTAGTCTCCATAGAGTAGCTCAGATTTCCCTGCTATTCATCTGACACCATTCTGTTCTCTTCTAAGCCTCTCTATTTCTCTGTGTCTCTCTCAACATACATCTCCCCTCAACATACTGTTGTTCTGTATCTACACATATCCTTTATTTTTAACCTCCAATCTTGAGACTTTCCCTTCCCTTTCTCTGACATACTTTATTTCCCTCTTCTACTTGTTAGGGCCAACTTGTTCTTCAAGACTTATTTCAGAAGTTGCCTTCTTCGTAAAATCTTTTTTGATCCCATTTCCAAATCTCCCCTTTTCTCCGAGTGCCCCTGGTCTCCTGCCTTCATCTTATAGCAATCACTATGTCCACCCTGTGCTGACAGTTCTTTCTAATCCTCTTATAAAAGTGTAAGCTTCTGGATAAGAACTGTTCAGGTGTGTCTCCTGCACAATGCATTGTCATCGGAGGCAATCCATGAATATTTATTGCCCGGAATTGAAATACCTTGAAAACCAGAATCATGCATATTCGTTCATTCACTCACTGAGCAAACCCTACCTGATTAAAGAATCTATAAGACTCTGTCTCCATAATTTTGTCCGAATTCTTTTACATTCATTCGTTTCTTTTGCTAGTCCCCCTTGGGATCATGAATATCTTAAATGTACTGGCCTCTGTAAAATAGCAATCATCAGTATTCATCCCAAATGTGCTCAAGTTTCAAAGCAAACCCACACTGCCCAGGGTTTTAGACTATCATGAATCCATCTCCAGTCCCTCCTCCACACCATTTGGGGATGCCTGGGCATCCCTCAGCAGCAATGGCAGTGAGCCCTTAAAGTCTTTCTTCCTAAGGAGACATGTGTGACCCCTTGCATCTTCTCCAGGACAGATAGGATGGCATAGTAGAGTCCCATGGAAAGACCATCCCTGCTGGATACCCCCACTATATTCTCCTCCTTTCATCTCTTGTTCACAGCCTTCCTTGACTTTTGGCCAACTGCCTCAGAGAACTGTCTAAATGAAGAATTTCCAGATCTTTTGCCAGAACTATGGCTGACCATAAAGAGTTGAGCACTAGAGAGGCGGTTTTGATGTGTTCATCACAAAAGTCACTGCCTTGCATTTGCCCACATTTAATTGAGTCTGTAGCCTTTTGCCCTGAAGTCTTCCTGCCAAATAGATCCAGGAGGATCCTGGAAAACAGCAGTCCAGGGCCTGGCCTCCACCATATATTCTCTGACTCTCCTTGGCTGGATGCCTGGGACTCTTCTCGGGGAGAGTCCACCCAATTCTGTCTGTCTCAGGAGACACAGAACACATAAGTTTGCCTACATCCTTAAGGCGTAGAGCTGTTCATAGTAAGCTTGGGCAAAAGAGATACAAAGGACAGTACTATTTAGTAGTGGTTTCTACTGCTTAGGGCATGTGTCCAACATGCCATTCTCTCTTTTGAGGATCAAATTTCATCCCTGCAACAGCCCAATTTCACAGATAAAAATGCCATGGCTCAGAGAGGTTGATAACTTCCTAGTGTCACGGGGCTAATAAGTTCATAGGTAGATTTCAGATCAGGTGTATCTCACTCCAGCATCTTTCTTGCTTTATTATCTGATCTTAACATGGAACAGTTAAAGAAAATGAATAGCCCTGGGCAAAGTGACTAGTTAGTGGAGCATTCTGGTCTCTCCCAGGTGTCCTGTATTGAGTCAGTCATCTCAGACCTTAGCTTACAACTTATTTCCTGGGGAAGCTTTTCCCAACACCACTATTTTTTTTTTTTTTTTTTTTTTTTTTTTGGTTTTTGGGCCACACCTGGCGGTGCTCAGGAGTTACTCCTGGCTGTCTGCTCAGAAATAGCTCCTGGCAGGCACGGGGGACCATATGGGACACCAGGATTCGAACCAACCACCTTTGGTCCTGGATCGGCTGCTTGCAAGGCAAACGCCGCTGTGCTATCTCTCCGGGCCCTCCACTATTTTTTTTTGCAGAACACCATCAGCTCTTTTCTCTTGCAGTTATATTTAGGCAATTATTTGTTCCATTGTCTCTATTCCTGCTGGAAAGTAAACTCATACCAGGTCAAGTCTGTAACTGTTTTGTTCACTGTCTCCAGAACCTAGCATAGAAACTAGCATAAAGTAATTGCTCCTTAAACTTACTTATTGGAAATGTCTCCCTCATAGCATGGCACTGACTTTCCAACCTACCATCCTTCTTATCTGTATCACTGCTCTATATCTGGGAGAGTTTCAAGGCTCCTAGCCTCAGTCTCAGCACCCATCTCTGGGCTGTTGGCAGTTTTAGGGTCACAGGAATACTGTTCTATCAAAGCAGGACCTCACCTCAGATCCAGCAGGGCAGGGTGCCTACAGGAGCAGCCGGGCCTGGAGACCAGGTTTCCCTTTGCTAAGCTTTTTCCTGTGGATGATTTAAGGCCTTGAACAGATAAGTGAAAAGCAAACCCGCAATGAAGTCAGCACTCTGCTTATTAAGTGGAAAAAGCTGTGCTTGGCTTATTGAAATGTTCATTAGACAGATATATAGAGATGAGGAGCAGGCAGGGGGGCTGGCAGCACCCGGCGACCCTGCAGAACACTGCAGTAAGGTGGGGGTCCTCGGGGAAAGCCTGGGTCCAGTCCAGAGGAAGAACCTGGGAGAAGCCAGAACAGGTGGCTGAGACCTGCAGGACCCACAGACTATGCAGGGGTCTCAAACTCAATTTACCTGGGGGCCTCAGGAGGCAAAATCGGGGTGATCCTTGAGTGCAAAGTCAGTAGTAAGCCTTGAACATTAGGGGGTGTGACCCAAACAACTAAAATAAAACAAAACAAAACAAGATTCCTCTAGGGCAGGGCCACAAAATTTTGTACGGAGGGCCGCAAACGGCCCGAGGCTCGAGAGTTTGAGACCCCTGAGAGGCATGCGGGGTGGGGGTCTATTTCTGTAGACCAGAGGAGGAGGCACTTGGGCCCCTGGAGGCCCAGAATCTTGGTCCACTTCACCCAGGAGCCCTTTCTTCATTTCATTCTCTTCACCTGGACAGTCTAGAGGCCCCTCCTGGGGAACCCACACCTCAGAGAGCCCCCCCCCCAATCCTCTGTCTACAGCCTGTCAGACTGGGGTCAGGTAGGGACCTAGGATGAACAGAGTCCCCTGCCTCTTGTCTCCTGCCCTCTTCTTTCCCAGAGAACCCCAACAAGCGAGTGGGAAACTGGGGTATCAGGAACTCTGTTGCCCGACCACCAGCTCAGGAAGGTTGTGCTCCCCCCGTCAGGTATTGGCAGGGGGGAATGAGGATAGAACCTGGGGTGCTGACACTGGAATTGCTACCGTTTCTGATTCCTTCCTTGCTTTCATCAGTTTGGCTTCCATAGAACAGTGATGGTGGTAAATGAAGGGCTGAGCAGGATCCCACCAGGAAATTTGAGGGGACAATTAACACATTTATGTTTCATACATAATCTCTGATTCTCACTCAGAAAGTGCAAATTAAGCCCCTGGAGCCTTCAGGGCCCTGCCACTGCCCAGAAAAAGTTCCCTTACCTCCCCTCTGTTCTTGGGAGCATCAGGCCAGGAGGAAACAGCTCAACCCATCCTTATGATTCCTGTTTTCCAGAGGGGCCACACTCAGTGCTACTGTGGAAGACAGGCAGGCTCACTCCCTGTGATTTTCAGCCTGGCAGTGCTGGCCAAACGGTACTCAGGGGGTCACCACAGCTATCCCTAATAGTTCCAGGCAAGGGCTTGCAATGCTAGGGAACAAATTCAGAGCCTTTCACAGACCAAACATGTGCTCCACCACTTGAGCTATCTCCTGGCCCAGCCCATTCTGTTCAAATTATTTGGTTCAGCAAACAGTGATGCTGACCAGACTCCTGGGGTTGGAGAAATGACTCAGACATGAATTACACCTGAGAAAAGTTTACTGTCTAGGAAGCAGATGTTAAAGGAAGCAGACCATTATCAGTCCATGTATGAGTGTTTGAGGTGGTGTTGGAAGCCTTCCCAAAGGTGCTTGAGTCTTTTTAAAAAATCATTTGGAGGGCCCAGAGAGAAAGCACAGAGGTGTTTGCCTTGCAAGCAGCTGATCCAGGACCAAAGGTGGTTGGTTCGAATCCCAGTGTCCCATATGGTCCCCTGTGCCTGCCAGGAACTATTTCTGAGCAGACAGCCAGGAGTAACCCCTGAGCACTGCCGGGTGTGACCCAAAAACCAAAAAAAAAAAAAAAAAAAAAAATCATTTGGAGCACTGGGGAGAAGTACAGCAGGTAAAGCACTTGCCTTGCATGTGGCCAACCTGGGTTCAATCCCTAGCACTCCATATGGTCCCTCAAGCACTGCCAAGAGTAGTTCCTGAATGCAGAGTCAGGAGTAACCCCTAAATGTTGCTGGCTGTAACCAGAAAAGAAAAAGAACATTTGGGAAGCTGGAGCAATAGCACAGTCAGTAGAGCATTTATTTGCCTTGCACATGGCCAACCTGGTTTGGACCCCCAGCATCTCATATGGTCTGCTGAGCACTATCAGGAGTAATTTCTAAGTGTAGAGCCAGGAATAACTCCTGAGAACTTCCAGGTGTGCCCCTCCAAAAGGGGGGGGGGCATTTGGGACCAAGATCAAGTCCATGCTTCTCAGCACATCTACACACACACTCCACCCTATGCCCCACACTCACATACTCACACACAAATATACATTAACATACAAATACATACACTCACATACAAATCATATATTTATACACTCATAAACATCCCCCTCACTCTCTCACACAATATACACAATCATATACACACACATACAGAGGAATAATTGTTAACCAAACCGTTCAGGAGTAATAATTTCTTGACCAACAGAACATGAACTTTGAGGGTAAATGTGAAGAGTTGGGCCATGGGGGCCATGATGGGAAGGCGGTAAAGAGTAGCTGAGCCCAAGTCCCTCAAACTTTCTCTGCTCCATCAGTGGATTAGACCCATCCTGAAGACTCCAGAACCCCTAAGGAGAGAGCCCATCTCAGCAGTAGGGGAGAAAGTGCGTTTAAGGGGCCAAATGCTGGGCCCCTCAGGGAAGGTGGCTCCTTCTGACAAGCTGGGGCTGGTAAGAGGTCTGGGAATGGCCTCAGTGGCTCAGCGAGATGAAGCGATGAGAGTGGATTGCCCTGTCATGGAGAAAGCACACAGAACATTTCCATGTGACCATCACAGCAATTCGGGGACTTGAAGGCCTGTGGAGCCAACAGCTGACACCTGCTCCCACGTTGACTCCAGCCCCCAGCCCCCACCCTCTGCCTTGCTGGCTTTGGAGGTGATTAGTAATAAAACTTTAACAAGCATCCATAGGTGCGTCTCCCTGTCACTTTTATGGAGCCATTTCCTGAGCAGAGATATAGGAGTGCCTCAGCCTCTTCTGGCCCATGCCTTGCAGCTACCATTCCAGTCTTCACCTCAGCCTCTGCAGTCCCCCACAATGCAGGGACTGAGTAGGAGTACTCTTTTTTTTTTTTTTTTTTTTTTTTTTTTTTTTTTGTGGTTTTTGGGTCACACCCGGCAGTGCTCAGGGGTTACTCCTGGCTCCATGCTCAGAAATTGCTCCTAGCAGGCACGGGGGACCATATGGGACGCTGGGATTCGAACCGATGACCTCTTGCATGAAAGGCAAACGCCTTACCTCCATGCTATCTCTCCAGCCCCAGGAGTACTCTTAAATCCAGAAAAAATACACCTGGTTCCTGATGCCTTCAGGCTTCTTCCTAAAGGCTAGACATCATTTCTGTGACCTTTATCAACTGGAAGGAGCTTCCTTTTCCTTGCACCAAAATTTCCCTTAATTGATTCATTGCCTCACACTGAGTTTACCCAAGGCTACCCCCAGAGAACAGGCATCATCTCAAGACAAACTCATTCCCTGTCCTGGGGGAGCTGGTTAGCTGAGGGCACCAGAAACATAGTGGCTTGGCCAGAGTAGGGGCGCCCTGAGGAGCAATGGGCTTGGCCTTGCTGAGTCAGGGTTCGTAGTTGTGCCATCTCTTCCCTAACTGGGCTGCACAGTAGCTGAGGAGTGTCCCCTAACTGGGTACTATAGGAGGTAACTAAAATGGCACATGGTGCAGTGGTTGTGGAAGGGGCTGTGCCAGCCCAAGGACTGGGGAACAAAGTGTTTGGCTTCTGGCCCTGACAGTTCCTGCCTTAAGCATAAAGCAGGGGTTGGGGTGGAGGACAATACCTAAGACATCGCTGGCTCTATCTTCTGTCCTCCAGGAATTTGGTGACCCGTGTCTTTGAGTCACATCTTGAATCCAAAATGTGAATCCCCTGCAGACATGGATCAGGCCTAGTTTTTCTCCCAAATCTCCTTGCCCTGTCTCCCCCTGACCCTTCTAGTCCTGTTTCTGGGCTCTTCCTCCTTCCCAAGTCTTTTAGTATTCCCCACAGCTAATGTACCCCCATTCTGTCTCTTCTGGTGATCCCATTTCCAGGTACCCACTAAATTCCCTTCAGTCTTCAAAGCTGATAGTTTATCTTCTGTGAGCTCCACTGGCCTGGGCCCTGAAAACTCATTCCAGTCGACTCTGGTTCCTCTGTGAAGTGAGACTTTAGCTACACTTACCCCTAGACCCCACCAAGAATGGCAGGAGAAGATGTAAAGGGTACCAGAGTGTGACCCTTTAAATAAGAATAAGGCAGATCCTCTTCTGACTTACTCTTCCTTCTTGTCACCACAGCCCTGTTCACTTACTGTTCTCTTTTATTTTTTTTAATTGAATCACCTCAAGATACAGAATTGAAAAGTTGTTGATGGTTGAGTTTCAGTCGTCGTACAGTGTTCCAACATTCATCCCTTCATTGCCACTGGCTTCCTGTGCCTGACCACAGCAGTAGCCCACAGTCTCATTAGCATCCAGCATGGCCTGGTCACTAAATTCTCCTGATTGGGGGAAATTTTCTAACCCAATTGTGCCTGACTATCTATCCAAAAATACAGATTTAGTTGCTGTCAGGGTAACTTGGACATTCATATTTTTTAAGTTTCCCAGTTTCTTCCTCCGTGCAGCCGCAGTTGAGAGTTGTAAACTGCTCCTGCCCGTGTGTGGTCTGTCAGGGTGTTCCTTAGAAACCATAAGTCTGGTTGTGCCCTGCCCTTAAAATTTCTGTTCTTCCAGGACAGGGACTGTGCTGGCCACAGCCCTATCCCCTTGGAACCCACAGGGTACCTTCTGCAGGATGCTCTCTCCCCAAGGCCTTGGTGTGATGAACAAGTGGGCAAAAAGGGTGGCTTCTGGGCCAGAAATGTGCTGGCACCTAACAGGAGTTCACCTCTGACCAGGAAAACAAGGCCCACTGGGAACAGATTTGAGAGCCAGGGGAGAAGGCAGGATGGAAGAGGCGGGCAGAAGGAGGCAGGGAGAGGTCAGAAAGGCAGAGTTTCCTGAGAGGTGAATTATCAGAGGGACCACCATGGGCCGGGCAAGCACCTCAGCCCAGGAGTAATGGAGTTAGGGAGGTAGGCCCAGGCAGGGGCTGGGAGCTCAGCAAGCAGCTTAATCTGCCCCCAGGAAGTGCAGGCTGGGGACAGGCAGGCAGGAGGCAGCAGGCCATTCCTCAGCGGCTAATGCCCCTGCCTAACACAATTACCCCTTCCTTCTGCAGCAGCCCGGGCAAGGGGGAGGTTGCACGGAGGGCAAGCATGCCCCGCAGCTGGAAAGGTGGGGGGCAAGGCTGGAATCCAATCAGGGGTTCCTCTCCAGTATTAGTCTGCACTGCCCATCTGCAGAGCAGGGTCTGGCCCGCTGCCTGGTTAGAACCAGGGCCTGCCCGTTCTCCTTCCAGTCTGGGGTGCCAGTGGGGCTTAAACCCCAAGAACCTTCCTCCTAACAGCCACTTTCTTGCTTTTCCAAAGCCTACCTGCCCCCGGGGGGCTGGCCTGCTTGTGGCTTCTCACTCCCCACCTCACAGCCTCTCTCCCTCCCGCTCTGCTCACATTGATATAAATGGAGGCTTGGGCTGCCTTTAAATAGTCCGATCTATCAGAGGGGCACACGCTGCCCATAAATCTGCTGGGGTTGATGGCTCACTAAGTGGACCTGATAGGAGCTATTTCCGGCAAGGTGTTCCGTTACTGGGCCCCTCCCTGCCCTCCCCCCAGCTTGCCCTTCCCCAGGGCAGGGACCCTTTCTGTCATCTGGTAATTGGCATTTTTTCACTTGCACTTGGTCGTACAGAGGGAGCACAGAGCCTGGCCTGGCCCCTAACCAGATTAGCATCGGCTTTCAGAGAAGGCCCCACTGCAGTCGACCTTCCCGTTCAAGAGATCAAGATCGAGCTGTTGGCCCAACAAGAAGGGGAGAGGGGTACTCCATGGGGACCAAGTGTGGAGGGGCAGGGTGGAGTCCTAGCAGGCGATGCCAAGCTGTTTCCCAGACCTCTGGGCATGGAAAATGCCTTAGACGGCGGCTCTAGACTTGACTCCCACAGCTCAGCATCCCCGTCCTCTCAGGGCTCACCTTGAGCTTCCTGGGTTCAAGATGGTTGGTACGGAGCAGCAGGTG
Source organism: Suncus etruscus (assembly GCF_024139225.1). Classification (NCBI taxonomy): domain Eukaryota; kingdom Metazoa; phylum Chordata; class Mammalia; order Eulipotyphla; family Soricidae; genus Suncus; species Suncus etruscus. Next base: position 33,241,030 of record NC_064853.1, on the reverse strand, counting down.
GAGGTCTCTGCTCACAGGCATGCTAGGTCAAAGACAGAACTGCAGCCTACCGCCATGCAGCGGTGGGAGGGAAGCCCGAGCACATATATTACCCTAATTTGGAGGGCAACTGCTAATGGATAGTTTTCCCTGCGGGAGGGAGAAGAAACCTCAGAAGCTCTCCCCCGGCCTCCTGGCCCCTGACACCTGCTTGGGGAGACATAGAGATACCCTTGGAGGTCACCCCAGTGGCCTCTGGTCAAGAGGTCATGGTGGCCACTAAGAGCAGGGCACTGACAGAGCTTTGTTTCCCAGTCCATCTCCTGCCATCCTCCAAGGACAGAAAGCTGAGCCTGCCTGACCATGAAGGCCCATATCCTGGCCTACGCCCCAAAATTCCTCAGATATTCCTGCTCAGGTTCTTGTGTGGCTGAAGAGCAGAAAAAGCTTTGCAGGGTGCTAATAACAAGCGGAGCTCCTTATTTATTCTCCTGGAGTGGCAATAAGGTATTCTCAGGCTGCTCTCCCAATTCTGAGTTCTTGGAAATAAGACCCAGTGGGTGTTTTTGACAGGAGACAGGAAATGCCTTTGGATTTATTTTGAGACCACACCCAGTGATGCTCAGGGCTGACCCCAAGCTCAGTGTCCAGAAGACCATAAGTGGTGCTGAGGTTTGGACCCGGTTCACTCCATCTCCAGTCCTGGAGGTGGGATTTCTTGCTATGGACATTAGTTAGGGCACTGGGAAGAATCTAAACACAAGGCTTGGGAGAGAATTATTTTGTGCAAAATGAGGTCCTCATATCATATAGTGACCCCATTTCTGATTGGCTGTTGGGGGGGTGTAACAAGTTCCATTTTTTAAGAAGGGGACGGGGGGGGCTAGAGCAGTGGTGCAGAGGTAGGGCGTTTGCCTTGCACATGGCTGACCTAGGACAGACCGAGGTTCTATCCCCAGGCGTCCCATAGGGTTCCCCCAATCCAGGAGCAATTTCTGAGCACATAGTCAGGAGTAACCCCTGAGCCTCACCATGTGTGGCCCTCTCCCCCTCCCCCCCTAAAAAGAAGAAGAAGAAGAAGAAGAAGAAGAAGAAGAAGAAGAAGAAGAAGAAGAAGAAGAAGAGGAGGAGGAGGAGGAGGAGGAGGAGGAGGAGGAGGAGGAGGAAGACAGGAATGGCATGTGATTCTTAGCAGTATGGGATCTTTCTCCTCCCAAAAGTGATAGATATTACCCTAATAATGATGTTATGAATGAGCCCTAAGGAGACCCTGTTGAGAGACTTGGAGAAGTCTCTCACTCAGGGTCCGGGGTGACTCCAGACCTCCCAGGGAAGCCTAGACAGTTGCTCCTCCCTCTCCGTCATTCATTTTCTTCATGTTGGGCCTTCTCACTCTCACCAATTGTGTGGGTAACAGAAGATGAGAGTTACCCAGGCCCAGCTTAGCTCTTTCCTGCAAGTAACTCCAATCTAGTGGAGAGACAAGCCTGTGAATGCAAGAGGAAATGGTGTTCAGTGCCTCACCTGGGCTCATTCTCCCCCTGGCCCAACTACGAGGACAATCTCTCTGGCTTGACTCTCACATTCCCCAGATTCAACATATCCAGCATGTGACTTGTTAGCTTGTCCCCCTCTCCACTCTCCCTTCAGTGTCCCTAACCTCAGGAATGGCACCATAGTGAATTGGCACTTAGTCATCCCAAGCAAAATTCCAACCTGTCTGGAATTCCTTTATCACTCTCAAGTTCCATGTCCAACCTAAGAACCCTCAGCATCCTTTTGAACATTGGGTATCACACCATACCCACCTGCAAATCCTGCAATGACCATAATGATATGTGGGTGATAGCCTGCCTGTGACCATAGTTCTGCTACCCCTGTGTCTGACCAGCCACACAACTGCCAGAGATAGTAGCAACGTCACTAGAACTTCCATGAGAAGACAGTGAGGTCTACACCCTACAGAGAGAGGAAACTACTCCTGACATTGAAATATGCTATAGGTATCAGAGAGATAGTTTAGCAGGTAGGGCTCTTGCCTTTCATGCTGTGGACTCCAGCACCCCAGAAGGCTCCCCAAGCACTGCCAGGAGTGATCCCCGAGAATAGAGCCAGGAGTAAGTTTTAAGTACAACCAGGTATAACCCCAAAACAAAACAAAAAAAAATATATATAAGGGCAATTGCAAGTCAATAAAACTTTATTAATAAGAAATTCGTCTGGGGGGCCGGAGAGATAGCATGGAGGTAAGGCGTTTGCCTCTCATGCAGGAGGTCATCGGTTCGAATCCCGGCGTCCCATATATGGTCCTCCCGTGCCTGCCAGGAGCAATTTCTGAGCCTGGAGCCAGGAATAACCCCTGAGCACTGCCGGGTGTGACCCAAAAACCACAAAAAAAAAAAAAAAAAAAGAAATTCGTCTGGGGGGCTGGAGAGATATCATGGAGATAAGGTGTTTGCCTTACACGCAGAAGGACAGTGATTCAAATCCCGGCATCCCATATGGTCCCCCGAGCCTGCTGAGGATTTCTGAGCATAGAGCCAGGAGTGGCTCCTGAGCACTGCCAGGTGTCACCCAAAAAACAAACAAACAAAAATAAAAAAATAAAAAAATAAAAACGAAAGCCATCTGGGCCAGAGAGATAGCATAGCAGTAGGGTGTTTGCCTTGCACACAACAGATCCAGGTTGGATGGTGGTTCGAATCCCGGTATCCCATATGGTTTCCCCAAGCCTGCCAAGAGTGATTTCTGAGCACAGAGCCAGGAGTTACCCCTGAGCGCCACTGGATGTGACCCAAAAATAAACCAAAAAAAAGCCATCAACTCTGAAGAACTTGCAAGATGTTTCCCTACATTTCACTGTCCTTAACTGAAACCTATGACAACCCAGAAAGACAGAAATCAATGACTAAGACCAATTAAGAGGTGACTCTTCTAGGGCCCCACATTTGTGCTAGGTCTTGATGGATGAGAATGACCAGGCTGAAGACTGGTGAGGTAGGAGTTGTGAAGGCAGGAGAATAACAGGCAGGAGAAGGGGCTTGGGTTTGGGGAAAGTTTCCTGGACTGAATCACAGCTCTCTACCTGACATACTGTGTGGCTCATCCCCCAAGATTCCAAAGTTATAGTACAGTGTGTAGGGTGTTGGCATTGCATGCAGCCAAAACAGGTTCAGATTTAAAAGATCCAATCCCATATAAGCCCACTCTCATAGGGCCCACCAGGAGTGATTCCAGAGTGCAAAGCCAAGAGTAAACACTTTAAGTACCATCAAGTGTGGCCCCAAAGCCAAAAAATAATAATATTTTCAGAATATATTTACCCCTACTCTGTCTTCTTTATTTGTGGAAAAGAATAGGGACTCAGTGAGAAGATTTCTCACTGAGAAATTCTTCCTAAATATTCTAAGACATGACAAGAACAATTTGTTTGGGTCAACTACATGCAGCTCAGCAGAAGAGCCTCGCTTAGGTCTTGTTGGCAGAAAACTTTCAAGGCAGAAAAGTTTGACTTCAGAACTTGACCTGTTACAGGACTAGAGGCAAAAACTTCCTTCCTTCCTTCAAACAGACCTGAGGTTACTGAGGAAACTGAGGGAGAACAAAGCCTTCCTCACCAGCATCCAGGGTGTGGAACACTAAGGTGAGGGGATGGTGGTCATGGCCTGGTCTTCCTGAGGAAGATTCTGGAGAAGGGCTTTTTGTCTCTTTTTAGACTTGCCTCTCTCCCCGCCCCACTCTCCCCAAAAATTATTATAAAGAATTATTGCCATTAGTACGTCTTTCCTACTGAAAGGAGAAAATCGCCTCATTCATAATTTATACCCTCAATTACTATTAATAAAGAAATATTTCAGCAGAAAATCGCCTGGGAAAATTACACGTAACATTGCATTAACATTCTATTTGAACATTTTCATCACATTTGTTATAGAGTTAATAAGAGGGATACGGTCCCCTGACTTCTTCATGAAATTATGGGCTGACGATGATAGTTTAATCTTTTAGACTTTATATAATATATTCACTTTACTAATTGAGCTATCCAAGGAGCAGTTAGAGATGTTCTTAAACCTGGAGACAGAGGAACCAGGGCCGTGACTTTGCTGATAGAGGCACCACCAAGAGGGTTGGGTGGTGGGTGAAGGCTGTGACCGGGTAAAAGTGGGCCTGGACCCCACCCAGTAGAGCCCAGGGTCTCTTTATCCCTCTGGCAGTGTCGGCCCAGGACTCTCAGGAAGGAGTGAAGTTGCTGAGATTCCACAGAGAGGAAGAAGGGAAGAGAAAAGAAAGGAGAGGAGGAGAGAGGTGGATGGAAAGGGGAGAGAGGAGAGGAGAGGTAAAGAAAGAAGAGGAAAAGGCTTTATATATTTCCCATCTAGTGTTACACACTTCCTTGCCACTTTGTAAGTTCTCTGATAATTATTTTCATAACGTTGGTTTATTTGTTTGCTTTTGAGCTATGCCTGGTGGTGTTCAGTGTTCGTTTCCAACTCAGTGCTCAGAGACTATATGGTGCTGAGAACTGAATCTTGGCTACCAGCTTGCAGAGCAGGTACTCTGGTCTTTTGAACTATCAACTCAGCTCACTTTTCTATAGCATTTTTCAATTCTTAAAACTCATATTTTCTCCTCACCAGCATTACAATAGGGTCTGTGTGCCACTGGGGCCACATACATGCTTGTTGGTTGGTGAAAATGAAGTACAGAATTTATGGATTTATTTCCCACAGAGATAAAAACTGAAGTCTCTCTCCTTTCTCACTCCACTCTGGCCCTTGGTACCTTTCTTTTGCTTACCTGTCCTATCAGCCAATGGGAAGCTGCCCATACTACTTCTAACTACAACCCCTGCTTTTAAGGGGGTCTCCCAGCATCCTTCATCCTTATTGCAGTGGTCTCCCTACAATCTGGACCTCACAGTATCCCTGCAAACATGAATTCGAGTATGCTAATTCCCCTAAAACACTTCTCCAGGCCAGCCTAACTCTCAGAACAAAATCCTGCATCTTATTCTGCCCTAGGTGGCCCCTGACTGTTCCTGCATTGCTCTCACCTACCTTCTCTGCCAAGATTCTCTTTTGCAAACATGTCTGCAAAGCTTCTTTGCCTGTGAGCATTCCACTAGTGCCTTTGAACTTGCTCTATCTGCCTGAGACACTCTTCCCACAGATGCTCACGATTCTCCCTTGCTGCTTGGCTCATATGTTTGTTCCAATGTCACCTCTTCCAAGAGCCCCCAATATCATGCACCCTCAACTCTCAGCAACTTTGACCCAACTTCATTCTCTGCATCTCTTTTCCCTTCAGCAGAGCGTCAGTAATGTTCATTACTCATGTCCAGTGCCTACTATGGTCCCTGGAACATCGAGTGCTCACCAAACTTATTGAATCAGCAAATAAGTGAATTTTCTCTGCACATGCTCTATAAACTCGACCACTCCCATTAAATGTTTCTCCATAAGCCAAAAGCTTCCAAATATTAACTTCAATCTAAATCAGTCTCCCAGGCTTTCAGCCTGCTTTCCAGCCACTCATAAAGTTCCATAAAGGTCAATACTCCCAACACTGAATGTATCATTTCTCACTCCTTCCGTTCCCTTTTCCTTCAATGGCACCTCAGTTTAGATGCCTAACCAGAAACTTGAGGCCTTTTTAGACCTCTCCTTTCTTGGTGAACATCTACTTGATCTCCAGACTCCCTTAATACTATTCCTAAACAGTTCCTCAGTATATCTGCATCCCTTTAACTCAGGAACCCCTTGGCTAGTCCAAGTCACCCATCTTCCTTCCCTGACTTACAATATCAGCCTCCTGCTGGTCTTCCTGCCTCCAGTCTCCTTCCCCTCTAACCCATCCTCTGTGAGATGTTTTATGTTTTATCTCAGACATAAATCTTGGAGTCAGAGATAATGTCCAGGCTTCTAGCTTGAAGAATTAGATGATAATGACTCCTATCACATTAAATGGGAGAGGAGGCAGTCGGGGGACATGTGACATTTGACTGCCTTTGTGGCATTTTTTTTTCACGTGGCTGTCTTCTCCCACTAGGTGGCAGAGATCATCTCATTTATCTTTGTTTCCTCTGTGTCCTCAGTACCAGCACAGTGCCTGGCACAGAACTGGTGTTCATGAATGTTAATTGGCTGTGATTGTCCTCCTGGAGTTTATTCAGGAAAGGCTACTTTCGAAATATTTGCCTTGTTAGCACCCCACCAGTTACTGTGGTATTGTCCATCATCTCTTCTAAAGTGTCCAATGCCTTACCAAACAGTTCCAACATCGGTGCCAAGTGCTCTCCCTGCCACCCCCTGCACATTACTACTCTTCACTGTATTGGTCTTTCTTCTCCCCTTAGTCAGCTGTCCAACACCCCAGCAAAGCCAGCCAGTGTTCAGTCAGCTCCCTGTTGCAACACTTCTCAGCACTAGATAGCTTCTGATCTCCATCATCAGCATCTACCACTAAGAATCTAGATCCTTCTCAATGCCTTTTTTTCCTTGCTTTGTTTTGGTCACACCCAGCAGTACTCTGGGACAGCTCTTGGCAGGGCTCAGGGGATCATATAGGATGCCGAGGATTAAACCCAAGTTAGCCACCTACAACTCAAGCTCCCTACCTACTGTGCTATCACTCTGACCTCTTGGCTATGATACCAAGAAGAATGTCTGGACAAAGAATTGTGTTTTGTTACTGTGCTTGAGGAAAGGCAAGGATGATGAGATAGTGAGGAAGGATGATGGAGAAGTTCATCAGGAACCAGTAAAAAGAAGGGGCCTTTTAGTGGCAACTCCATTGGATGAAATAGATAAAAAAAAAATTATTTGGAAGAGTGATTGCCTAGTACCCAAGGGAAAAAAGTATCCAGGGGAAGAGAGGCAGAAGAGCATGGGGGGAAAAACAGGCAGTAGAACACCAGATAGCAGGGGAAAGGTAGATATAATATGATTATAAAATGATAGAATCTAGATTATAGAATTATTAAATTATTATAAGAGTAATCATAGCTATTACTAATTGCACGCCTTAAGTGTCCCAGGTAGTGTGCCAAGTGCTTTACATGCATTATCTCATCCACCCTCTGCTAGAACTCTATGAGTTAGGTGCTGAGGAGTTTGAACTTCACCCTTGTTTTTCTCAAAGCCCCAGGGCTCTGCTGAAGATTTTGAAGGAGAAGCACTACATGATCAGATTTGTCTTGGGCCTGTACTTGGACTGCTATATCGAGGAAAGAGCTGTGAGATGAGGAATATTGTGGGGGAGCTACTATTATGCCTTTGGTCCCTGCGGACCCCAGGCTAGAGAAAAGAGACCAGGATGTATCGAGAAGCCAAAACTGAGCATTATGGAAGGCATCCCTAACCCAGGACAGAGGCCTGGGCAAGAATCAGGAGTAAGTTTGGAAGGGGTTAGGAACTCGGCTTGACAATTGTGTTTCCTGAGTTTATATCCCTGAAAGTAGGATACTGATACCTGATTCAGGAGAGCATGAGGGGAGATAAAAATTTTAACCCATCTAAACAAAGGTGACAATCCATTCACAGAGATGTGTCCTATTCAGGACAAAAAATTGGTTTTATATCCTGACAAGTGATAAGCACATGTTTCCATGAAATTTGTGTTTATGACTTGGGCATTTGGCCTTCAGGTTCCCTCAGATTCTTGGATTTCTTCATCTGGGCAATGCTCTGATGCTGGCACTGACTCACTTGAACTGATCTTTCAAGTGTCTAAATGTCTAAATTCCAAACTTGATGCTGCTTACTCTTGAGAGGAAAATAACCCCAACTCTGAGAGCACGTTCATCACCCCTTCTGTTTTTTTGTCAGAAGATTGGCCAGCAGAAACAAAAGCCTCCTAAGACATCATTATGCTTCCTGACTACACTTGCCTACACAAGCCAGATCCAGATCACTAGCCCCAGTGCCCCAACAGTACTCCTAGAGGCAATAAGGGACTAAGAGAGATCACCCTGGTCAGCCTGGCTTGTGCCCAGGATAGACTCTGCAAGTTCATTCCTCTAACATTTAGTGACACATTAGTTTATCTAAGTCTCTGGCCACACAGACGTCTTCTCTGTCCCCCAGAGCTTACTCAGCTCACTCTCCACCATCCCTGCTCTATCTTGTGTTCTATGCATTCATTGCCCATCTCTCCCACTTGTCTGAGACCCTCTTGAGAAGTATTTGCTTGGTTAATGAAATAATTATGTTCCCACTATGTGCCATGCTCCAGGGTCTACCGTTGACTAGCACAAGGACCCTAATCTTGCGGCTTCATCAGCCTCCCAGATTGCCTCACTTCAGTGAATTACCATAGATACTTCATCTGAGTGGCAAATGCTTTTCAAGTCTTTGCAGGGACATAATTACTTTTGATCCTCACAGCATCTTTGAGGTGTGTGGTAGAAAAAATAGAGATTAATTCCCAGACCTTTAGCCACCAGAAAGAACGAATACAGTGAAGGTGGGGGAGAATTCTCCATCTATGTTGTCACAAACTCACTTGAAAGAACAGGAATGGTCATGATATTTCAGCAGTTTTTGGGGGGGTGAGTAGATATTTCCTTGGGGGGCAGGTCTAACCTCATTTCCCTCCATCACAAGACCAGTGCCTTTTCTGGCCTTGCACATGTAGGATCTATTCCATCTTCATCTCCTATACCTCAGCTTAAGGAGCCCTGGCAAGGAGATGCCACTGGCTATGCTGTGCCTTGAGCTCCCTACCCAGCCAGGACAGGATGGGCCCCCATGAAAACCGGATTCGCCTTGTAAATAGCCAAGCAGCTGGGCTCCATCTTGGCAGGGGATCCCCAGCAACAACCCAGCAGGACAGCCCCAGCCCAGCAGGGTATTGTCCAAAGAAAAAGGGGGGAAAAAGCTGAGTAAACACAGAGGGTCGGCCAACGTTTCTTGTCTCTAGCTTGTTATTTCAGCCGGACAATTACTAACTATACTGACCATGGGCTGGGTTAAACTGGGCCAGCTTGGTCAAACTGGGCCAAGTGACAGTCTCCATAATCTTCCTGGGCCAGTGGGATAGCTCAAAGGACTGAGCACATGTTTTGCATGTGGGAGGCCTGGGCTCAATCCCTGGCACCACATGGTTCCCCAAGCACTGGTACAAATACTGCTGAGAATAATTCCTGAGCACTGAGCCAGAAGTAGTCTCCAACTAATCATGGACCCCAAATCTTTCTCCTCATTTTAGCTCATTTGGCCTTCTCTACTCCAGTCTCACTGCTGGGAAAGGAGCAAAGTTGGGTCTAGCAATAAGAGGAAACAGGATGGAACATCCAGAATGAACCATTTTCCAGGCCTTCATTCATGCATGGACGCATATCCAAGATATTTGGGCTAACATAAGGTAGAGACCCACATAGTCAAGATAGACTCTCTTACTTTGGTCGACAAGGTGGTGTCGTTTCCACCTACAACAATCTTGATCTCCAACTTGCATTTGAACCTAGTCATTTCTATTTCTTCATCCCAATCATCCTAGATCACTGACCAAGTACAAGCTTCTACAGCCTCTCCCCACTATTTTGCTCCCCAAACTATTGTATACTCCATTTCCCTGCTCATGGATATCCCTACTCCTAGCTTCTCTTATTTCAGAGAGCTGTTCCTGAAGCCACAAATAAATTCCCTTCCAACATCTTAATAGTCCCTTTTCCTCCCAACATAACTAGATTCAGTTCTGTTCAAAGTCTCCAAGCTATCAGTGGCTCTCTGTAGAGGAAGCCCCTCAATCTCCCAAGAACCCTGTCTATCTTACCTTTCCTTCACTTCCAGGCAGTCACAAGTCATTCTCAAATGAAAAGGAAGTCTCTTTTCCCTTTACTCTTATCACTTGGCCAGACCATTTATCACTTGCTATCTTTGTCTTCTATTTGTTTCTTTGTTAACCCCCCAATGCATGTACACACAATAGTCTTCTCGACTCTATATTCTTCCCACATTTTAGGGACTCTGAGATCCCCATGACATGATGAGCCATCTGATACCCCCAATTCTTAAGTCTTGACCACCTTTAGTGACCTTTGCTACCCTTTCTTTGTGCCTCTCTGATCTGAAGTCATTCATCCGTTCATTTAGCACAGATTTATTAAGCACCTACTCTGTTCTCAGCACAGGAGATAGACTGGTGGATAAAATCCTGTCATCAAAGACCTTTTGCCTTGGAGGTTGAAAACTGACAAGGGGAAAAGACAAGATAATGAAGAGACTGATCTTTAGTAGGAAGGAAGTACACAGCATGATTAGATAGACTATGGTAGGAAGAACTGTTTTACAGAGGATGATGATCAAGGGAAAGATTCTCCAATGTGACATTTGAACTGAGAAAAGAAAGGTCCTGGGAAAGGAAAGAATTTGGGGGTGATCAGAGACTGATAAGAAGGTCAGAGTAGGGACCCAATAGAGAGTACAGCCAGTAGAGCACTTGCCTTTCACACAGCCTACCTGGGTTCAGACCCCATTTGTCCCCTTAAGTCCCACCAAAGTGATACCTGAGCACAGAGCCATGGATAACTCCTGAGAATCACCAAGTGTGGCCTTCCAAAAAAATTTCAGGGCACTTAGAATGTACTAAGGAAAGTGGGACAAGCAGTCAGAGGGGCAGGAAAGAGCAGAACAAATAGGATCTTACAGTCTACGGCAAGAACTTCAGATGTACTCAAGTACAATGGGTAGCTATTTAAAGATATTTTTTAGTCCTAGATAAAAAAATTATAACTGACTTTTTCTACTTCTGTATCCTATACTCACCTCTCTTACTCCTACCACTTTTCCTCCCAGAGATGAAAAACCATATTCATCTAGTTTCACTCCAATACTCCTGAAACATGATTAATTCATAATGAATGTTGGCATGAGGATGGACAAATCGAATGAGTGTATAAACAATTGAATATCTCCCTCTTTGACCTCAAGAAGACATCCAGGGTTTGTTATAGCATTATCTCTGAATGTATCTGCCACCTTGCTATCTCTTTACCCAGACTTAACTCCTGAACTGTTTTCTCACCAGTAATCTTGAAGACTTCTATTCCTAACCTACAGAACCACTGGACCATCATCATCTTCCTCTACACATTGTAGAGGTTGTTCAATAAACTTCCTGACCTTCAGGTTCATCCTCCAAACTCTCTGGGTGACAGTTACTCTTCTATTTCTCTATCACCATCTTCCTACTCAATTGGGAAAAGTGGGCTAGATAAACTGCTCTTTCCCAGAGGTCAGCCTCCTCTTGTTCTGGACCAAGCTCCTCTACTTGCTTATAAGCACTCTATGATCTGATCTCTACCTTTGTTTCCTCATCTCTGTGGATTCTAAGTCTCATTTTTTCACACCAAACTGCCTGACCCAAAAAGCCAGCCAGCTAATATTTATCAAGATCTTATTATCTGTCTCTGAACTAGCACCTTTGAATATGTTGACTAATTTCATCATCACAACCCTCAATATATACCTTATACTCTGCTGAATATGTCATTCTATAAGTATCCCCATTTATTTCAAACAAAGTAACTGAGGTACAAAGAGGGTAACTAACTTAATGATGTAACATAGCTTGTATATGTTTTTTTTTTGTTTGTTTTGTTTTTGGGCCACACCCTGTGACGCTCAGGGGTTACTCCTGGCTATGCACTCAGAAGTTGCTCCTGGCTTCTTGGGGGACCATATGGGACGCCGGGGGATCGAACCGTGGTCCGTCCTAGACTAGCGCAGGCAAGGCAGGCACCTTACCTCCAGCGCCACCGCCCGGCCCCTTGTATATGTTTTTAATTGCTTGTATATTATGGAATTAGGATTCAAATCTTTACTGACTTCAGAGATTGTGCTTTTGGCTCTGCTAAGAGCAATCTTTGTCCTCTCTTCTTTGCTTGACTTATACTCATCCATAAAGACCAAGGTCAAAAAGTGTTCACTCCCTCTCCCCACCTTTCCCAGTCTATTTCCCAGCTCCCCAGTAATTAGTACATAGTAGACACCTGATTAACTTTTAGCACCATTATGGATGTGATTTACAACATACAACTTAATTGAGTTGGTGGTCGTTGTTTTGATATACTCCCAGAACTGAGCAATCATCATCTCTATTATCTAATTTTAGAACATTTTTGTCTTTCTAAAAGAAATCCTATTGATAGTCCTCTTCCCCCTCCTTAATCTAAGTTATCTATCTATGCCTTTGCTTATTCATGTCAAGGGATCTACATAGTGTTTTTGTAGGACTGTTTTCTCTCTCAGCATATTCTCAAGGTTCATCTGTGATGTATCACATGTTAATAATTTATTCCTTTTTATAACCAAATAATATTCCATTGTATGGCTAACCCACATTTGACTTACACCATCACCAGCTCATTTAGGATACTCCCATTGTGACACGGATGAATAATATTGCTACAGCCACCAACATACTTTTGTACTGATAAAGTTTTCCATTTTCCTAACTATATTTAACTGGGAGGCTGTGCTCAGGAGGACTGGGAACCCCACCAATGATTTTCAGTGAACCAGGCCAGTGGTTCAGTTATAAGGGCCAGAGGATAAGGAGCTACTCAGGCCTTGCAGTGCCTTGCTAGGATTAGCTGGATCATCCGGGGACTGCCAGGCCCAGACTGGTGATGTTCAGGGAGCCTCCAGAGCTGTGTGCAGTGATACCATGTGGGGTGCTAGGAATTAAACCCAGATAAACTACATGCAAAGAAAGCTCCCTTTGCACTATGCTATCTCTCTGGACCTTATATTTAATGTTTTGGGGAATTGTCAAATTGTTTCCAAAATGGCTGGCTGCACTGTTTTATGTTCTTTTTTTATTTCTTTTTTTCTTTTCTTTTTTTTGGTTTTTGGTTTTTGGGTCACACCCGACAGCGCTCAGGGGTTACTCCTGGCTCTATGCTCAGAAATCGCTCCTGGCAGGCTTGGGGGACCATATGGGATTCCGGGATTTGAACTGATGTCCTTCTGCATGAAAGGCAAATGCCTTACCTCCATGCTATCTCTCTGGCCCCTGTTTTATGTTCTTATCAAGTCATGTGGTTTCTGGTTTCTCTATGTCCTCACCAAAACTGTCTTTTTGATTATCACCTTCTTAGTAGGTATAAAGTATTTGTTTTTGGGAGATTTTTTTGTTTTTATTTTTGTCTTTTGGGCCACACCCGGCATTGTTAAGGGGTTATTTCTGGCTCTGTGCTCAGAAATCACCCCTGACAGGCGTGGGGGACCATATGAGATGCCCTAGGATTCAAACCACCGTTGGTCCTGGGTCAGCCGCTTGCAAGGCAAACGTCCTACCGCTGTGCTATCTCTCCAGCCCTGGTATATTCTAATAAGTTGTTGTTGTTGTTGTTGTTGTTTGGGAGGTTTGAGGCCCTTTCCCAGCAGTGCTCAGGAGACCACAAGGTGCCAGGAATCAAATCAGAGTTGGCTGCAGCATGCAAATTCTGTTCTCTGCTCTCTCTCTCTCTCTCTCTCTCTCTCTCTCTCTCTCTCTCTCTCTCTCTCTCTCTCTCTCTCTCTCTGTGTGTGTGTCTGTCTGTCTGCCTCTGTCTGTCTCCTTCTCTGTCCCTCTCTGTGTCTCTCTCTGTCTCTCTGTATTTCTGTCTTTTTAACTTAAATCCTAGTCCAGAGATTCTAAGAAAGATGGGTGCTTGAAGGACAAGCGTCTTGAAGAATAAGAAGTAATTTTCCTGGTGATAATGGGGCTGTTGAGCCTGTTGGCTGCTGGGCAGATGGTGTGTTTTCTCTCTACTGGCTTTGAACTACAGAATTTTCTAAAGACCTACCGCCATGCTGGCGAACTCTGTTTGCAGAAGACACAGTTCCAGGAAGAATAATGACTGATTCCAAGTCTCTTTATTTTGGGGAGAGGGGTGGGACTGTTTATTTCTGATGTCTTATTCCTGGCTCTAGGGATTATCATTTCTAGTATGGCTTAGGGGACCATAGGCCATACCAGGAATCAATCCAGAATCAGCTGCATTCAAGGCAACCTTACTCCCTGTACTCTCTCTCTGGCCCTAAACCCAAAACTCAAATGGTCTTGATTGGCTCAAATAATGGGTAGCCTCCTCCAGCCAGATGAAATTTTCACTTGAATTAGAATTCAGGCTGAGGGACGTTTGACAGAACTAGAGGAACTCTATAGGCTTTTCAATAAGAAATTGAGAATAATCCAGCAACATCTGTGGTTACCCACAAGGTTCTGAGGCACAGAACAGTAGAGGAGGGAGATACTCTTCTGAGCACTGTGTGCTTCTCAGGTCCTGTCCAATGAGGGAGAATAGGCTCCAATCAATGACTCTAATTGTCCCCAGAGAACAGAGGGCTTGATGGTTTGCCAAGAATGACACACTCCTATTATTTAGCATCTGTGACCTTCATAACTGAACCAGGAGTGGGATAATAATAATAGCTAATATTCTGAGTGCTTATATGGGCTCAACATTCTTGGTTCCAAGAACTTTTCTCTACCACCCTGTAGCAACCCTGAGGTAGGTAAATTATCTACATATTTCAAATGAAGTCATAGGCACAGCACAATTAAGTAATATGGCCAATGTCAAGATATTAAAGAGGAGATGGACCAGGGCCAGAGTGATAGAACAGTGTGTAGGGCATTTGCCTTGTATGCAACAAACCTGGATTCAATCTCCAGCATCCCATATGGTTCCCCAAGTCTGCCAAAAGTGATTTCTGAGTGCAGAACCAGGAGTAACCTGAGCATTGCCCAAAAACCAAGAATGAAAAGAAAAAAAATAAGAGAAAATGAACCAAAATTCAAACCCAGGTGAGGAGTGAGCCAGTCAGGCAAGAGACCACATGCTTTATGGGAGGCAGCATCAGTGATTGCAGCAGGAAGGATAAGGCGAGCTCTTCATCTCTCTAGGAAACCCTAGTCTGCTCTTAGACCCTTGGATTCTGTTATGAGAAAGCTAAAAAGGGGGTAGCCCCATTGAGGTATAAGTAGTCACTTCACCATGGGCCTATCTGGCCAGCTTGAGGATGAAGAAGGAGCAAAGTGAGCCTGAATTGGTACTGAAGCACTGGGCAATTTTTTCTGAGTCTTTCTGGGACAAACAGCTATTTAAGTATTACTGACTCCTTATCCTCTGACCTCTGCTGACTCCTCTTGAATTTGTGAGAACTGAGTTTCTTGGAACTGGTGCTGTCCCATTAACATTAATAAAGAACTTTGAAAAAAAAAGAACTTTGAAAAAGGAGAATGCCTTGGAGCTGGAGTAATAGTACCACAGGTAGGGCATTAGCCTTGCATAAAGCCAATTCAGGTTCAAGCTCCTCCATCCTATATGATCCCCTGAGCCCACCAGACTGATTTCTGAGTTCAAAGCCAGGAATAACACCCGAGCACCAGCATGTATGGCTCAGAAAAAAAAATGGTAAAATTCCTTATTCCATCAAATAAGGTCCATGATGCTAGAGAATAAGTTTAGCATTCCCAGTGGAACAGAACTTAAGAGCCTTGGGGTAATAACACTTGGAGTGATGTCCCAGGTAGGAATCAGCAAATACATTCAAGATGCTTGATCTAGACAAATGAAAACTCCAGGGATTATTATTAGTGATGCTCTCTGATTCCCAAATAACAATTGTACGAGACAGACCTTTTCTGGCCAAGTCCAACAGGTTATAAACACAGACCAGTTGAAGGAACTTCCAGAGACAAAGATGTTAGCTCAAGCTGTGTGTGAACTTTCCAAGCAGCCAAAATCCTGGAGTAGGAATGTTGCCGGGGGCTGTCTGGACTCTCCTGGCCTTAGATATATCTAGGCCAGTCCCTGCTGGGGATTTTGTAAAGAAGGGTGAAATTAGAACTTTGGAGTCTTCCAGTAGAATTATCCAGGATTCTAGGGGCCAAGTTGAGCCTTTTCTGACCATCAGAGCTCTAGAGTTTCTGAGCACTCCTGGGTCCCTGGCATGCAGTATAGTTGAGTGTCCTCCTAGGCATCGGCCAACCAAGAGTTTGTGGCCATCAGGGCCCCAACCTTGAAATCCAGGTCTTGGTTTCCCTGTGACATAGCATAGAAATGTCTAGATCAGGATATAGAGCTAAGGCCAAGTCTCAAATTAAGGCAGAGGCCAGGGTCCTTCAAGAGAGAATGATTTCTCTGTTCTCCAGAGCTGCAGTCTAATGTCTAATTCTGGTGAGACAGGGAGTAGCCAGAAGGCCAGTCTCAGAGGCAGGAACCCTCCTCAGTGACATCTTCATTAGGATTTTCCTCTCGTCATACAGACCCTGCACCACATGCACACACATATATAACTATTGGAAAAACGATTTTAATACCCATGGCACATTGTCCTTGTGTGATATAAAATCCAATGACATGTGGCATTTGGAAAAGGTCACTTCTCCCATCAGGATTCATTAGCCTGTTTCAGCCTCTATGCCTGCAGGATGGGTTCCAGCTGCCTGTCCCCTGCAGTGGGACCAGCTGGACAGGTGGACCCCTCAGGGACCCTCCCTCAAGAGCAAAATGACTGTCAGGGGGCTCGATCAGGCATCCTTGTCTTGGCCACACATACATGCCAGAGGCATGGAGTGGTATCAAGGGAAAATCAAGTCTGGTCAAACAATCCAGATGTGGGGTGCATGGAACAGGGGAGATGGACAAAAGTTTGGTGTTTTCCTATGAGGACTCTCCTTTAGGAAAGATGGAAGGACTCTGAGATTATGCTGAGGGTAGAAAGTGGGAGTCTATGAAGTGCTGTGAGGACAAGAAGATGAGGGCACACCCATGGGCCCTTTGGAGGACTCATTAGAACCTGGGCTCTCCGAGTACTTTGCTCATTCCTCTTTGGCCCAGCTTGCCAAGGCCAGCTTGGTCTTACTCATCTCACATGTTCTTTCATGGGATTTCCTGTGTATGTGTGAGGCAGCAATGCCTGCCAGCCTGGCATATGAACCCAGTATGGGTGTGTCCCAGGTACCAGTCATCTGGCAGAAGAGACTAGGCTTCGCCCACCTATTATGTGGTACCAGTACTAGCACTGGTGTCTTCAGGCCACCCCCAGCACTCACCTTGCAATCACCTTGCCTCACCAAAGTGGGGGATGCCTGATCCAGGTTCTTGGCATGCTGACAGGATGTTATAATCAGTGGGAACTTGCATTTCAAGAGAAAAGAATTAAGATAGAGGAAGAGAAATAACTTTAAAAACACGATCACAGGGCCCGGAGACATAGCACAGCGGCGTTTGCCTTGCAAGCAGCCGATCCAGGACCAAAGGTGGTTGGTTCGAATCCCAGTGTCCCATATGGTCCCCCGTGCCTGCCAGGAGCTATTTCTGAGCAGACAGCCAGGAGTAACCCCTGAGCATCGCCGGGTGTGGCCCAAAAACAAACAAACAAAAAAAAAAAAAACACTATCACAGGGGTCCAGAAGCTAGTGAGCTTGGATGAGAAAGTCCAGAAAGAGGGATTCTCTGAGGCAAAGCCAAAGAAATCAGCATCCCAGCCAAAGCAGAGCAAGTCCTGGTTTTTAAATGCAGCATCCTTCCACTCAAGCACACCTCAAACATCTATTCTTTTGTTTTTGTTTGGGGGCCACACCCAGTGGTACTCAGGGCTAACTGTTTGCTGTGCTCAGAAATCACTCTTGGAAGAACTCAGGGGACCATCTAGGGCGCCAGGGATTAAACTTGCATCAGCTGCATGCAAGGCAAGTGCCTTACCTTCTGTACTAGCTCTCTGATCCTGTGAAAACATCTCTTCGTGCACCCCAACAGTCTGCGATAGGATAAGAAGGATATTCAACAAGGAGGAGAGCCTAGGGAGACAAGAAGAGAAGAGAGTACATTGTACAGGAAGTCTGATGTTGGAGTAGAGCCACATCTGCAGAGATTCACCTGGGAAATGTTTGTGGAGCTCCATCCCTAAAAGGTTCTCTGCTGGTGCATATACCCTAAAGACAGCAGCCCAGTCTTTGACCTTGGCAGTCTCACAAAGCAATAGGAGAATGAAAGAGAAAAAGTCTCCTTCCTCCTCCTCCTGCTGCTACTGCTACAGCTGCTGCTGCTGCTACTGCTGCTTGCAACTCCACTCCTCTCCCTGTTCAAATAGAACTAGAAGCCATGTCCCCCCCCCCCCCCCCCCCCTTTTTCCTGATGGACTCTGTCTGTTCGGATTTCCTACACTGCTCCTGGTCCATGCACCTTGACTAAGTGTCACACCGAGTTTGAATTTTTTTTATTTTGAGAATGTAGTCACTGACCAGAGCTCTATACCAGTAATAGCCCATAAGTAACCCCTAGAGGTGGTCAAAAGCAGCTCCAAACACTATGCTTCCAGATATCTGTGTTCCAACGGTATCTTCAGCTTCATCTCCTGTATTCTGATACTTGAGAAAACTGCAGTGTTTTCTCAAATGGTGAGTGCAATTTGGTTGTCTGGTGATGGATACTGAATGCGACATAATCCGTTTCACTATCACGACTCTGTAATAAATATTTCCGTCTCATGTGAGCTAAAAGAAATACTTTATATATACACAAATATGTAGAGATGTGTAAATGTGACAACTGGGTATAGACTTACATATAAACAGATTGTTAAATATGATGCCAGAGCAATAGCATAGTGGGTTGGCAACAGCTAAAGCTAGGTCTGTTGCTTGCTAGCTTAACTGTAATACTTTCCTGTTTTTCTTTTCTTTTTTTTTGGGGGGGGGGCCACACCTGTTTGATGCTCAGGGGTTACTCCTGGCTAAGGGCTCAGAAATTGCCCCTGGCTTGGGGGGGACCATATGGGATGCCGGGGAATCGAACCAAGGTCCTTCCTTGGCTAGCGCTTGCAAGGCAGACACCTTACCTCTAGCGCCACCTCGCTGGCCCCTTTCCTGTTTTTCTTATAAATACTTATGCTTGGGGGTGGAGCAATAGTACAGTAGTAGAGTGTTTTCCTTGCATGTGGTCAACCCAGGTTCGATTCATGGCATCCATATAATCCCCTAAGCACAACCAGGAATAACCCTTGAGTACTGCCAGTTGTAGCCCAAAGCCCAAAACAATGGGTGGGACTCTTCTTACCTTTCATGAGGCTAACCCATGTTTAATCTCTGGCATTCCATATGGTCCCCTGAGCTCACCAGGAGTGATTCCTCAGAAGAGAGCCAGAAGTAATTTCTGAGACCACAGGGTATGGCCCCAAAATGAAACAAATATATAAATATATATGATACTAGAATATGTATAAAGAGTATGCATAAAAATCATAAATATAGGAACAGAGGGCTTAAGTACTTGACTTGCATGCACTCTCACACATATACATACACACACAATGTGTTAGATTTCTGAATCAATGAATAAATGTAAGGCATATAGACAAGTGAAATGTAGACTACAATCCCTCACTACACTGGTCACTTAAGCACTGCTAAAAGTGATCCCTGAGCACAAAGCTAGAAGTAAGCCATAAACATAGATAGATGTGGTCCTAAACCAAACCAAAAATTTATAACAGTAACCTTATGAGAACAGTGATACTCTGGCATTTATTTCTTTCTATGTGCTAAGTCTACATGCTATTTACCTACAATACTTTCCTTTTTTTTCTTATAAATACTTACGTTTGAAGGCCAGAGCAATAGTACAGTAAATAGGGCATTTTCCTTGCCTGTGACCAACCTGGCTGGGTTCAATTTATGGCATCACATATGATCCCCTGAGCACAGCCAAGAATGACCCCTGTGTAAAAAAACAGTAATAACCCCTGAGCACCACCAAATGAGGCCAAAACCCAATAGATATATAGATATAGATATATGCTTGTGCTTAAGATATAGCTCTAGAAAAAAAATCCAACTGGCTATATTCAAGGAAAGTTTATATTTTTTTTTGTTTTTGTTTTTGTTTTTGTGGTTTTTGGGTCGCACCCGGCAGTGCTCAGGAGTTATTCCTGGATCCAGGCTCAGAAATTGCTCCTGGCAGGCACGGGGGACCATATAGGGCGCCGAGATTTGAACCGATGACCTCCTGCATGAAGGGCAAACGCCTTACCTCCATGCTATCTCTCTTATTTTTGTTTGGGGGCCACACCCAGCTGTGCTCAGGATCATCCAGCAGGTTCTGGGAGACTATATGGAGTGACAGAGATTGAACCTAGGTTAGTTGCACGCAAGACAAGTGTCCTACCCACTGTACTATTACTCTGACTCTAAGAAGATTTTATTTTAATAAAAATATTTTTATTTCTTTGGCTAGCCTTGGGAATGTATTTTGTTTAGAGCTCTACCAAGTTAAAATAATAATAGAGAGCATAATGACATGGTGTCAAGAAAAGTTATGCAGGGCCCGGAGAGATAGCACAGAGGTGTTTGCCTTGCAAGCAGCCGATCCAGGACCAAAGGTGGTTGGTTCGAATCCCGGTGTCCCATATGGTCCCCCGTGCCTGCCAGGAGCTATTTCTGAGCAGACAGCCAGGAGTAACCCCTGAGCACTGCCGGGTGTGGCCCAAAAGACAAAAAAAACAAAAAAAAGAAAAGTTATGCAGAATAAAATTCAGGACTGACTTTACAAAATATTTTGTGTACATGTAACAACAAACTACTGAATAATATTAAAATAAACAAATAGATGGAAACTTGAATGCAGATGATGCAGAAGAGAGAGTGGGTGCCCTGTTTTCAACAACTCTGCAGGTCCTTGTGCAATTAGGAAAGTTGCTTCCTCTAGGTGGTTACCGAGAACAGAATTTTTGGGGAAGATTTGATGTTAAACTACTTAATTTTCCCATAAGCTGCCCCCTGGGACTCTAAATTAATTACCAACCATACCCTCCACCTTATTATGTTATTTTCCTTTCCAATTCAAGTAAAATAAAATTTAATTTTTTTACTCTCTTAAAGAAGGGAAAGAAGGAACAATAGGACCGGGGTGGGCTAGTAGTTTTCTGGTGGTGGGGGTGTGAAGAGGCTTTGCAAGCATAAAACAACAATCTGGGAACTGCAGTAAACCACATTGGCTTGATAAAAGTAGTGGGGAGGGGGGCAAAAAGAAAAAGTAAAGGATGGGCTGGAGTGATAACACAGCTGGTAGGGCATTTGCCTTGCACTCAACAGACCCTGGACCAACCCGGGTTCAACGCTGGCTTCCCATATGGTCCTCTGAGCCTGCCAGGGGTGATTTTTGAGTGCACAGTCAGGAGTAACCCATGAGTGCTGCCAGATGTAGCCCAAAACCCCATTCCCCACTCAAAAAAAAAAAAAAGGAATTAGTCATGGGCTGGGAGGTGTATGAAAGGGCAAGCACAAGTTTTGATTGGGGAAACTCCGTGGCCCCCTAGCACCTCAAAAGAACAATTCCTAAACCTGAGCACACAAAACAAGTGTAGCTTCTTAGCACTTTTGGATGTACTACCCCCAACTACACACACACACACACACACACACACACACACACACACACGTATTGGATTTCTGAATGAATAAAGTGAAGTGCAAGCTACAATCACAGACAATGAAAGAATAATCTGAGAGTTCCTTCACACTCCAGGCTACTGCTACCTCACTATTATGCTCATCCTCAGCAGGACAGTCCTATTTAAGCAGGAAAAGTCTCCTGCTTTATAAGGAGGCTCTGAGAGGGGGGCTCAACTTGCCCAGGACACAGAAGGCTTAAGAGTCCAGAACTCCAGCTCACTCAGCCTGCCAGAAGGTTACAGAAAGCCCTTTGGCCCTTGGATTGTCCTTCTTGTGTCCATTTAAGTCAAAGCCCAACTTATTGGCCATGAACCCACCACTTAAACCAGGTCAGGCTAGTCTAACCCTCACAGCAGCCGCTAAGGAAGGAGCTGCCCAGTGGTTCATTCCTCTTTTACAGCCCTTGTCAAATTCCAAAGCAAGTTGTAAATTCATTAACCTCTAACGGATTAAGCTGTACAGCTTACTTAGCACCATAAACAAGATCATTGGGATGTTGATTTTCCCCTTTTATTGCTTCACTGGAGGAGAGCCTGGCTGGCTCTAGAAAAAGAGGTGGACTCCCCAGGAAAGGTGTGGGATGCTGGGATCCTAGCTGGCTGTCCCCAGGAGTCTCTAATACTGACAAGACTGAGACTAGGGAGCCCAGGACTGATGTAGAACAAGAGTTGCTCTCTGAGATTTATCTTGGAACAATTATTTAGCCAACTGGGCTCCTGGTTCCTCTTTCTGAAGCAGCACCAGCATCTTGGGGACAAGCAGAGGAGAGAAGATCTCAGGCTGAACCTCCAGGTCCCCCAATTGGTAACAAGTGGGTCTTCCTTTCCTGGCCCTGCCCCTGGGTGTTTCCTTTAATTCAGCTCTGCATGCAAGGTTACGCAGCCCCCCTGAACCCCTCTCTCCATGAATGTCCCCTCATGGGCAGGAAAGTGCTCTCTCATGGAACTCTGGGTCTCATTCCCCTCATCATCTCTGAGGCCTCTGCTGCTGCTAGGTCTGCTCCCTCCAGCCTACCTCGAAGAAACTTCATCCTAGGTCATTATCCAGACTGCAACTCTGATTCCTTCAAGTGTTGAGAGTGGTTAGTTCTTCCCCTTGTCTCCTCTGTCCTTTCCTCCTTCAGCTGCCATTATAGCCTTCCCCTTTGCCCCAACCTTGCTCTCGTTCTCTCCTTCGCACTAGATAAATGACTCCCCAAACTACCTAACCCAGGGTGCAATTCTTCCACTTAATATTTTGTGAAATCCTAAATTCTGGCAATACAACAATAAGTAACACAAAACCGAATCAAGCACAGAGCAAGCCAACCCGGGTCCACATCTCTGCCCTGCAGCTGACTGACTGGTCCATAGGCAAGGGCCTTCCCCATCTGCATCTTTTTCCCCATCTCTATAACAGACAGGCCAACATGACTGTGAGGACAAAGTGACATATAATAGGAAGCCCTTTAGCTCTGGCCATAGCGGTGACAATGCTCTTACATTAGCTATGATGGTTTAAACTCAGCTGCCGCCACATAACTAGAAAGTAGTTGGCCAAGCTTTGAACTAAAATCTATCTGATTCCTATACCTTCCACTCTTTTCTCCTTTTGAGGGGAGGCAGTCTTCCAAGTAATGTTCAGGAAGATGAGAGCCCCCACCTAGCCACCAGGTGAGTGGTTCATTATAAAGGTCCAAGGATGCCATGCTGCTCAGGGTCTTTTCTTGGGACCTGAGCCATCCCAAGGCCAAACTTGGTGTAAGTTCAGGGGGACCATGTGGGATCAAATCATAGCTGCAAAACAAAGCAATTGCCTTATCTTACTGCATCTCTTACTTATCTCCTGGGGCCTCAAAGCCCTTACTTCTGATGGCATCATGCTTCCTCCTGTTCTTTCTGCTTGCCCACTCTCTGCAACCACCAGCCCCCGCTCTCTGGGCTTTGCAACATGGTGGGAACCTGGGAGTTATTAATTTAACTTGCATAAGTGTTCAGCTTAATCAGTAATCTAGAGAGGCAGGATGAGTAGATTGTCACTGAATGTCTAGAATGAAGCAGAAGAAAGGGGAAGCATAGAGGAATCCCATTGTTTTCCCTGCCAGAGCATACTCACTGACAATGAGAGACAACAGATCCACTAGCCACCTGCAAGAATAGGACTTAGGGGGGCCGGGAGAGATAGTGTTTGCCTTTCATGCAGAAGGTCGGTGGTTTCGAATCCCAGCATCCCATATGGTCCCCTGAGCCTGCCAGGAGTGATTTCTGAGCATAGAGGCCAGAAGTAACCCCTGAGTGCTGCCAGGTGTGACCCAAAAAAAAAAAAAAAAAAAAAAGAATAGAACTTAGGATGATTGACAGTTTGGATGAAAATCCAGGAAAGTGAACTGGAAAATAAGTGTGGAAGGCCAAAGAGGAAGGGAAAGTTGAACATATATTCCCTGAAAGAAAGAAGCAGAAACTGGAGCAGGGTCAGAGGAAGAGGGATGGAGGTGGCCTTGAGGGTAGCTAAAAAGGAAGAGAGGGACAGGAGAAGACAGATGGCTGTGGCAGGTAAGAGCTGGAGACCAAGGAAAAAGCCACAGGTACAATAAGGAGGAAGATGGTAAATTGCCCAAAGGGCCATGGATTCTTTCGGTGGTCGGTTTCTAAACAGGAAGACTTGGGTGGAGATAGCATCAGTGATGAGAGGCTCCCCCAATGAGTAGATAAAGCCGGAACTCAGGCCCCTTGATCCAGGAGATTAAAAAAAAAAAGGAAGAAAATTAGGGAAGCAGAAGGTAGCTATCACAGAGTAGGAAGTCACACTTGGTTTTGTCTTGTGATGCTCTGGGCTTACTACTGGAGACACACTAGAAACTATATGGGATGCCTAGTAATCAAATTTGAACCAGTCACATGCAAGAAAAATGCCCCTTCCCCTCTTTCTCCAGGAAGTCCACACTTGAGAACAGAAAGAGAAAGGCTGATCTGGGTGCCAGGTTGGCACTGGGGTTTGATTCTCCCTTTCTGGATTACTTTGTAGTGGACCAGGGTAAGGGGCCTGTCTGCCTCTGGAACTTTCCCTCCCTCTATGAACAATCCTTCAGTTTGTGGCCATGTGCTCACATCCCTCAGTCTGCTTGAGTTCTTGTTTCACTCCTGCAAAGGATTAGACAAAATGTGGGCTGGAGTGTGTGGCTCAGCAGTAGAGGCATATTCCATACTTTACCTCATGAGGTCCGGAGTTTGGATGCCCATCTCCGAGCCAAAAAGAAAAGAATATTTCATTTAGACCAATGCTTGTAAAGCACCTTCTAATCTAAACCTGTACTTGCTCTACAAATAGAGCTCCTGAGAATATGCTATGCTAACTCCCAGGCAAGAATAAAAGGTGCTATCATGCCTATCAAGATGTGTGTGTGTGTGTGTGTGTGTGTGTGTGTGTGTTGTGTGTGTGTGTGTGTGTGTGTGTGTACCTAAATGTTACAAGAGTTATGTGTGGGGTTGGGGAAGGGGGAGCCCCTGTGAATCAGCTATTGTGTGGTTGTCATTGCCAACAGCCACCCCTGGGGCTGTAAATCCTGCTTCTGTGCCTGCCCGAGTGAGCACTTTATAGCCCAAGGTCAGGGCCATGAATCATAAGTGGGTCCTGGCAGGAAGCAATTCGTGTGGACTGGGTGGGGCCTAGCCAGAGGAAGTGGTAAACAAGGTTTGAACCACTTGCCATTCACAGAGGGCTCATGGTGGGGGTGTGTGTGCCCTTGCATCCTGGACAGGCCTCGGAGGATTTCTCAGTGCCAGCCCTGCTGTGGGTGAGCCGCTCCTCGGATAATTGGGGGGATATAGGGCTTGAGCCCAGGGCACCCCTCCTAGTGGCTCTGAAGCTCTCCCAGCCCTTCTGAGCCAGATGCTTTTATTTCTTCTTTTCTTTCCAATCTGTCTTGGGGGAAAGTGGCCCCAATAAGGCAGCCTTTTCACTCTGAAACCTTTTTATGACTTCCAGCCATAATTAACTCGAGTAATAAAATTTTTTTCAAATCCAAATAGATATAATTAACATTTAATGCCCCTGGTTGGTGCTGGTGGCTGGGCCCATTAAAGAGGTGCAGTATTGATTGAGAAGGTGAGCCAGGCCAGGCCTGCTGGTTGGGCCGGGGGCAGAGGTGGCTGGAGCTGAGGCTGCTTATGGGCCCCAGCCCTGTTGTGGTGGGGGGAGCAACGGAGGGGCAGACTGATGGCCATGGGACCAGGACCTGAAGAGCTCTGGCCTGAGTAGGGTGCTGGCTTCCCCCTGTGATCTCAGGGCTTTTCGACCATGCCATGTTGGTGAGAGGCTGCACCCACGCTCCTGTCACCTTACATGAGCCTGGCTGTCTCTCCTGCACTCAGCAGGCTTTCTGAGAATACACGGGTGTCTTCTCCTATGAGTGTCCTGCCTTCTGGCAGGGCCTCTTTCCTCCTTTCTTTTCTCGTTTACGCTGCCCACCTTAACCTGCGTCAGGTTAACTCGCACATCAACTGGTCCACAAGAAGCTTTAACTGGGGTGACTTTCATAGCGTCTCTAACCCAGGACACACTACTGCCTACCCCAGTTGCATTCAAATCACAGTCTCTCTGCCTTCCCTGCTTTGTTACCTGGAGCAAGTCACCAACCTTCTCTGTCTCTGTGAATAGAAACAACCTGACTATTGACACAGGTGAATTGTGTCAATTTCAATCACCCTTGTTTCCCGGATCCACAGGCTGATGGGAGCAAGTGGCCTCATTTTCCCCGGAGCCAGAGGAACATGCAGGAATTCATCTCTGCTCTTAGCCTCTCTACCTGGTTTATTAAATCAGTTAAATTTAGCATGTATTTATAAAAAACTTTGAGCTAGGGAATGACAAGCAGGATGCTCTAAGTCACAGGGGTCTCAAACTCGAGGCCCGTGGGCCTGCAATACGGCCCTTCGTACAAACATTTGTGTGGCCCTGCCCTAGAGGAATCTTTTTGTTTTGTTTTGTTTTAGTTGTTTGGGTCACACACCCCCAATGTTCAAGGCTTACTACTGACTTTGCACTCAAGGATCACCCAACTTTGGCCTCCTACGGCCCGAAGATAAATTGAGTTTGAGACCCCTGGCCTAAGATGCAGGCCCCTACAATGGAGAACTCAGCACAGGGTCCAGGGACACACAATCAAGTTAGTTTAAGTTAAGCTCTCTGAAGAGAAAATATTGTAGACAGGGTACTTGTCAACCTGGGTTTAATTCCTGGCACCACCTATGGTCCCCTGATCCTCACCAAGAGTGATCTCTGAGCACAGAACCTGAAGTAAGCCCTGGAGCAGAGGGCAGACCCTGGTACAACTCAGATACAAGAGGTCATAGGAAAAAGAGGAAGGTCATAAGTCCCTAGCAAAACCAGGTATGAAAACAAGCTCCTGTCAGGGCTGAAGCAGGCATGATGCCACTGTGTTAAGCCCCATGAATCTGGGTGCTGACCAGAGCTGGTCCTCAGAGAAAGCAATTTTCTGGGAGAATTCATAGGTGTAGCATCTCATCCCTGGTCCACAGGGCGTGTTGGAAGGACTGACCTCCTGGACACTCCCCACATAATGCACTTCTTAGATGAGCATCCCAGTCCTGCTGGGCAAAGAGGGTTTGGACAGGACCTACTTCTGTCTGCCTCTGCTTTCCCTTACAGTCCCTGCTCCAGTCTGACCACCCTCCACCTTCCTTGATGATCTGAATTTCCTGCCCTCCATGGTCCCTTCCTATACTAAAAGAATACCCCAGTCTTCCCCCAGATATCTGCCAGCCCCTGGCAGGTTCCCCTCAGTTAATGCCTGTTTGGTGCCACATCTTGCATGAACTTAAACTGGCTATCTAGAATGCCTCCCACCTTGGCAAGTTCAAGGCTGGTCTGAACACTTTGGTCTGAGAAGCTTCCAGGTGGGAAGTGGCTGTTCTGCCATCACAGCTGGTGGCAAGGAAGGTATAGGCATATCTGCTCTCTCTCTGCCAACACCTGAAAACAGGGTGAGTCCCCAGAGTGGCAGGCTATGGGGAAACCTGACAGTCTGGCCTAATAAATAAATAAATAAATAAATAAATAAAATAAATAAATAAATAAATAATTAAATAAATAAAATAAATAAATAAATAATTAAAGTCTGGTTCACTCCTGATGCTGGGTTGCTCTCCCAAGTTTACCCATGCAGAGGGATGCAACAGGCATGAAGACCCCTTAAAGTTGGAGGCAAATTTCCATGTAGAGAGCTTGGAAGAACGCCCTCTACTGGAAGGGTTGGTGGAGAATACTAGATGCCTGGTGTCTTATTACACCCCCGCATAGCCTCACTCTGAAAGCCATGCCTTTCAGGTCCCAGTTCCAGATATGCCAGCAGTGCGACCTTCTGGAATGCTCACTTGAACCCCCCGAGAGTCCCTGCTCCCTGGTCAGGTAAGAACAGGGACTTAATAGCTCCAGCTGTGGTCTGTCACAGGCAAGGACTGAAACCTGTGTGTGCCAGGCACAGGGCCCAGTCACTGGACAGGTTCCAGGACATGGTCAGGGCTCCCTTCTACAGAGAGTCATTTCAGAACAACCTCGTCCCCTGTCGCAAAGATGAAGGGGTCAATAATATGGTCGGTAAAATCCACCTAGTTCTGGTTTTCAGATTTGTTTGGGGTCCTGAGCCTCATTAATGAGGACTGTGCTCTAGTGTTGAGATATGTCTCTGGTGAATCCTAGCTCAGAAATGTCAAGGCATGTGGTTCCCAAACTCACAGCACATTCTGGGGATCCTCAAACCTGACCTCATAGGTCCTACTCCCATTCTTCTATTCCAGCCACCTTCATTGGCATTGCTGAGTGTCTGCTTGGAGATCACCCACTCCTTACCACTCTAGTCCACCTGCACCTCAGGCCACTCCCTCCTCCAAGGTACCCTTTTCGTCTTCTGAGTTTCCAGGGTGCTCAAATGTTTTGGTGCATCAGAGCATCAAGAGCCTCGGCATACACTTCCCCCCATACCTCCGAGAATGGGGGGGGGGGTTCCCAAACTTTGAGGCTGTTTCCAGATTAAGCTTCGCACAATTCCTGATAGATCAAGGAAAAGGCAAAGGACAGTCAGAACATGGGTCCGAGGGGTAAAGGGAGGGGAAGGGCAGGTCCCTTGAGCATAGCCCGCGACAACCATAGGTGAACTTTACTGGGCTCTTTCCTCATACCTAATTTCATCACTCTAAGGACAGGGAATCTGGAGCCTGGCGACTCTCAGCGAAGGGCACAGGATAAGTGGGGGAACCTGGAGGGGCCCTATAATCAACTGTGCCTGGGCTAAACCTCCGTGTCACCCTCCTCCTCATGACACTGTGCCTGTCTTTTCCAGATGACCAGGCCACTGTTCTGGAGGTGAGGAGTTGGGGGACCACTAGAGCAGTGAGTAAAGCCACAAAACACTCCAGAGATGGGTCAGCCAGGGCCCTCTGAGCTCTCAGACATACAGCTTGCACCTGTTTCCCTGGCAGGGTAGGAGATGACACTGAGAACCACCCGAGGGAGTCTGTGTCACACACACCCCCTCCATTGCCCCAGTAAGTGGTCAGCCCTGAAATACTTATTGGGGCCACTAATCTCAGTCTCAGGGGTGATGGAAGATGAAGACGTGTAAGGACACACAGAATGGGGTGATGGGGACCAGAGCTATGAGTCACAAAGCCCCAGTGTGACAAAGCACAGGCCAGATCTGGGTGTGGCATCACCCTCTCTCCTCTGCACACTATGCAGAGCACAATGAGGGGCAAGCCCAAACTTCCAGAGAAGGTTGGGCCACTCCCTGGGCCCCAGTTTGAAGACAAGGGTGACCAGGGACAGGCTACCCATACTGATCACATCCTAGCCTGATGAATTACTGTGGACAG
Organism: Suncus etruscus; assembly: GCF_024139225.1. Lineage (NCBI taxonomy): Eukaryota > Metazoa > Chordata > Mammalia > Eulipotyphla > Soricidae > Suncus > Suncus etruscus. The sequence continues at coordinate 33,211,733 of NC_064853.1, read as the reverse complement.
AGGATTTAGTGTGAGCAGATGGAACAGAGCTGCTCTAGGAGCACCAAGAAGCCTTTTTGTTTGTTTGTTTTTGTTTTGTGGATCTGGGCCACACTTGGTGATGGCTCAGTGGGTTACTTCTGGCTATGCACTCAGAAATAGCGCCTGGCTTTGGGAACCATATGGGATGCCAGGGATTGAACCCAGGTCCACCCTGGGTTAGCTGTGTGCAATCCAAACGCCCTACTGCGTCTGCTATCACTCCGGCCCCCCCAAAGGTCTTATTTTTAAACTCAACAGTAACAGTCTTTGAATATGTAGCTTTTTACTGCACCTTTAAAAGACTTTCCTTTTCGAAAACCCTAAATTTCCCAGGATAGGGGCTGGGGTAGAGTTCAAAGCACTGGGAGTGCATAGTCTTGCAGGCACACCCGAAATGCTACATACTGCTTGGGTGTGCCCCCCCCAATAAATAATAAAACAAATATCCCAAGATATTATTAATAATTGTAGCCAGATACTTGTCATAAAGGGTTTATATGTGCCAGACACTGTTCTAAGACTTTCTGGCCGAACTCTGAGTTAGCAACAATCCCCCCTTTTTTGCCACATGCAGAGCATCAACGAACCACCCCCCCTGCTTTTAGTGCTTTGGTTCTTTCTATTTCACAGATGAGAAAATCCAAGGCACAAAAAAGCAAGGTACATTTTTCTCAAGGCGTTTATTCAAAGGGATTCTTTATTTAAAGGGTGGATTAGAAAAAAACATTTAGTAAATGTAGGGGGCTTCCGGCTCTGTTGGTCGGGGTCACTCCGTGAAGTTGCTCAGGGGGACCATCTGGTGCTCGAGAATCAAACTTGGGTCCTCGGTGGGAAACGTTCTTATCCATTGATCCATCTCTCCAAACCCCAGAATCTACATTCTGACAAGGACCCCTAAAAGCTCTTACACTTCAAGATTGAGAAGCACCAAGGGAGCTTTCTGGGCAGGAAGAACTCGAGAGGTGGGGTAACAGCTAGGGGGCCACCCAAACCTTCTCCAAGGTAACGCCTGCCAGACACCCGCCTCCCAGCGCTGAGCCACAGCGGACAGCCTACTGTTCATGGTGGCACCTAAGCCACCCCCTCCAGGGCATCTGGACCCTGTGGTCCCTCATATTAGTGAGTTTTGGCCTCCAAGCAATGAGGCCATAGAGACCACAGATTTCCTGGCTCTTCACTCAATCCTCGGCCAATGTGGACAGGGATCAAGAGCCCATCCCAACGAACACCCTCTCTCGAGAAAGATGGGGTTCAAACCTACCTCTGAATGAAGCTTCCGGGGAGCAAACTTTTAGGAACTACAACTCAAAAGTTTGGAAAAGGAACCATTAAGATGCTTCCAGGGACTTCTAAGTCCAAAGGGCAAAGGGCAGAGGTGAAGAGGGTGGAGAAGGCAGAGAATCCCCTTGCAGGGAGGGAGCAGGGGGCCTAACTAAGTAGAGGGGATAGGGTGGAAGTCTGTACTCTAGGCTGAATCAGGAAGAAGAGAGGACATTCTTGGGCGGATAGCAATAACCTCACCCCACCCTCATTATTCCTAGACCCAGCTTTCTTTCAACTCTCTCAAGACCTGTCGCAGCTCTGAGAAGGGGTTTGCCTGAGAACTAAATGATTGTGATTGCTTGCTAGTGTCTGCCATTAGTGGTGATTAGTTAAAACATCAGAGTCTAAACAGTCAATTGGTTCTAATAATTAATACTATGGCTCAGCTGTGATTGAGAGGAGAGGGAGGAAGTGGGAGAAGAAAAGAAGACAGGAAATAAAATTGGCATAAGAGCTCTGGCTCCACAGCTACCATTTATTGGACCTTGTGCCTGGGTCAGGTACATGTTGCCCCCAATAGTTCCCTTGTATTCAAATAGAAGTACCTGAATCAATAAGATCACTGAGTTATAGGGGCCGGGTAGGTGGCGCTGGAGGTAAGGTGCCTGCCTTGCAAGCGCTAGCCAAGGAAGGACCGAGGTTCGATCCCCCGGCGTCCCATATGGTCCCCCCAAGCCAGGGGCGATTTCTGAGCACATAGCCAGGAGTAACCCCTGAGCGTCACAGGGTGTGGCCCAAAAACCAAAAAAAAAAAAAAAAAAAAAGATCACTGAGTTATAATTACCACCTTTTGGTTTCCTTATGATAAGAAAAATGGTGCGCTGAAAGAAAGAGTTGTATCAATTTAATGAATAATAAATACATGCAGAAGTTTTCTGCTCTGTAAAGTGGATGCTTCCAGGCACCAGGGTGATAACACAGCAGGTAGGGCACTTACATTGTATGCAGTTATCCCAGGTTTGATCCTTGGCATCCCATATGGTCCCCTTGAGGCTGCCAGGAGTAATTTCTGAGCACAGAGCCAGGAGTAATCCCTGAGTGTCACCAGGTGTAGCCCCAAAAAAACAAAAATAAATAAAGTACACTCTTCCTATTTGATATGACTAATTGTTTTTTTGGGGGGTAGTGGGGGTCATATCCAGTGGTGCTCATTCCTTGTGGTGCTAAAACCATATGTGGCATCAGGGATGAAACCAGGATCAACCACAATCAAAGCAAGTGCCTTACCCCTATATTATCTCTAAACCAAAAAGTTATTTTTTAATTTGGGAACATTCAAATATTTTCTTATATAAGTTAATGTTCCCAGACCTTCAAAAATAACCAAATTATACTAAATAGTATTCTGTTTACAGGTAATGGGAGAAACCTGTGAATGCAAAGTATTGAAAACTGAAATTCAAACCCAGGTTGGCCTGACTCCAATGACTTTAGTGAGGGAGAGTGATAGAATTTTCAAAGACAAAGAGAAACAAGGGAAACACAGCCACTCTTCTCTCTCCAACTATCTCTCCTGGGTACACACCCCACACATATACTCCTAGTCACCCAACACTCTGGTCTTTCTTTGTCTTGCACCCACACATCTTTCACTGTGCCCCTCACATACACACTGTTTCACTCACATACTCTTTGTATGTCTCTTTGTCTCCCATCTACACACCCTTTGTCATACATGGATTTTGTCTTTCACTGGGTCCATAGTGGGAAATGGAAACACCAACTCTCTCTCTCCTCTCTCCTCTCTCCTCTTCTCCCCCTCCCTCCACATCTTACATTTGTAGTGGACAAACCACCACAGCCTTACCCTAGCCTTCTCCTAAGCACCTGCCTGCTTGCCCTCCAGAAACCAGAATCCAGAGGTCGTGGCCTGGCCAGATTTTCCCTTAGTCTAAACTGGCTGATCTTTGAGCACCCCTCTCCGCTGCATCTGAGGGACCCTGCAGCAAGGTGGGGGGTGGTCCTAGCCCAGACTCAGTTACCCAGGGTAGCTCCACTGCACCCCGCCCCTCGCAGGTCACAGCGGCCGCTGAGCAGCCGGCAGCAGGATGGCTGTGTGTGCATTGCTATTAATCACCCCTCCTGGTCCGCTAACGAGGCTAATGCGGTAAGTGACAATAGCCCATCTTGGTTCCTGATTTAGGGGCTCAGGACGGAAGCTGGGCTCCTGGGAGTGAAGACGTGAATTCTCCACGACACTAAACCTTCAAATAAATCTTCTCCCGTCAGAGAAGCCCAGGGCACTAAATCCCACGCGCCGGTAATTGAAACCCTTAGAGCTTTCTTGGGTAGGGAAATTGCTGAGAGAGGGAGAGGGAGCACAGCCTGGGGTTCTGGTGGGGTGGCAGGTTAGCATCGACACCCACAGGGCTGGGGGAGGGGTGCTGCAGGAGCCCTCTCTGGTACAGGGTATCCCTCTGTCCTGGAAGATATACCTGTCAATACTCCTGGAACTGCGGTTTCCAGGTGATGGTCACTCCCCATCCTGGCACCATCACCTGGTCTGAGTTGTTTCTGTGGAAGCAGTTTAGGAGCATCTGCATCTGTCTTGGATTCTTTTGACCCCTTTAAACCCCAGGGATTGGGGCCAAGTGATAACACAGTAGGTAGGGCATTAGCTTTGAATGCAGTTGAGGTGTTGAGCTGGGTTTGATCTCCAGCATCCCATTTGGTCCCCTGAGCACTGCCAGGAGTGGTTCCTGAGTGCAGAACCAGAAGTAACCTCTGAGCATTGCCGGGTGTGGCCCCAAAACCAAAACAATAAATAAATAAAACCCAGAGACCTCTACCTGCCCCTGACCATGAACCTAGGCTTTGCCTTTTTTGTTTCATTTTATGGATGTAGGAGTCTGAGGGGGGTGCCACATTCCACCAGGCTCAGGAGTCACCCCTAGCAGTGCTCAGGGAACCACTTGGGGTTCTCTGGATCAAACTAGGGGTGGCTGCATGCACTTTACCTCTATCCTGTCTCTCCAGCCCCAAGTCAGGCTTTGTCTCAAACACTAAAGAAATTTGGGAGGGTTGGGTCACACCCAGCGGCACTCAGGATTTACTCCTGGCTCTACATTCAGAAATCTCTCCTGGCAGACATGGGGGAACATGGAATGCTGGAATTCGAACCACCATTTATCCTGGATCAGCTGCGTGCAAAGCAAACGCCCAAACACTGTGCTATCTCTCTGGCCCCAACTAAAGGAATTTTTAACATGACTTCTTGGGGTGCTTTCAATCCCCTCCTCCCACCACTCACCCCAATACCCCTACCCCACCCCCATATCTCATTCTCCCTATAGACATGCTCCCCACTGAGTCCTCCTCTCATTAGCGTGGTCATTGAATCTTTCCAAAATCACCACCACGGTGCTGGGCCCTGAATGTCCCCCCATGAATCGGGTAACCTCCCTGCCCTCAAGGAGCTCAGAGGCTGCTGGGGGAAACAGATGGATAGACAAATAATTGCAATCTTACATGGCATGTGCAATAATAGAGGTGGAGACAGAAGAAACAGAGCGTGAAAAGGAGTGCCCATCATTATCAGGGAAGGTTTCACAGAGGAAGTATTGACTGAGAGAAACAGGAGAGAGGCTGGGGTTGGAGCTCAGTGGAGAGCACTAGAAGGAGAGGAAAGGAGAGAGGAGGGAGGGGAGGGACTTGAGGGGAGAGGATAGGAGAAGAGGGAAGGGAAAGGGAGTAGAGAGGACCAAGTTGCTCTTTGGAGCCAGGTACTCCTGGCAGTGAGGGTCCCTGTGGAAACCCAAACACACAGTCTAGCCATGTGTTACTCATTTCAGAATTTATGCTGTGGGCTTTGGGCACTGAGGAAAGGTCTTAAGTGACTGACTGAGGGGATCTGACTTGTGTTTCAGGAAGCTCCTTCTAGCCCTGGAGACAGAAAGAGATTAGAGGGGAGAGAGATGGAGACTGATTGTAAAGATGAGAGGTGAAGGTGCCTGAATAAGGGCAATGAAGAAAAGAAGATGGTTAGGACTGGAGATACAGCACAGTAGGGTGTTTGCCTTGCACGTGCCTGACCCAAGATGGATCTGGGTTCAATCCCAGGCATCCCATGCTAGGAGTGATTTCTGAGCACAGAGCTAGGAGTAACCCCTGAGTGCCACCAAGTATGGCCCATAAATAAAAAAGATGGTTTGGGGGTCTTTGGAAGAGAAAAGAGTTAAGATGTTAGTTTTCTGTATCTAGAGGACAGAGTGAAGAATAAGGGTCCCATGTTCTGGTGGGGATAGGGTATGGAGGGTAGTAGGAGATTCTGCATGGAGGTGCCAATCACTGGAAGAGAAAATGCAGAAAATCAAGAGAGCTCTGTTCCAGGCACATTGGACATCTACACAGAGATCCTGGAACCCAGAGATACAGATAGTTCTGGATGGGAGGTACAAGTAGAAATAAATGTAGAACAGAGGGACCAGAGTGGTAATAGAGCAGCTAGGGCACTTGCCTTGCATGCAGCCAACTCAGGTTTAATTCCCAGAACCCTGTATGATCCCCCAAGTCCCTCCAGGAGTGACCTCTGAGCACAGAGCCAGGAGTAAATCCTGAGCACCACCATGTGTGGTTCAAAAACAAACCAAAAAAAAAAAAATGTGAAGCAGAGATTAAGCCTGGGCATCACTTAGAGTGGTGGGGAGGACATAGGACACAGCCAACCAAAGAAGAGCAGATTGTAATCAAGAATTTGGGTCCATGTTGCACTGCCTGATGCCAGCTTCACCATATACAGCATAGCACAGGGCCATTTACAGAACTTCTCCCTGCCTCTTTTCTCTGTGGTTAAATATGAGCCTTTGATCAATTTGGTTTGATCATCCCCATCCTTTCATCATGTGACCATCTTCTCACACCCCAGAGCAACTTTGTTGGACTCAGGTTGGGTAGAGCTCCATGGACTTTATCACTCTCATGGACACAGTGTCAGTCCTACAATTTGCTTGTGTAATTATCTTATGGCATCAGTTTTCTCTCTGCTTTGAAACCCTGTTAAATACAGAAATTTTTCTGTGTCCTTTGAGTTTGGTATAGTGTCAAGTACATGGAAAATGCTCAAAAAATACCCAATTCATTAATTAATATAGCCAAAGTATTCATTATATTTGCAAATGATGACCATCAAGGATATGGTTGGGAGCGTTTGAGAGGAAAGTAATGGGAATAAAAAGCAAACTGAACTAAGAGGAGATTCTGGGAGATAATGCAGCAGGTAAGGCACTTACCTGACATGTAGCTGATTCAGGTTTCATCCCCAGTCCTGTTATGAGTATTGTCAGAAATAAATGCTAGGGCCCGGAGAGATAGCACAGTGGCATTTGCCTTGCAAGCAGCCGATCCAGGACCAAAGGTGGTTGGTTCGAATCCCGGTGTCCCATATGGCCCCCTGTGCCTGCCAGGAGCTATTTCTGAGCAGACAGCCAGGATTAACTCCTGAGCATCAGCTGGGTGTGGCCCAAAAAAAAAAAACAAAAACCAAAAAACAAAAAAATAAAATAAAATAAATGCTAAATTTATGTGTGTGGCCCAAAAATTACAACAAAAGTGGTTCAGATGCCAGAGAGATAATACAGAGGTTAAAGCACTTGCCTTGCATGTGGCTGTGGTCACAACCCTGATTTGATCACTGAGAAAAACCAGTTATGGTCTTTTAATCCTCTGAGCACTGCCAGATGTGGCTAAAAACCAAACAGAAAAACAAGAGGTGGACTTGGGACAGAATACTATGAACAGTAGACCCAGGTTCTATCCCCGATATCCCATATGGTCCTCTAAGCCTGCCAGGAGAGATTTCTGAGTGTAGACCCAGGAATAACCCCTGACCACCACTAGGTGTGGCCCAAAAATATAAAAAAGAAGATGACTATGGACAGCAAATAGGACTCAATATCTTGGATGAGAAGGGTCAGGCAGAGAAAGGACAAAGTGACAAATATGTGGGAAGGGTGAGCATTGGTGTTGTGATGGGAAGACGAGAGTGTATATAGATGATGAAAGCATGAGTAGGAAGAGGTGAGGATACAGGAGAAAGAGGTTACTACAGTGTTCTCAGGGAACTCAGGCAGGAGAGAAACTAAGCCCAGAAGGGGATTCAGCCAACCAAGAAGTTGACAACATTTCCCATGGCAACTGGAAGAGAAAGGATGTTGTGTGTCCAAGAACTTTGACCAAGGTTTTTGACCCAAATAGGAAGTAAGATTACCAGAAGATGGGAATGAGGAATTCAGAGAGTTAGATGTTGAATTGTCTCAGTGGTAAAGGGGAGTCCAAACTGACCAGGTCCATGGTAAAGAGTTGCTTAGGAGTGCTGAACTGGGAAGTAGGGATTTTTATGAGCAAGTCTCATAAAAGAAAGCTGTGTGGTTTTGTGAGTTTTCCCCAGCTGTGTTTAGCTGCCTCTGTGTCTGAAACCAAAAGATTTCGGGTATGGAACAGGCAGAGGCAGTAAAGAGGTTGAGTAAATAGGGGAGTGGCTGTAGAAGGGATGTGCCATGGCTCCTAGCTTGAATCCCTGAGTACACGGTGTCTGGAATACTGGGCCCATAGAGGTAGGTGAGGACAGTGGGTAAAGAACCACAGAGACTTGGGGGAAATTCAGTCAGACCAGACAGATTGTTATCAAGACCTCAGGAGGAAGTGGAGCACAGGGAAATGAGAAGGTCAAAGCAGTGACCAGGGCTTGGGGGCTCCAGGTGAATATCCACATGCTGAGGAAGGTGGGGAGTTGGGGGAACAGTGAGGAAGGAGATAACTGTTCTCAGAGCTCACAGGTCAGAGAAGCAGGGTCTGGAAGCAGCAGACTGAGGAAGACTCCCACCTACCTCCTGTTCTGAGGATTCTGGAGATGGGAAACTAAACAGCTTGCCTTAGAGAGGACAACCAAAAGTGGTGTCTGCAGGGGATGGGTCTGGTTTCTGGGGGAAATGAAGAGAGAAACTAAAGGAGGCATTTAGGGATGAAGGATGCTTATTGGTGTGGTGTTCAGTCCCAAGGGCATGATGGGAAGACGGTCAAGAGGTCTCAACCAGGCTCTCTGCACCCCCTCCCATCTCTGATAGGACTGTCCATCTCTCTCGGCCACTTTCCCCATGGACATCTCTCCTCCTGCACCATCAACTCTCCACCACCTCCCATGGGGCCCCGTGCCATCCCCATGTCCTTCCCACCTCTTCCCACACCTCCTCAGGGGGGTCCTCTCAGACCCACCCTGCCCTGCCCCACCTCAGCCGGCCTGAGTGAACAGGCACCCCTGCACCTTCATTTCTCAGGTCACTGCTTGGCTAATGGGCTATTAATTTGCTCAATCGTCCCCTGTGAGGCAAACTCAATTTCTGCCAGCCAGTCGTCCCTCCCTGTCGACAGCGTGATTGATTGGAGGAACAGCTGTCACCGGCCGGCTGCTTGCTCCTGCCTCCGTGCCCGTGGGTCCGCGCCACCCCTCTCCTCCTTGGGCCACCGCCCCGCGCCCACCCCTGCCACCTGCCCAAGGACCTGTCGCCAGCAATGAAAAATGACAGAAATATTTAAGGACAAATAAGGTTTCCCAACGCAATTGAAAATGATTACAGGCAGCTACAGATGGGGCCAATCTGATGCACAGCAGCAAATCAAATCGAATTTCCTTATCGGCGTATTATTTTAGGCGTTATCTGGCACGTTGATGCAGTTATCAATTCAATTTCAGCCGCCGGCCCGCTGTTTACTGTCTCGCCTTTGCTGGGAAAAGGTAAACATGCTCAGCCCAGCAAATTAATTTCTGGCTGAAGCCAGAGGCTGCAAAGGATTGCTCGGTGCACCCACTCCTCACCCCCACCGTGGCCCTGTGAACCTGCAGGCCAGACCTGGGGTACGCCCTGGCTGGCCCCAGGAGTAGACGCCTCTTTTGCTGCTTGCCCCAGCCTGGCCCCAGCCTCCCCAGCAAGATTCAGGGTTGAGGTGACCGCTGTGGGCTCTGCAGCGGCTGCCAGAGAGAGGTGAAGGTCTCCCATTAATTTCCAGCTAAAAATGACAAATTCATCTTGGACGACAATTAAATGAAGTCAGTAATTGATGCTAATTGATCTCCAGATGCGAGGGCGCCCCTCAGCCTGAGCAGCACGTGGCAGTCTTGCTCACGTTCCCCCAATCCCCCAGCCCTCTTGTCCTCCACCTCTCTCTGATCGTCCTGTGGTCCTGGCTCATCCCTGGGGGGGCCCCCCTTGGGTCTCTCATCCCAGCTGGTCTAGTGGCCGGGCTGGGTGCAGACAATGCCTGAGGCTGAGACACTGCCACCCAATCCCGCAGGCACTAGTATTCAGAGCCCCAGTTGTGCCCATCCAGTGAGCCAGCAGGTAACCCTTCCCTCCTCATTGGCTCAGGATTTATTGCCCACAGCTGCGGAGTCTCCCACTTCATTTTTATAAGCCCATCGCCAGAGCCAGCAGGGGAGGAAGTACACTTGGATTTACTCAACTCTCAGCAGTACAGGTCTAGCTTTTTGACTCCATGACCCAGGGCCTGGGGTTTGCTGGGAAAGGAATCTCATCTCCCCTGGCTATGTGTAAAGACGGGGGAGATCCTCAGGTGTGCTTTTCTAGATGTGAAAACACGCCCATATCTGAGGAAGCATGTATGATGTGCATGTGCACATGCCATGTTTCTCTGAGTTAGGCCTGTTTCTGCAGTGTGTCAAGCTTGGTCCCCGGCAACTCTGGGTGGTCCCTCTATCCCACCCAAACAGGTGCAGTTTGGAAGTTATGAGCAAAAGGAGGAAGGGAATGGAATTGTAGCTCCAGAAGTGAATTGGTGGGCAGTAGTGTTTGGGAGAAGGCGAGTGATGTGAAATAGCTGGAACTCCACACTCCACCTAAATATATTGGCTGATGCACCTGATGGGAGGAAAAGCTCCTGGGGCCAAGGGCTTGGGTTTCATGGCTGCAAACACAGAGTTTAGCCAAGAATCTACTTCCATTTCAACCCAAGACTGACTTGCAGATGTTAGCCATCAGCCACCAGGAGGCCCCATACAAACTAGAGACAGTAAATAGAATCCATCACAATAGAGATCAGGGCACCACACAGGTTTCTGCTTCACAAAAACATGAGACTGATCGGAGGTCATGGGAAGTGAACAGAGGTACCATCCTGAGTTTCTGTTAGTAGAGTACAGGAAGGGAGATGGCAAGGGCACCCAGGCATATATGTGCCGTTATAACTGGGTTATCTTCCATATGTAAGAAGTCTAATGTAGTATGAGGAGGTCAGCCCATGTGTTTTATGGTGGCAGGTGACAAACTGCATATATAATGAGAGAGATGACTGCCAGGATTAGAGCACATATAAGGAACCTAAGAAACTCCCCATTTTTTGACATCAAGGAATGTGGTAGTATATTTGCCTTGGTTATGTGAAGCCCTGGCTTTGGCTCCCGTTATCACCACAAAGTAAAAAAGGCCTCCACAGTGGCCTCTAGAACATTTGCTTTGTTAGGGACAATGACCATTTATTCATTCAAAGAATATTGGTTGAAATCTAGGGTTATTATACTTTGGGCTCCGCCTCCTGCTAGATGCTGGGGCTATAATCATGAACAGAGATTAATTCTTTAAAAAAAAACTTATATTTATTGATTGATTGATTGATTGATTGATTGGTTTCTGGGCCATACCCAGTGGTGCTCAGAGGTCACTCCTGGCTCTGCACTCATAAATCACCCATGGCAGGCTGGAGGACCATATGGGATGCCAGGAATTGAACTGTGTCTGTCCCAGGTCAGCCACTTGCAAGGCAAATGCCCCACCGTTGCTCCATCTCTCTGGCCCCAGAGATTAATTCTTGTCTTTACAAAATATATAGCCCTAGAAGCTATAATACAATAGGTACTTGCCTTGCATGTAACCAACCCCAGTTCTTATATGATCAATCCCCAGCATATCTCATATAGTCCTGTAAGGCTGATAGAAGTGCTTCCTCAGTGCACAGCCAGCAGTAAACTTTGAGCACCATTGGGGAGGAAAAAGGAAGGGAAGAAAGAAAGGGAAGGTAGGGGAGAGAAGAGGAGAAAAGGAGAAAAAGAAAGGAAAAAAGAAGAGAGAAAGAGACCAAAATAAAAAGAAAGTCAGAACCAGGGGCTGAAGCAATAAATAGTACACTTGTTAGGGCATCTGCCTTGCATGTGGCTAATCTGGGTTTAGTCCCCAGAACCATTTTGGTACTATAAAACCCACCAGGAATGATCCATTCCTGGTGCACACAGACCTGAGCACAGACCCAGGAGTCAGCACTGAGCAACTCCAGATGTGGCCGAAAAACAAAACAACCCATAACCAAAGCATACATCCTAGAGATGGTAATGTACCAATGGAGGCAGGTCAATGCTTCTCTCAATGGGCAGCACTGGAAGAACACAAAGAACAAAGCTTGGTCTGGAAGTCCAGGAAATCTTCCTGGAAGAGGGACTTCTGAATTCAAAAAGTTCAGTTAGCCAGCATATTAAAAAGCTCTTCCCTGCAGCCTTTTTGTGGCTCTTCAAGCCCAAAGCAGTGACAAATTGGCCTATTTGGTTCTATGTGATTAGAATTGCTAAAAATGTCACCACTACCCTAGAACACAAGCCACTGCTCCATGGTGTGAGCAGGAGGGTGTGTGGCTGTTTTCAGGTCATCTCTGAAACTGGCAGACAAGTATGGGCCCAGCTAAATACACACATTTCTCCTCTGCACCCCCCACCACCACCTCCTCGACCAGGGATGCCTATTAATCCTGACAAATGATGACTTACGAACATGTAATGCAAACTGATTCATCATACATTCAAATCCGCCGCCCCGCCCCAGCGGGAGGCCCCAGCCAGACAAGTGTATTACACGGATAATGTATTTGACGTATTAATAAAACCAGCCGCATTGCTCTGGCGCGGGGACTGGGGAATGCCAATATACGATGACAGATCACATATTGATGAAATCCAGATGTTTGGAATCATAGTCTTGGGGCCTTGTTCATATTGACTGGAGGTAAAAAATGCCGTCTGTCAGCCTGTTAACTCTTGCTGTCCTGCACACAGCCTAGCTGCCAATCATGGAGTTCTGGGAAGAAGGGCAAGGAAAAAGTGTGAGAAGGGAGAGTGGGTGAGATGGTTCAGATGGATGAGGGGGGTATCAGGAGGTGGGAGGACTCTGGATCCATGGATGGGAGGGACACTTCTACTCTTATGTTCTTGCCTTCTCTGCTGCATGTGACCCTAATCTTGCCTGGTCCTGAAAAAATATGACCTTGTCCTCAAGGACACCATGCTCTTCTCTCCACTGGTTGTTCCTTCTTAATCTTGGATAATTTAGGCTTCCTTACCTGTTGGATTTCCTCAGGGTTCTAGTCCAGCTTCCTCTTCTCACATGTTCTCTCCCTAAGTCCCCCATCACTCTTGTCTCTTTTGTCTTCATTAGTTTATTCAGTAAATACTTATTGTTTATTTTCTGCCTGATAGACATTCCTGACACGAAGGATGTAGTGAACTTCAGTTCTTATCTTCAGTCCAGTGTTCTAGCATTCAGTTCTGCTCTCAGAGGTGGCTAATGCACACTTTTAAGTGACTGTCTGAGGAAATCCTCACAGCAAGAGCATCTAAGGTTGATCTCATTCTCTTTCTTACCCAGCCTGTTGTTGCTTTTCTCTTCCACAAATCAGTGAATGGTCTCCACTTAGAAATCACTCGACTTGCAGTCATGCTTGACTCCTTCCTATTCTCCAACTCCCACACCAACCCGTTCCACACCCAGTTTCTATCCATCTTCTTCATCATTATCATCATCATGCTAGAGAAAGTCGCCGCAATCTCAATGGAGGCCTTACTGCCTTTGTCATTCTTTACTTTATAGTTAGATGGTCTTTTTCAAAAAGCAAGCAGGGATTAAAGAAAGAACTCACTGGTCTGAGTGTATGCAATTCATGCTATGCATGCAGGATGTCTAGCACTACGTCATCCCCAGAGCACTGCATCAATCCTTAGCACTGCGTCATCCCCAGAGCACTTCCCCTAAGCACCACTGGATGTAATGCCCCAACCAAAAGAAATAAATCAATGACTAAGCCTGTTAAAATGCAAGTGGAGTCCAAGGCTATAGCTCACAAGTAGAACAGTTGGCTTATATTGGTGAGGTCCCAGGTTTGATTGAAGACCATGAAAATAATTAATAAAAGTTCAGAGAGATGGGGCTAAGTGGTAGTACAGTGGGTAGAGCATTTGCCTTACACACTACTGGTCTAGGCTGGATCCCCAGCATCTCATATGGTCCCCTGAACCTGCCAAGAGCAATTTCTGAGCACAGAGCCAGGAGTAACTCCTGAGTGCCACTGGGTGTGGCCCAAAAACCAAAAATAAAGTTCAGAGAGATAATAAGCAGATAGAATGCTTGTCTTGCATGTGGCCAATCCAGGTTTCCTTAGCACTCTCCTGCCAGGAGTGATCCCCGAGCTCACAGCCAGGAGTAAGCCCTGAGCACCACCAGATGTGACCTGAAAACAAAACAAAGCAAAAATGGAATAAAATTCAAACATGTAGAGATCAGACTGATATCATAGCAGAGAGGGTATAGCCTATCTGGATCTCTGAGCCCACCAGAGTAATTCCTGAGTACAGAACCAGGAGTAACCCTGAGCACCTCCAGGTGGGGCCCAAAAACCAAAATTTGTTTTTAAAGCAGACATCTAGAACACCCCAATAGTTTCTCACTATGTGTTAAATAATAATAATTGAAAATCATTAATGTAGTAAAAAAAAAAGTCCTCCCGGATTTAGCCTTATTTATCTGAACTCAACACTGCCCCTCACACTCTGCTACAGCTGCTCTGGACTCTTTTCAGTTCTTCACTTAGCCTTTCTCCCTAGTGCTTTTAAACATGCTGTGTCCTATCTAGGACACTACTTCCCCCCAACCATTGCCTTCCTGGTTCCCACTAAGTAGTCAAGCCTTTGCTCAACTGTCACTTCCTCACATACCAACCCAGATGACATAACTCCCATAGTTCCATGTACCTCCCTTGTTCTAAGATCACTCTGGGGACACTGCTTTAATGGCTCTCTGCACAGTTAGGCCCGAAGCTCTCTGAGGGTGGAGAATGTGACTGTCTTGTTCATTATTGTAGACCATCAGGTCTGTGCAGCCCCACATCGGTATCCAATTAACAAGTTGAATATCGTTGAATCATTACCTAGGTGGTGATAGGTAGGTGGGTTGTGCAGTGGTTACACACACGAGCTTCTGAGTCAGACAGACCAGAATTTAAGTCTTTACTCCTAACCTTCTAGCTCTGTCACTTTAGTGTTCTGAGCTCCATTTTTCAAATCTGGGGATAGAGATAATCATATCAGCTTCAGGGGACTATCCTAAGGATTAAATAGTGAAAGATTTAAATATGGGCAACATTAAAACAAACCCTAGAATATAATAGCATTTAATAAATACTAGTATAAAAATACTAGTATAAACAGATATATTGTGGATAAGTTGATGAATAGCTAGACAAATAGATTGACATACATATGGGGATATGAATGGATAGGAAGAAAGAACTCCTTAGAGGTCAAAAAAAAAAAAAACAGAATAAGGTGACCTACCAAGTGGTACATGATCTATTTTTTTAATGATTATTATTTTTCTTTCTCTCTCTTTTTTTGTTTGTTTGTTTTTGGGCCACACCCAAAAGTACTCAGGGCTGACTCCTTTTTTTGTTTTGTTTTGTTTTGTTTTGGGGCCACACCCAGCAGTACTCAGGGCTGACTACTTTTTGTTTGTTTTGTTTTGGGGCCACACCCAGCATTGCTCAGGGATTACTTCTAGGTCTGCACTCAGAAATAACTCCTGGAAGGCTTGGGGACCATATGAGTTGCTGGGGATAGAACCTGGGTCCATCCCAGGTTGGCCGTGCACAAGGCAAATGCCCTACCACTGTGCTATCACTCTGGTCCCCATGGTACATGATCTTGATCATTCAGAGAGGAAAACCAGATACAGAGGAAAGCCAAGGAGGGACAGGTGAGAACCAGGCACAAACTACAATCAATGCCTGTGTCCTAGCAGAGATAAGAATGGGTGTCTAGCACTATACACAACTTTGATTTAACTGGTTCCTCACAGAAGTCATTATTATCTGTGTTTCTTGCAAGAGAAATGCCAAGTTCAGAGCGTTAGTGATTTTCCCAAGGTCCTATGCTAAGAGCCACATTACAGAATGCTGCTAGAAGGTTCTGTATCTTGGTCATGAGGAAATGGAGGCCCTACTAATGTAGGTGGAGGGAGGAAGATGCCCACACATACAAGCACATATATTGTGAAAAATTCCAGTCTCTATTGCTATTTTTAGGGTTAATAATACCCTCTTTTTTGGTTTGTTTTTGAACTACATTCAGTGTTCTCAGAGCTTATCCCTGACTCCATGAGGGCTTGGGGGACCATATATAATATTGGAGATTAAACCCAGGTTGGCTTCATGCAAGCAAAGTGCCTGAACCTCAGTTTCTGTCTTCATTCTAACTTCCCCCATTCTTATGTCAGACACCAGGCTCCAGAGCTCTGCTTTTGTTTGCTTGTTTTTCTTGGGGGAAGCCACACCTAACCAGGCTCAGGGACTACTCCCAGTTCAGTGCTAGGGTTTGCTCCTAATAGTGCTCGAGGATCATGGATGGAACCCAAAGCCTCCTGCATGCAAATCATACAGTCAAGCTGTTGAGCTATCTCTGGCCCAAGCCAAACCTTTTTTGGTCTGCAACTAGTATATGTTACTTGCATACCCAGAAAGGTTTGGTGGAAGCCTTGGCCAGTATGACTGGGTCAAGCCCAAACCAGAGAAACCAAAGAGAAGGGAATTACAGGGCAGAGCAGGCTGGTGGTCTGAGTGCTCTACCTATTCCTCCAGTAGCCATTCTACACCAGGCTTCCCTAGAAAAGATGATATGTAAAGGAGCAGCCCAGCGACCCTGGACTTCCTGCTACCCATGGTCAGCAGCTCCCAACAGAGGGGGGCAGCAGAGGGCTGATCTGGGACCCTAGACCCCCTGAGGCCTACTACTAATACTTGAGGAATGAACTAGCCAGAGCTTGTCCCCAGATCAGAAAAAAATGAACTGGCTTAACCCCCCCCCACACACACACACACACACACACAACATAGCTTGTCCCTTCCTGTGGGGGCCTCCCTTTGGAGGAAGGTGAGTCCCTCCAGGGGTCAATGAGTTGGGTAGCCTCCTGACAGGGCCTAGTCTTGCAGGTCTAGGAGCTCAGGTGCAGAATGCCTGTGTCTGAGAGGGGCCAGGCCCCTTCCCCTACCCATCTGCTCTGAGGATACCTGCAGTAGGCCTGCAGCCAGGCAGCCGGGAAGTGGAGGTGGCAGTGTGATGCAGGGGGGCGGAGGGTGGTCGGTAATGAATGTGGACGGGAGGCGGAATGAGCGATCCATCTTTGCATGGGCGGGGAGGGGGCTGCGGGTGGCCCCCCCACACACTCACACACTCAATCAGGCGCTGTCAGACCTCCGGCCGCCTGGCATTTTGGTGAAGAATCTCTCAGCTAAAAATTGTTGTCAGTCCCATTTCCTCGTTATCAGTGCAAGGGCTGAGGCAGCGCCCGGGGATTAGCCGGAGCGCAGAGCGCCCTGCGCCCGGCGTCCTCGCCGATAACACCGGGCCTCCCGCCTCACCTCCCCATTCATCATCTTTAGCACTGACAGCCCGTCCCAGTCCCTGTCCCTGTCCCTGTCCTCCTGCTTCCCACGTCTCCCCTCTCTCTCTCTGCTGCAGCGGAGCTCCTGACCTCTACTGGGGGCCAGGCCTGGCAAAGCTGGACGCCGTTGGGCCAAGCCCTAGACCACCTGTTTCAAAGAACTGGATTGCTGGAGGTTGGGAGGGGCAGATGAAGGGCGCCCCCAGAGGAGGTGGTGTCACCATTGGTAGGTTGGTCTGCCTACCTGAAGTGCTGCAGATGGCAGCAAGACTAAGGATGAGCTCAGGCCCCTCCAGCCCAAGGCTGACTCCCCTCTTCTGGGAACTGAGACCAGGAAGAGTCTGAAGAGGTCTCCTTCAAGAAAAAAGAAGAGCAGGGGGTAGAAAACTTGGTTCCAGCCCCCTGAAAGACTATGGCCCCCTCCTCTGGGCCATCCCTAGTGGTTTTATGGTCCATTTTATGGCCACTGTAATGGCCCAGGTCAAAAGCTTCAGGGAGCTGTATTCTGGGAATTATGCAAACGAGGAGCAGGCCCAGGGCCAGAGTATAGATTTTATCATTAAACCTGGGCAGGCCATGTCGTTAGTGCAGTAAAATCCACGTCCTGACCACAGGTCTCAATATAAAATTATAGGGAACACAGCGGGGGAGGGGAGATGGGCCCACAACCATGCTGACACCTGCCACTCTGACCCCTGAAAAAACAGGGTGTGGGATCCCTCTGCTGATTCTTGTCAGTGCTATTCCTAAAACTTGAAGCCAGGAAGACACCCCATTGTGAGGCCACACTTGGAAAAGTAGAGGATTCCTGTGGCAATAAAGCAGATGGAGTAAGAAGAGGTTGATGGGAATAGTGAGGCCTAGACCCTTGAAGGAAGGAATCAGAAACTCAGCAGCTCTAAGAGTCAAATTTGGTGACCCTAACCTAGAGGACTGACTGCCCAGTCAGACCCCACACCCAGATAAGCCTCCTGAAGTCATGGCCTTGGTCATCATCTCTCTGATAGCTGATTTTTGAGCTTCTCTGGACACCAGAGGAAGGAAGCAGAAAAAAAAGTCTGAGAATAAGCTAAAGAATTGTCTTCCAAGACCAGAGAGATAGTACAGTGTGTAGGGCATTTGCCTTGCATGTAGCCATGGCACCCCAAGTTGGCCAGAAGTGATCCTTGAGCAGAAAGCCAAGACTCATCTCCGAGCACAGCCAGGTATAACCCTAAAGCAACAACAAAGAATTCCTTTTTAAGGTCAGAGTTTAAATTAGTAGCCAGTGATGCCTCTTGATGGTTAAGGTCTCTCAATCCTACATCAGTAATGAGAGATCAACATAGATGTGGGTTGGAAAAGTGGCTAGGTCTAGATATCCCAATGAGGTACATGAGGCAACCAGGAGTTTTTTTCCTATGTGGCACTTTCTGGTTATCATCAATAGGAGAGTGGAGGAGCTGGAGAGATAGCATGGAGGTGAGGCATTTGCCTTTCATGCAGAAGGTCAGTGGTTCGAATCCCGGCATCCCATATGGTCACCTGAGCCTGCCAGGAGCAATTTCTGAGACCAAGTGGAACAGAGTTCAGGTCCTAACCAGATCACAAGTCAGTTCTGTACCTCCAACACTTGTTTATGTTTTAGGGTACACACGTTGAAGGGGATTTCAGAGAAAGATAACTTAGAATCCATAAAATTTACAAGAGAGATTATCCAGGGAAGAAGTGAGATCTGAACAGAGAGAACATAGATCCCAGGGAGCACTGAAGAGGCAGAAGAGACATGGTGATGGCTCATGAATGTGGGAGAATGGGAAGGCAAGAAGCAGCCTGGTAGGGGAAGGGAGAATGGCCTGACTGAGAGAGGCAGGGAAGAGACAGAGAAAGAGAGAGAGAGACAGAGACAGAGAGACAGAGACAGAGAGAGAGACAGAGAGAGAGAGGCACTGCTGAAGGAGGAGCAGGTGTGGGATAGGGCAGAGTTTACAGAACCTGAACCATTTTGTAAATGGTTGAGCCTCAGATTCTTTTTTTTTTTTTTTTTTTTTTTGGTTTTTGGGCCACACCCGGTAACGCTCAGGGGTTACTCCTGGCTATGTGCTCAGAAGTTGCTCCTGGCTTGGGGGACCATATGGGACACCGGGGGATCGAACCGCGGTCCGTCCAAGGCTAGCGCAGGCAAGGCAGGCACCTTACCTTTAGCGCCACCGCCCGGCCCCGAGCCTCAGATTCTTATGTGGTGTCCAAGCTGGGATGTCCATGAACTTGGGCATAGACTTCTGGAGAACAAAGATAGGATCTGGGGGAGAGACATGGATTCTAGAGTCCACAGGGCACAGAGAGGTGTTAGGGACCTAAGATGGAAGATGAGTGCCTGAGGGATATGCTAAGGTATACTTAATGCCTTGCATGTGGGCTAACCTGGTTTGATCCTCAGCATCCCATATGGTCTGCCAAGAGTAATTCCTGAGTGCAGAGCAAGGAAAGAACCCTGAGCACTGTTGTGTATGAGGGGAAACAAAGGAGAAAGATTATTCAGCAGCAGAATGAGAAGCACTATGGAAGCAAGTCATGAAAAAAGATGGCCTGGCAGTCACTGGGGTCTTTCTCAATGTTTCTCACTGACCAGGGAAGGACCAGATCTGAGCTAATTCTGGGTTCCACACTGGCCTGGGTCAGAACTGATCATGTTTTTAAATGACTCCAGGAAGGAATTCCTTGTCTTCCTCTTTTCTTCCTTCTCCTGATCTGGGGAACATGAAAGCAGAAAGAAGAGATGGGGAGGAGAGGGGCTCTGGCTATTTTGGGAAATTACATGTTTGAGACAAAGCCTTCTCCACTAACCTGTGTGAAAGGATGGGGTTGAACTTGGATAGCAATGAGTACTGAGGTGTCTGCAGGGCCATAGCCTCAGAAGCTGCCTAGAAGAGAGATGCTCAAGGCTGTGGGGCATCAGGCTCAGTCCTGTTCTAGGTCAATGAGCCCCCAAAGACAGTAGCAGGCTGGGGAAAGAGGTGATTTTCCACATTTTTTTCCAAATGGCCTAGCTGATATATTTATCTCTTCTTCCCTCCCCAGGTAAGAAAAAGGCAGTAGCCTTGTTTGACAGCCAGGCCCCTATTTGCCCCATCTGTCAGGTCCTGCTCAGGCCCAGCGAGTTGCAGGAGCATATGGAACAAGAACTGGAACAGCTGGCACAGCTGCCTACCAGGTAAGCCATCAACTGGGGAAGCCTGTTGGCCAGAGGCCTCCACCTGGGTTTAGCTTACAGGTTGCAAAAACCCCACTCTTGAGCGAGAAGACAAGGTCCCACTACCATGCTCTCTCATTTGCCTTCAGTCCTCAGCTGTCCCACTGAATAATGCTGCCTTTCTGTTCTGGTTCAGTGTTTGGGGATGAAAGGAAAGTAACCCCTTTCTTCTGACCTCCATCTTCAGAGAGCACTGAAATGCAGGTGCATTATTTTCTCAGGCCCTATGCTGTAGTGCTGAGCCTGGAGCTGGAGAAGTCTTCCCAGCACCAGATAATGGTCCCTAACCATCAGGGGTCACTTCTGAGCACCACAGGATGTGGCCCATCCCTCCAAAATAGAGAAGCAAGCATTGATTCTCTATGAATCTCCAAACTTAAAGGTGATGGTCATTTTTCTTTTGTTTAAGGGAAACATTCAGTGGATGCTCAGGGCTTACTCCTGGATCTGTGCTCAGTCATCACTCCTGATAGAGCTTAGGGGATCATTTGCACTGCTGGGTACCCACCTAGAGTTAAATACTTACAAGAGTATCTTAACCCCTATACTTTAGTCCCTAACTAGTGACAGTCTTGAGAAGGTGCTCCAGTTTGTTCCCTATGACAATTACGTGCACACACACACACACACACACACACACACACACACACACACACTTTATTTCAGCCAAAAGGTCTGGATAAAACCTCCTCTAGGACCTTGTAAATAAGTCTGGTTAACAGAGGACAAAGAAGGAGTGTGAAACATTACCCTAAATCATGTGGTTCAAAACAACCATTGCATCAGGATCTCATACTGAGTTCAGAGGAGAAAGCTGTGTCTATTTCTCTAGGAGGTCTGGGGCCCTGCTGGGAAGACTTTGGCTGGCGTGGGAATCATCTAGAGCCCTAATGGTTGGGAATGGTTGGGAAGGTACAGCTGTCCACTTGGACTTCAGCTGCAGGCCCAGAGCCAAACCCCTCCTTTGGCTTCTTCCCCTGACTGAGCTTTCCTCATTACAAGGCAGCTTTGAGGCAGATGGACGTCTCACATGGCAGCTCAGGCCTCTAATGGCAATATTCAGGCTAGAGAGAGGAAGCTGGATCACTTCTTAGAACCTAACCTCAGCAATCACTTTTCTTTTTTTTTTTTTTTTTTTTTTGGTTTTTCGGCCACACCCATTTGATGCTCAGGGTTACTCCTGACTAAGCACTCAGAAATCACCCCTGGCTTGGGGGGACCATATGGGACGCCGGGGGATAGAACTGCGGTCCTTCCTTGGCTAGCGCTTGCAAGACAGACACCTTACCTCTAGTCTAGCGCCCACAAATCACTTTCTACCACACTTTCCACTTTACTCTGCTGATGAAGCAGTGTTAACCCCCCCAAACTCCAGAGAAGGGGTGTTCACCCCTACGTCTCCTGAGGAGGTGGTACCCTCTTATTACTAGTGGCACATATGGCATGGGGACTGGGTTATGAGCATTGTGGGTAGTAGGAAAAAAGCTTGGACCATTACTCTAACCCACTGTCCACTTCAAGTTATCAAATTTGACTTATTCTCTTTCCCTCTGCCCTCACATCAATACCCCCTTTGGGATTCAAGGGTATTCAAAGGTAAATCAAGCTTCAAAAGTAAAACAATGATTGAAGCTCTTAATAGCACATAGGGGAATGGTGAGCAATGAGACCTGGACTAAATTTTTAAGAAAGAAGTGTTAACTATTGCTAGGATATAAATTGCCCCCAATTGGGACAGACTCATAGAAAGCCAATAGAGTGCTTGATTTGCTTGTGACTAACCTAGGTTCTATTTGCAATGTCCCATACAAGTCCCCCAAGCATCACTTGAAGTAATTCCTGAGTGCAGAGCTAGGAGTAGCTCCTGAGCATCTCCAGATGTGGCCCAAAAAACAAATGCCCCCAATCTAGTAGCTTAAAAATAACATCTAAGGGGTCAAGCAATAGTTAATGAGTTGGAGTATATTCATTGCATGCAAGAGTCCCAAAGTTTGGGGCCAGAGAGATAGCATGGAGGTAAGGCGTTTGCCTTTCATGCAGAAGGTCATTGGTTCGAATCCTGGCATTCCATATGGTCCCCTGAGCCTGCAGGAGCGATTTCTGAGTGTGGAGCCAGGGAGCAAATCCCTGAGTGCTGCCAGGTGTGACCCAAAAACAAACAAAAAAATTAAAAAAACAAAAACCAAACAAACAAAAAGAGTCCCAAAGTTCAATTCCCAACATTACCTAGTCTCCAAGAACTACAGGGTGTAGCTAAAAAATAATTTTGTTTATTTATTTATTTATTTATCTATTTATTTATTTGCTTTTGGACCATACCCAGATGTGCTGAAGGCTTATTCTTTTGCTTTGTTCAGATATCACTCCTGGAGGGTTTCAGGAGAATATAGGAGAATCTAGGGAATGAACCTAGATCAGCCATGTACAAGACAAGCACTTTAACCCCTATTCTATCTTTCTGTCTCCTCTCCCCAGATAGGTAGGTAGGTAGGTAGGTAGGTAGGTAGGTAGGTAGGTAGGTAGGTAGGTAGGTAGGTAGATAGATAGATAGATAGATAGATAGATAGATAGATAGATAGATAGATAGATGCATACATACATACATATATTTTTTGTTTTGTTTTTGGGCCACACCTGGTGATGCTTGGGGTTACTCCTGACTCTGCATTCAGAACTCTCTCCTGGCAGGCTCAGTGAACCATATGGGATGCCAGGGATTGAACCCAGGTCTGTCCCAGGTCATCTGCATGCAAGACAAATGCCCTACCACTGTGCTATTGCTTCGGCCCCTCCTCCCCATATATTTTTAAAGAATTATTATTTCAGGGTCAGAGCAATGGCACAGCAATGGTAGAGTGTTTGTCTTGCATGTGGCTGACGCAGGACAGACCACAGTTCGATCCCCCCTTCCCCAGTGTCCCATATGGTTCCCCAAGCCAGGAGCAATTTTTAAGCTCATAGCCAGGAGTAACCCCTGAGTGTCACTGGGTGTGGCCCAAAATCCAAGAAAAAAAAGAATTATTATTTCACAGGGTTTTTGTTTGTTTGTTTGCTCTTTTTTGTTTGTTTTTTGTTTTTGGGTCACACCCAGCAGGGCTCAGGGGTTACTCCTGGCTCTACGCTCGCTCGGAAATTGCTCCTGGCAGGCTCGGGGGACCATATGGGATACCGGGATTCGAACCACCTTCCTTTTGCATGTAAAGCAAACGCCTTACCTCCATAGTATCTGCCGTGCACATTTCACAATTTTCATGAGCATTCAATTTAGGCACAGTTTGGCTGAGCCATTCTGGGCATTTGAAGCTTCTGGCTCAGAGATTCTCAGGAGGCTGAAATCAAGATGTCAGCCAAGGACCAAGGCAATAAATAGTACAGTGGGTAGGAGCCACTTGAGTTTTCCATGGCCACTGATTTCACCACAGGAAGTGATCCAACCTAGAAGGAGCCTTTTTTTTTGGGGGGGGGGGCACACCCGGCATTGCTCAGGGGTTACTCCTGGCTGTCTGCTCAGAAATACCTCCTGGCAGGCACGGGGGACCATATGGGACACCGGGATTCGAACCAGCCACCTTAGGTCCTGGATCGGCTGCTT
The DNA here is from genome assembly GCF_024139225.1 of Suncus etruscus. Lineage (NCBI taxonomy): Eukaryota > Metazoa > Chordata > Mammalia > Eulipotyphla > Soricidae > Suncus > Suncus etruscus. The sequence continues at coordinate 33,187,867 of NC_064853.1, read as the reverse complement.
GCAAGGCAAACACCACTGTGCTATTTCTCCGGGCCCTAGAAGGAGCCTTTTATGAACATGTCTCACAAGTCAACTACTATCGCTCACAACATATTCTATGCATTCTATTCAAATCGCCAAATCAAACCCAATGAATTAAACTCTGTAGACTCAGCCTCCTTAATGGGAGGGTATATTTCTTTGTTTGGTTTGGGTTTGAGGTTGCACCTGGCAGTGCTCAGGATTTACTCCTGGTTCTGCCCTCAGGTTTCACTCCTGGAGGAGTTTCAGGGGACCATATGGAAACCAGAGATTGTACCTAGGTCAGCCAAGAGCAAGGCCAAGTCCTACCCACTATACTATCTCTCAGTCCAAGGAAGAGCATGTTTTTAAGTAGGAATACTTAAAATGTGGGAACTATTGAAAACTATACTGATGAGAATAATAAGCCTACTTGGATATTCATTATGGCCCAAGTACTTTACATGGCACCAGTTTATTTAATCTTTACAATCACTCACTATTAATGTCCATTTTGCTGATGAGAAAACTGAAGTACAGAGAGGGGTTCCGTGATTTCTGTAAGGTTGACAGCCTTGTAAAGCAGAAAAGAAGGTTCAGTCTTCCCACTCTTTGGACTAGGCAGGAATCTAAGCTAGAGCTGAGAGAGATGTTTCTGCCACTGAGTTCTGTGCCTTGCGTGCCAGAAATCAGAAGGAGGGTTTCTGAGTAACTCGCTTCCAGTGAAGCGGACTTCACCTTTGCAGGGAGGACAAAATTGAGGGAGCAGGGAACCAGCAGGGAGCCCCAAGTATCTGGAGAACTAAATCCTTGCTCTCTTATTCTTTCTGCCTCCTCCGTGGGGGTCAACAGTCCAGCTAGTCCTGGCAACCCAACCTGCATGTGCTGTCCGGGGCATGGCATGCCACAGCCCCAGATGGTGGTGCCACTGAACCCCTCCGGCTACCTTTCAGGGTCCCCCTTCCAAGTCCACCCGGAGCCCCTACCTGTCCTCTCCATGGTTGTTGTCTGTCTCTCAGCCCTCCCCTTCTGTGCCCCGCACGTCCATGTCCAACCCAGCACCCCTAACCCCTGGCACGCCCCCGCCCCCCACACCCCGATGTCTGACAGCCAGCCGGACAGCGGGATCTGCACAGCAAGTGAAATTCCCGTCGGATCGATAAAGCCGAAGCGCTGGCGGCGACGGGTCGATGGTTTTATCTGTCTCGGCCCCGCCGTGCCCGGCGCGCTGACAGTCCGCGGCCGGCAAAGGCGTTCAAGGGCAGCCGCGCCCGCAGCCGCCCCCGCCCCTGCCCCCGCCCCGGGACTGCAGGCTGGACCGGGCCGGCCGACGCCCCCCGTGATTTATCAGGATCTTTAATTGGAAAAAATTTGCGAATTAATTGATTTCAGGAGCTTGCCAATTAACATTGTAATTGGGTGCGTGATAAATTCCCAGAGAACGTGGCAGCCCCCTCCGGGCTGATGGCGCCCGCTTGCATGCCCGGGTGGTGCGGGAGGGTCCTGGCGACGCTGCCCTGCTCCGTCTCTGGCCCTCGTGGAGGGGGCGAGGCAGAGACCCCTGTCTCCTCTGCTCCCTGCCGACAGCTTCTGCAGCTCAGAGGGGCCTCCGCCTCCCGTTCTGCAGCGGGACCAAATGATTTCTGCAAAAAAATAAATAAATAAATAAAAGCACAGGGGTATGCATAGGTCCCTCCGTTCCTGGAAGAGCCCAGAGGAGGACATGGCCCTGCCTCCATCTCCTCTTCCCTCTGCTCCTTTCTCCTCTCCTCTTCTTCTCTCTCCTTTTCTTATCGTCCCTCTCACCTTCATTCCTCCTCTCCCTTTTCCTCCCTCACCTATCCACTCTCTCCTTTTCCCTTCCCCCTCTTTTCTCCCCTCCTACCTCTTCCCCCACTTTTCTCCTTCCTTTTCTCCTCTCATCCTCCTGCTTATCCCCTTCCTTCCCTTCCCTCCCCTCCTTTTGTCCCCTTTGCTCCTTCTGCTGCCTCTTCCTCAGTTAAGCCGGACCTTGAATCTGGGTGCTGCTGCCAAGGTGCCGTCCATCACCTACCTCTCCACAGTGCTGCTTTCCAGGCATTCTTAAAGGGTGGGTCTGGCATGGGCCTTCTGCCTCCCTCTGCCCAACAGGCTGTCCTTTCAGACACCACCAAGGGCTCGACCCAGGGGAAGAATGACCTTCTGGCTACCAAACTAGAGCTGGCTGGTTTTCTTTTTTGTTTGTTTGAGCAACATTCAGTGGCACTCAGGGGTTACTCTTGACTCTGTGCTCAGAAATACTCCTGGCAGACTCGGGGGAACCCTATGGGATGCTGGAGTTTAAACCCAGATCAGCTGCATGGTAAATGCCCTACCCACTGTGCTATCGCTCTGGCCCCTAGGGCTGGCTGGTTTTCAAAGACAAAAGTCTAAGCCCACTATACAACACACAGACACATATGCATCTTGATGGACTCACACACCCTTTCTGGAAAAACTGTAGCTGCTCATTCCCACAGGCACTCACAGCATAAGGAATCCCCACAGGCACTCACAGCATAAGGAATCCCCACAGGCAAAGCACAGATACTTGTCAAAGTGCATCACACACCCTCTCATACCCCATCCTCTGTCACCTGCCTTCTCAGTCACACCTAAGGTTTCACTAGATCCTAGAACTAGGTTCCTTAGGACAGAAAGGGCAGTTCCATGGAAGAGAGGTTGTGGATGGCTCTGGATGCTGATGGACTGTCTCAGATGTGGTGAGCCCCAAAACACTTCTAGGGAGCTGAGCTGCAATGTCATCACTCTGAATGCGGACATAGGAAGCCATGAATGGGTTGGGTGGGGCCTAGGGAACAGATATTGAGGCTAGATAAAGACAATGGGCAGTGGGCACAGAGAAGAGGAAAAGTTGGTAGGCAGGAAAAGTAGAAGCCATAATCTCACAAGGACTTGGAGGGGACTTGCTCCAATGCGTTCTTCCCGGTGACAGGGTGGGTGATGAGAGCAGAGAAGCCAGTGTCTGAGGGAAGAAAGAGCAGACAAGGGACAGGACTCTGGATGTTCAGGAACCAGACACGGAGATGGTGATGGGAGGAGTTTGGCTGCAAACAAATAGGAACATCAATGTAATTGAAGCGCCATGGGGGTAAACCCATTTTCCCTGGGAGCTCTCAGACAGAGGTTTCCTTCCTGAGAGACTGCAGCCAAGGACATGGAGAGATGGCACAGAACAGGACACGGGGTTGGCCTGAGTTCAGAGACATTTCCCAGGGCTTTTGGCATTCCTTTGAGATCTGGCCTCTCAACTGAGAACTGCTCCTGGTCAGCGCTTTGGAGGAAGAGCCAGAGAGCGGCTGGGCGAAGCTGGAGGGGAGCCTGGGTGTGGAGCTGGCAGTGCCCCCACCCCCTCTTAAGCCTTATTTAAGGCCGGCTCCGGTGTTTGGTTGGGTAATGAACTAGATAAACAATTCCCCAAATAGATTAAAACGAAGTGTAACTTATAAAGGCGGCTGGTGATGATGGTTTATTCCCGGGCAGCGCACCATTTCTTTATTTCCAAGGATAATTCCGTGTAAATCACCTTAATTAAAAGTGTCAACCCAGCCCATGAATATTGTACTTAGGAACGCGTTTCCTGGGTCCCAGTTATAATTTAAAACCCATGGATCACTAGGCGGTGAGTGACTGAGAAGGGAGGAAATCGTTGGGGGTGGCTGTGGAAACTGGGAGGGACTCAAGGCAGAGTGGCTGGGCTGAGGGACTGAAACTGGGTGGAAACTGAAGGCAGAGCAGCTGCTGCCGCACTGGGCTCAGACCTCCCCGCAGAGGCAGTCCTTCCTCCTTGGTCTCCAGGGGATTTTAGGGCACTTGGAAGTGATCAGGTCCTTTGAGGGAAGGAAGGGGAGGAAAACCCATTCAGAAAGAGGAAAGGAATCTGGATCACACCTATCCCACTCTAAGGAAAAGGAAGATTGATGGGAAAAGAGTCAGAGGATTGACAAGAAGAAAAGCTAATCATTCAGAGTCTGAACGTCCCCATGTTTTGGGGGGCTAAAACATTAGAACAACAGGAAGGGTGCTTGCCTTTTATGTAGCCAGTTCAGGTTCAATCCTGGGTACCCTATATGGTCTCTTGAGCAATGCTAGGTATGGCCCAAAATAAATACATAAATAACTAAATGTTCCCAGAACTGTTCACTAGCAGCTGACAGTTAGTTATCAGGAGTCGAGAAACCAACCCCCTGAGAACTCTTCAGAAAAAAATCCACCAGTGTGATAGTTGCATGCACTCAAATCCTAGCTGTGCATGGACTCCGTGTGCACATCATATACCTCATCCCCTCTGTCATGGGTTTGGGCTATTTGTGTGACGATTAGGGAAGTGCTTAGCCTTGCCTGTCTCACTAATTGTTCGTTCTTTATTTTTTAATTTAATTTAATTTTTTCTTTTTTTTTTTTTAGTTTTTGGGTCATACCCATAGGTGCTCAGGGATTACTCCTGGCTTTGTGCTCAGAAATCACATTTGACAAGCTCGGTGGACCATATGGGATGCCAGGAATTGAATCCAGGTCCATCCCTAGTCAACCGCATGCAAGTCAAATGCCCTACTGCCATGCTATCACTCTAGTCCCTCTTTCCTTTTATTATTTGTTGTTCCATCCTCATCTCATTCAGATATTGTTCAGATGTTGAAGGTCTCAGTTTGCTGCTGGGGGGTAGTGAAAGTGTTTGCCTCATCTCTGTGCCAGTAGGACCAGGCTCGGTGCCAGCGTAGGAATAGTGACATGCTGGGATAGTGCCAGGATGTTGACTGCGTGAATGGCAGAGTGAAGGGATGACACAAACAGGAACCCACCAATAAGATGATTCTTAAGAGCAGCAAGCTGGGTTCTTCATCTTTCACTAGTGCCTGGATCAGGAACACAAGGACTATTGATGAACAAAATAGGGTGAGAAAAGCCACACGGGAGGGGGGGGGAGTAGATCAATAGTATAGTGGGCAGGGCACTTGCCTTGCACACCGCCAACCCAGGCTTAATTCCTGGTACCCCATATAGTCCCCTGAGCCCTACCAGGAGTGATCCCTGAGCATAGTGCCAGGATTAAGCCCTGTGCACCACTGGATACAGCCCAAAACAAAAACAACCAAACCATAAAGAAAATAAAATGCAGGATGCCCTTCAGTGTTCCTGGACAGGCAGGCCACTCAGATTTTCCTAAGACCCGTGGTGTCTCCTGTGTGGGTTCAAGACTGTCTAGGTGTGGGAAGACCTGCATGTGTCTGCATTTGTGAGTGCTTTGATGGGTGTGCAAGTGAGAGTCATGAAGTATCTTGGTGCTCTTGTCCCTGGGGGTCTGTGCCTCTGTACATATTTGAGCCTCCAGGGGTAGCTGCAGACACCCAGGTGACTGTTGGCACCAGCAGGGAGGGAGATGAATATGTATGTACCTGCCTTTCTATTAGCTTTCTCCACCTGGCAGTACTGACCTTTAGGGCCAGGTAAATCTTGGTCATGAGGAACTGCCCTGTACCCTGCAGAATGGTTAATGACCTCTGCATCAGAGTCTGTAACTGACTTCCCTCTCCTAGTAGGAACAATCAAAAATGGCCCCCAAAATGGCAAAAAAAAAAAAAAAAAAGAGTCCCACAAGAGCCTGGAATGATGGTATAGCTTAAGGGGTCCTCAAACTTTTTAAACAGGGGGCCAGTTCACTGTCTTTCAGACTGTTGGAGGGCCAGATTATAGTAAAAACAAAAACTATGAACAAATGTCTATGCACACTGCATATATCTTATTTATAAGTGAAGAAACAAAATGGGAATAAATACAATATGTGGCCCGTGGGCTGTAGTTTGAAGACCCCTGGCAGGTAAACTCCTCTGCATCTAGCCAACCAAGGTCTGATCCCTGGTGCCCCACCAGAAGTGATTCCTGAATACAGAACGAGGAGTAAGGTATGGACAGAACTGAGTGAGGCCCAAAAGCAAACAAAAAAAGCCGACTAGATGGGCAGGTTAGTCCAAACTGCCCCTGCCTTTGCTCCTATCTGAGCTCCTAGGATTCTCCTTGCCTACACCAGAGAATCCAACCCTGTCTGTGACTTCTGTGTGTTCGGGGCTGTTTGGGGCAGGAGAGGCGGCTCCACCTGTGTCACTTGTGCTTGGCTCTGAGGCCGCTCTGTGAGCCTGTGTTAGCTGGCACTTGAGTATGCGTGTGCATGTGAGGACACATTCGTGAATGCGTGAGCACAGATGTGGTGGGCATAGTGGGGGCGAAGGGAGGGAGCGACAGGAACAGGGATATTAATGTTTCTGAAGTGGATCTGATTTGATACGTCTTGTTCCATTGTCAGCATCTGTTTAGCGGGGATTTGTAATACTTTGTGGCTCTGGATCACTCATGCTTAGCGCAGGATGTGGCCTTGCATACCAATTTTGTTATTAAACACAGTCCTCGCCTCCCCCACAGCCCATCCATCACCTCCCGCCCCCACCCCCGCCTTCTCCGAGCCGCCCACCATATTTCAGGGCCCAGCTCCCGCCCGCCTGCCGCGCCCGATGCCGGAGGGCCTGGGGCTGACAAATTGAATCAGGGGGAGATCATTCCTAGCCTAACGCAGTTTGCAGCGTGTTGGAGGGAGAATTGACAAGAGCCATGTCAGCTCCATCACCCCAATCCCACAGGAACTAAGAGCAGGCTGGGGACAGGGATGGAGGGGGGAGGGGATCCAGGACAGGCAGAATCCTCAGAGCTGGTGCCAGCAGCCAGGTAAAGCTCATTTCCCAGCTCCATAGGTGCGTATGGGGGGGTGGGAGACGGGGGTGCCCTGCCTAGTGTCCACATCTCCCCTCCCCTCCCTGGGAGTCAGCTGTGGCCTTTGACCCCTAAGGAGGCTGAGCAAGGCAGACCTCAGGTAGAGTGGGGCTGTGCTAGGCTGTGCTAGACAGTAGTTACTACTCTCCTTAGGGTCTTGCTGCTCTTGTGTTCTTGCATGACCTGGGCAGCAAGTGGAATAGTCATCCTGTTCTCTTCTTTCTTGACAGCAAAACTTCCCTTCTGAAGGATGCCATGACTCCAGGCACATCCAAGGTAGGTGGGCAATTGTGAATCCTACTGCATCCAACCTAGGCCCCTATTAGTTCCTTTTGAGAAAAGGAGCTTTTCCTGGAGCACCAACTGTTTTCAGGACGAGGTCTAGGGCATCCTGTATGCTCGAGCATGTGCGTGTGAATGCATGCGTGCATACACATTCATCTGACTTCCTCCTCTTCTAGGCAAGAGAGGAATCAGAGTCAGAAATGGAGTGATAGCTGAGAGGTCCGTTTCGCAGGAGGAAGATGAACTGAGCAGGTGCAGGAAAGTATAGACAACATAGTGAGGCTCAGACACGATCGTGGACTGGGTGTGTGGGTAACTACCTTGTTCTGAGGGCCACAGGAATGATGCTGAGCCCATCTGGCAGATGATCTGCCCTGCTAGACAGACTCTGGGAGGGAAACTTGAAAGCATCTGAAGGACACAGAAAGTGAAAGGCAGGGGGCTCACTCAAAGGAACCCTCTGCACATAAACCTCATTGGTACCAAGAACTCCCAAGGTGGTGCAGAGGATGCTGCTCCCAAGAAGTGATGGTTTTGTACATGAGTCCTGGAGGAAGGACTGCACAGTTCCTCCTTTTCCTCTCTTGTAAGTTCTCTCTAGGACTCCTAACGGGAGTAGTCCTTTGCCCTTCTTCCAGGGATGAATGACCAGTGATGGATGACATTGGTGAGGAGAGTGAATGGAGAGACTAAAGCAAAGCCAGGAAGGGAGCTGGGGCCAAGATGAGATACAAGAGCCAGGTCAAGAGCCTGAGCCTGCAGAGCTCGTATTCCTGATTCCTAGGCTAGAAAGCTCTAGATATATGTGGTACTTAGCAGTGAGACCCAGCAAGCTGGAAGAGCGCTTTACGCCTTCCTAAAGCCTCTGGTGACCCCCATGAGGAAAGTCTGGATAAAAGGAGCCAGAAGTCTCATCTCTTCCATGGTGCTAACCCAGCATCCTAGTGGCCTTCCCGAAGGTCAGGATGGGCCCTGGCCCTTCCATCAGCATTGCTGGATGAGGCAGATTCTCGCCAAGGAAGAAAAACTCCTCAACCTAAAGCATCCCAGCCCCACCTCAGTCCACTGCAGCTACTGGTTACAATTGAGACTGAGTCCTGATAAGTCTCCAGAAGGTCACCACCACATCACCACTACCGACTTCTGACCCCTGAGCAGGCCAAGTGGGCCAGGGAGGGTACCCCAGACACAGACACAGACACCATCCATGTCCCTACCTCATAGTGATTTACACCCTGGTCGGCAATCGTACCCAGAGCAGATGGCTGCCACCACCACACAGGCTTGTGATGCTACTGGGAGGCCAGGACCAGCTTTTTCCACCTCTAGGCACTCCCACTCCCAGAGAAAACCATTTCAGAGATGACCCTCTGCCTGAGCCAGGCCTTAGAGGGGCAGGTCATGGGGCACAGAGGCACAAGGTAGAAGGTTCAAGCAAGAGACTGGGAGAAAGAGGGAGGAAGGAGGCAGGGAGGGCGAGGGGGCCTTAGACAAGATTGATAGCCTCGTTGCCATTAAGAAAAAAATTAGCCGGTGGCGGCTATCATATTAAAGGGTGAAGAAGCCGTGAATTATTTTCTTAAAGATCTTATCGCTTACAATGATAATTTTACCTTCCAAAAGGCCACTTTTAATGAGGCGAAGAGCCAGGCAAAAAGTCATGATTTAATGCCGAGATTTTTTTTTTCCCCAAACACATTTTACTGCTTTTTGGTCCATGTTTAAAAAGCTCCAGTGACCTTTTTTTATTCCACTTGCCCCAGGTGTAATGCTGAGGCCTCACAGGGCTTCTAGCCTAGAGAGAACGATCACAAAAGCGAATGAGTGAGAGAGAGAGAGTGAGACAAGGAGAGACAATGAGAGAGTGAGTGAAAAAAATGGAGAGAGAGGGAAAGGGGGCACTTTCTTGGGGAAGGTTCACTGTTTCCCCTTCTCAGCAACCCCCCTACTGATTATAAGAAACTCCCTCTGCCTCAACCCACATCTTTTCTGAGCTGGGGCCAGGTCACTCACCATACCCTGCCCCTGAGCCTGGATGAATGAAGAAGAGACCCCAAGTTGCAGCTGCCTCCCTGCCCTTCCTCCTTTGCAGCCCCAAGCCACCCCTCCTTCCCTGGCCCTTGCTTGAGGCTGTGCGCTGTGGTCATAGCATTCGGGTCACATCCTGAGGCTCCTCGGAGATGAAGGATAAATGGGCGCTCCATCTTTCCCAAATTGCTTTCTTTGGGCTGTCACCGGCGATTTGGCAAGGCTTTCTCGGCGGGGGAGACCTCCGAGGAATTGTCTGCTTCCGCTCACTTGGAGCTATGTGGGCTGCAGAAGCGGGTGTGTGTATATGTGTGTGTGTGTGGGGGGGTGAGAGTCAATTTTGCTTCAGGCCTCCAGGCCCCCAGTTTGCTGCTTCACAGGCTTGGCAAAAGGCAGCAATGCAGGCTGAAAGTGCCATGTGATGTTTAGAATCGCAGGGCTCGCACACAATTTCAAGCAGACAGTTTATTAATCTAAACCACAGGCGTATGTAGAGGAGGCTGTGTAGACTGACACTGGGGGGATTAGTTTTGTGGGGGTTCCCGCTAGGGTCATCGCCATAGCTCAGGGATAAATGGACCCAGTGCACACCCAAGCTGCATGAGGAAACTCATACATATGATTTCATTTACTGTCTACAGAGCGGGGCTGTCATCAGCCTATATTAGGGGCAGGCAGGGTGGCCAGTCTGTGGCTTTACCCCCATCCCTTTGAGGAGCTGGGGGTGTCCCAGAGAACAAAACGCAGAGAGTCTCAGACTGGAAGTCCTGCCCCTCTGGTGTCTGAGGTTTGAACCTCTCCCAAATCCTCAAATCCAGTATCTCCAGATCCATCATTCCAGGCCCTGACCAAACAGTTTGAGACTCCCGGAGAGGTCCCTACCTACAGAGATCCATGGGGTGGGAACTTTGAGGGACTTCCTCAGTCTGAGGCAAGATGTTCTCTGTTCTCTTTCAGTCCCTCCTATTGTCTGCCTCCATCAAGAGGGAAGGAGAGTCCCCCACGGCATCCCCGCACTCCTCTGTCACCTCACATTCCTCCGTCACCCCACATTCCTCCATCGCCCCACACTCCTCCATCACCCCACACTCCTCTATCGCCCCACATTCCTCCGTCGCCCCTCACTCTTCCGTCGCCCCACACTCCTCTGCCACCCCACATTCCTCCGCCACCCCACACTCTGTCACCGATGACCTGCACCACTCGGACCGATACCAGGTGAGATGGGCTGAGAAGCCTGGGGAATAGGGGTGCCATGTCTGCTCTGACATGTCTTCCATTAGAGCCTGACCTGAGTTTGGTTCCCTTGGAGTCTAGTGCCCTTAAACTCCAAGGCACAAGGATTAGGGAATGGGCCTTAATGAGATGGATTTGGAGGAGCTATGCCAAAGTCCCCCCAGAATCTGGTAGGCTCAAAGGCCTTCATGAGTGTTCCCTCCAGTGGGAGGGAAACTAGGACAAGGTGTGATTCCATGAGGGACCCAAAGAGAGACAGAGTCATGACTCACCTGAAGCCAGACCCCAAGCCCAGAAGGACCCCTAAGGAAAGAGTCATCGATCCCCCCAATCCCTCAACACTACCAGTGAACATCTGGGGCCCGGGGCAAGGAGCAAGCAGCTCCAGTGGTGATGGCTCTGTAATGGGAAGGAGAAAGTTTCTCCCCAGAAGCTTGTGCATAGGGAGATACTGGCCTACCAAGGCCCAGCTAAATGGAAGACCAGAAACTGGCCCATCTCAGCGGCAACAAATAAGGCTTCTTACGGCCCTAAGGTGAAGAGGGAAGCCCAGCACCACGCAGACAAGTAGCCAGCCCTGATAACAGGAGAGAACGTGCAACATGGCCCACACAAATGGAAGCTGATGGCCAGGCACACAATTTATAGAGGACAATGCCAACTGTGCACCAGACACCTCCTCTGCATAAGACTCAAGCAGCAAAGCCCTAAGTGCTAGCCCTGGCTAGAGAATCTGGCTCTCAGGATCCCAGCCCCATTCTGGGTGACAGGAACCGCACCTTGACAACCCTGGCATGGGCAGCAAATCCACGTGACCCTAAGGACTTCAAGATCTGTCCACTCCAAAGGTGCATACAGAGTCCCGCCTTCAGAGCCTCATCCAAGCTACTTCCCTCGCAGTAAGAGGCTTGCTCTTTGTGGAACCACTGGCACCAAAGTCCTGCATTCCACTTCCATCCCTAATCTGCACACCAGTCCTCAAACCACTGAGGTTCACCATATTCAACTAACTATATCTTCCCTTTAAAATAGTTATTATTTAGAGGGGCTGAAGCAATAGAGTGGCAAGGGCATTTGCCTCGAATGTGGCTGACCCAGGTTCAATTCCCCAGTATCCCATATGGTCCCCCAAGCATTGCTAGGAATAACCTGAGCGCAGAGACAGGAGTAACCTCTGAGAACCGCTGGGTGTGGCTCAAAACCAAAAAATAAATTAAAATAATTCATATATTATGTACATTTATATGTTTATATACAATTATATATTTACTTATGGGTTTTGAGGCCACACCTAGCTGTGCTCAGGGCTTACTCCTAGCTCTGTGCTCAAGGATCTCTACTGGCAAGGCTTGGGAAGCCATGAGATTGAACTGGGTTAGCCGCCATGTGAAAGGCAAATGCTTAACCCACTGTTCTAGTTTTCTCGCCTGTGTTGCCATGCTTTTGCCTCAGGTTTTCACATATGCTATCTCTTCAAAATGGGATTATTGCTTCCCCAATACGTTCCTATAGGTTTTCCAATATTCTGCCCAAATACCATTTCCTTCAGGAAGTTTTTTTTGGATAAGCTCTCTTCTCACAACCCATATTTTCCTTACTGCCCTTGTCATTATCATGAAAATGAATTACAATATCTACCAATGTATCAAACCATCCCCACAAATGAGTGGCTAAACTTAGTATCCGTCATGATGCTGTTGATTGTCTAGGCATGTCCTTACTCATACAGTTCTTAGAGAACTACTAGGAGAGAAAGTTCAAAATGCCTCACCACATGTCTGGGAGACTAAGATGCCTTTGCCTCTCATAATTCTGTGGGTAGAATGTATTCCTTATTTGTCAGTCTTATAGCAAGAGGGTAAAGGCCAAAGATACATGGTCTTTTGAGGCCTAGATACTAAAACACATATGCTATAACAAGCAGGTCACAGAGCTCAACTGTATCATGGAGAGAAGAAATGCAGCTCTTAGGAAACACTGCAGCATGGCTTAACGTAAATGAGCCTACCTCCTCCAACAGACTTAAGAGTCCCTCTAAGGCAGGGGTCTCAAACTCAATTTACCTGGGGCCGCAGGAGGCAAAGTCGGGGTGATCCTTGAGTGCAAAGTCAGTAGTAAGCCTTGAACATTGTGGGGTGTGACCCAAACAACTAAAACAAAACAAAACAAAACAAAAAAAGATTCCTCTAGGGCAGGGCCACAAAATGTTGTATGGAGAGCCGCAAATGGCCCGCAGGCCTCTTGAGACCCCTGCCTAAGGCAAAGGCCTCATCTTATCCTTCTTTCTACTTCACTGGGTCTCACTCAGCAGGGTTTCAGAGAATGAGTAGGAGTTTACTTTGGAGAGCAAGACAAGAGGATATTTCACAGCAAAGTAACACTGCAAAGGGTGTGGTGCTGTATGACATAAGGTGTATTTGGGGACTGAAGAGCAGTTTTTTGTTAAAATGTAAGACACAAGGATCAGAGCGATAGTAAACTGGATAGGGTACTTGCCTTGTACATGGGCAACTGGGTTCAATCCCTAATATATGGTCACCCAAATCAGCAAGGAGTGAACCCTGAGTGTACAGCCAGGGGTAAGCCTTTAGCACAGCTGGGTGTGGCCCAGATAAATAAAATAAAAACCAAATAATAAATTATAAAAACCAATAAATTAATATATAAAACACAAGGGTAAATGGTAGATCAGTCACTCAGGGATTAGTTGGGAATCCTTTACCTTAGAACTTTACTCAAAAGCCTGATACATAGTGTTAGATTTGGGATGTTGGTTGGTTGGTTTTAAATAAGAGAAATAGGGGGCCGGGAAGGTGGCGCTAGAGGTAAGGTGTCTGCCTTGCAAGCACTAACATAGGACAAACAGAGGTTCGATCCCCCAGCGTCCCATATAGTCCCCCCAACCCAGGAGTGATTTCTGAGTGCATAGCCAGAAATAGCCCCTGAGCGTCAAACGGGTGTGGCCCAAAAACCAAAAAATAAAAGATAAAAGAGAGAGAAATAGGCCTTGAGGGGCCGGAGAGATAGCATGGAGATAAGGCGTTTGCCTTGCATGGAGTACAGTGGTTCGAATCCCAGCATCTCATATGGTCCCCCGAGGCTACCAGGAGCGATTTCTGAGCGTAGAGCCAGGAGTATTGCCTGAGCATTGCCAGGTGTGACCCAAAAACCAAAAATAATAAAAACAAAAACAAAAAATAGGCCTTGAGGGGCCAGAGTGGTGGCACAAGTGGTAGGGCATTTGCCTTGCAAGCGCTAACCTAGGACACAGCACAGTTTGATCCCCCAGCATCCCATATGGTCTCCCAAGCCAGGGGGTAACCCCTGAGCATCACCAGGTGTGTCCCAAAAATTAAAAAAAAAGAAAAATTTAAAAAAAGAAAAAAATAGGCCTTGATAGTGGCTAGTTAGTAATGGTTTAGCCAGGAATCACGGGGTATGTCCCAAAAAACAAAAAAACAAACAAAAAAAAGAAGCCTAGTGGCTAGTAATGGTTTCTGGTTTAGAGCCCCATTTACTTAGCCCCTGCTGGTAACCATTGCTCATAACCATTATTTCACTTTACTAGTGACATGTAATGATTATTTCACATAGACCATTTATAAGCATTATTTCACGTAAAACTAGGTTTCATTGTGCAAACTAGGATTCATTACCCACTATTTATTGCAAAGGAAACAAGCTATAAGAGAAGTGGCCTTTCTAAGAACACAAACTATAAGAGATTCAGGATTTAAACTCGAATCTGTTTGATCCAGACTTCTAGACGATCTCCCAGTCCTTCAATGGGCTCAAGGGTTTCCTCTATAAATATCCTCCTCCCCTTCACACTGAGAGATCTCCTGCCTGCCAGCCCCTGTGCTGAGATAGGGCTGAGACAGCTCCCCAGTGACAGCTCTACAAACAATCAAATGTGCAAGTTCTGTTGAAGTCAAGGGACTGTGAAAACGTAGAGGAGGCAACTAATCCAACCCAGAGTGCCAAAGTGATAATATCAGTTAGCCAGTCAAGGCATAAAGGGGTACCAAAATAACATTGATCTCAAAGGGCTACAGGTAGCTGTGCAAAGCTGTGTGAGAGGGAAACTGGAAAAAGTAGCCCAAGAAGGAGAGAGTCTGCAGCGGAGTGGAGGATGCTTCAGAGAATGTCTCTATGCCACACAACACAGATCTTCCAGGCCAAGAACCACTTAAGAATTTACAGAAGGAGAGAACAAAGTCGGTTCTATACGATACAAAAATCACACTGTTCAGCGCATGGACAAGAAGTCTCAGGGAGAAAAACAGACCCAATGGACAGCTGCGAATTTTGAGTCTGTGAACTAGCACCGTTCATCCAAGAATAGCCATTGAAGAAACTCAAGAGTATCTTGCCTCTGCCAGCCCTATACTGGGCTCTTAGATTCACAAATCCTGGAGTGGTTCTGTCCACCAATAAAAACTTCCACCATGGGCTAGCTGGAAAGAGCTCAAAAGGCTGGGAGCAGGCGAGGCTGCCAGTGGACCCCAGAACTCCCTGATGGTTCCCAGCACTGCTAAAGAAGGAAGCAGCTCCAGGGCCTACCTGGCCCAGGGAAGAGTCCTGCGACTATCCCACCATCTTAGAACAACCTTAATTTTCCTGCCTGGCTTATAATGAGGGCAGAGCCAGATGATACATTCTTTTCGGTTAGGCCAGGAAGGATGACTGGAAGGAAAAGGTAGAGATGAAAAGAAAAAGCTTGAAGTGGCAGTCTTAAAAGGGCTGAGTGTGAAGAAAGGAAGGAAGATGGGGTTCCAGTCTGGCTCTGAGGTGTCCATAGTGTGAAGAAATGAAGGAAGATGGGGTTCCAGTTTGGCTCTCAGGTTTCAAGGAGTGTGAAGAAATGAAGCAAGATGGGGTTAGTCTGGCTCTCAGGTTTCATGAGTGTGAAGAAATGAAGGAAGATGGGGTTCCAGTTTGGCTGTTAGGTGTCCATGAATGTGAAGAAATGAAGGAAGATGGGGTTCCAGTCTGGCTCTCAGGTGTCCATGAGTTTGAAGAAACGAAGGAAGATGGGGTTCCAGTCTGGCTCTCAGTTTTCATGAGTGTGAAGAAATGAAGGAAGATGGGGTCCCAGATTGGCTCTCAAGTTTCGAGGCGTGTGAAGAAATGAAGCAAGATGGGGTCTGGCTCTTAGGTGTCCATGAGTGTGAAGAAATGAAGATGGTTTTCCAGTTTGGCTTTTAGGTTTCCTTGAGTGTGAAGAAATGAAGGAAGATGGAGTTCCAGTCTGGCTCTCAGGTTTTCAGCAGGCACAAATGCGTTGATGGGTGGCCTCCCCTGGAGAACTGAGAAGTGAGGTGGAAGGCCCTGTCTGAGGGAAGAACAGCCAGCTCCACGCCAGAGCGCTTGCTTGGTGTAGGCCTGAGGGCGTCCCCGAGGCGAGGCCGTCCCAGCAGCCACGGGAGTCGAGGAGGGGAATCTGGGAGCAGCACTGCAGAGAAGGCCCCAGAGATCCCAGCGACTCCAACCGAGCTTCCTTCCAAGCGGGCCGGGGCGAGCGGTGGGAGGGCCTGGCGGCCTAGCAGCCACCTGAGCTGCGAGAGCCTCAGCGATCTCTGAGGAGCCGAGACCGGTGGGAGGGACCCCAGGGCGGTCCCAGCCGGTTTCGACCGTACAAGAACCGCCGTTTCCTGGTTCACACATATACACACAGTACGGCCAATTCGCGCGCGCCCCCCCCACGGTGAACTTTCACCCCTGGCGCGCGACGGCGGCGGGTCACGTGATCAGGGCCAACATGGCCGCCGCCGCCACTGGGAGCTGAGTGCCGCTGCCGCCGGGCAGCCGGGGCGAATCCGCCTGCATCGCGGCCCTCGCCGGCCGGGCGGCCGTGGGGCCCGGGGTGACCGAAGCTGAGGCTGGGGGCGACATCGCGCGGTGGCTACGGGGTGCCGTGGGAGCAGCCCCCGGCGGCTATGCCGAGGGCCCGGAGCGGCCGGCGGAGCAGGGGGGCCGGCGGGAGGGAGGAAGTAGGTTTGTTTATGGGTTGTTCGGGGCGGGGCAGGCCCGGGCCTGGGGTTGGGGTTGGGATTGGGGTTGGGGTGAGGGCGCGGGAGTGGGCCCGGAGTGCAAGTCGAGCCTGACTCTCTTCTCTCTCTCCCTCTTCTTGATTTGATTTGATTGATTGATTTTTTTTTTGCTTCTGCCCGGGATCTTTTTCCCCAGACCTTCCTGCGCGTACGAGCCAACCGGCAGACCAGACTGAATGGTGAGTCCTGCTCGGCCCCTCCCTCCGCCCCACCCCCGGCCTCCTCCTTCCTTCCCTCCCTCGCTCGCTCGCTCGCTCGCTGCCCTCCCAGCAGCTAGCTGCTGGCTTGACTTGCCTCGCCTCGCTCCGGGCTCTTGCACTTCGGGGCCCGTTGGTCGCTTTTTCTTCGGCAGCCCTCAGTTTCCCCGACTGTCCCACGGGGGTTGGATGGTCGCCAGCTCGCACCCAAGCTCTCCAAAGAAAGGCCTTGATTGAAGAAACACCCCCCCCTACACACACACACACACACACACACACACACACACACACACACACACACACACACACACACACACACACACACACACACACACACACACACACACACCCTTGGGAAGGGGGCAGTAAGTGCCAGAGAATGAGGAACACGCGACACAATTCCTAAGCTCGGCAGCCGAGCTTTTGAATCGGCCACACTGCTGGGATCTCACTCTCCAAAGCCAGCAGGGCGCTGAAAATGGTTTTTGCTGCCCGTTTTTTAATCAGTGCCCAGGAGTGTGAATACTGCCTCTCCACTGAGACTTGACAATGCCGTGAGATCTGGAGTTCCCACGGCAACAGGAACTACTAACTCGTCCCGGGGTTCTTTGAGTTAGCAGTCGGGCCCACGTTTCACAAAGGTGACCAGCGTGGGCTCTTCCAGCTCCTAGCAGCCTTTCTCTGGAAGCACACCGTGTCTGCACTACCTGTCGGCTCCCCCACCCCCACTCCCTTTTGGATTCAGACCTCTCGAGAGCATTTCTGTTTGCTGAACACAATTGAATGAGACCAGCTTTTTTTATGCTTACTTGGGTGTGGTCTCTGGAGATTGGTTGTAAGAGGGGGTGACTAGGCCAGTTCCTGCCCCCTCGTTTTCTACCTGGCTAAGCGCCCCAGTCTGGGAAGGGGTGCACCTTCACATGGGTCCCTTGCAGTCTGGCTCTCAAAATGTTCAAAGCTTTTTTTTTTTTTTGTGGATAAAACCGAAGCTGGGAGAAGAGAGTGTGATTTGTTTTAAGTTCACACAGCTGGACTGCAACCAAATCAAGCTTTCTATCCAAGTACGTTGATCTCCCAAACCTGTGCTCCATCCTCACCATCCAACTTCTGACAAAAGCTTTGACTTTACTACAAAGTAAGGCAGGAAAACTTCCCTACCACACTCAATAAGCTTAGTTCTGAATGTAGAAAGTGGTGGTAGGAACAGAAAAAGCCAAACCTGCTTTGCTCTTTGGACAATTTCCAAGTGAAGTACAGCCTGTCTAGGACTTTCTGGGGTTCAGGGGGTCTGGCCTGGCTAGGCTGGGCAAGTATCTTGTTTTCTTTGACTAGTCTCTGGGATTTGTTTTGTTATTCAGCTATCAGGTGGGTTCAGTCATAGCTCCTTCTAACCAACCTTGAGTTCTAGGTAAAGGAGACAGTGCTTTTACTGACACTTTGCCATCGGGTCAGTGCCCTCTAGAATTCTCGGGGCCCTTTGCTCAGTGCCTCTCACATCTAGCATCAACCTCTATTCCAGAGCTTGCTCTCTGGATTGTGAAGATGGCGCCTGAATTTCCAAGGGATAGAGCAGTCAAGGCAAAGAGATAATATCTCATTATCCTCGTAACCTAGTGAGGCACCAGAACAGCTACATTCACTCTTGTGAGAGCACAGGAAGTTGATAAGGTTTCTGGTGGCGTTCATTCCTAGTGGAATGGTAATTCTATTGAAAACCTTTTGTTTTGTTTGGTGCTCAGGAGTTACTCTTGATTTAATACTCAGGAATTACTCCTGGGGGAACCATATGGGATACCAGGGATCAAATCCAGGTCGGCCTCTTGGAAGGCACATGCCCTACTCACTCTACTGACTTTCTGGCCCCTGAATATACTGTTTTTGCCTTGGCATATCTCACTGCCCTCAGATCCCAAGCAGACAAGCTAGAGACCCTGTTACTATTCTCTTCGAGGGGAAGAGGTGGGAGAGCATGTCACACTCCATGATATTTAAGGGCCATGCTTGGGGAAACATACAGTGCTGGAGATCAAACCCCAGGCTCCAGTATGCAAAATATATGCAGATAAATTCTCTGTGCTGCCTCCCCCCACATGCATATCCTTGCTGTCTTGTCAGACTTAAGTACTTGGTCTTGGTACTAATTAGTACTAATAATGGCATTATTAGGTAGAACATTCTAGGCTCTGGAGTTAGCCCTGGTTTCATGTCCTGCCTTTGCAACTCTAGAAATCTGGACAAGTAGCCTCTGTCTCAAAGAACATCAAATGTCTTCAGAACTGTTACAATGGATAATGCAGCCTGACTTCAGGCACAGTTAAGGAGCACCTTTGTGAGGTGCTTGACCCTGACCTGAGACTGCAGAGCTCTGACTGGTAATGTTTCAGCTCTCTCCTGTCCCCCATAACTGCATTCAGGAGTTTTGTCCCACCAGGGTCAGTGTCCTGAATAAGTTCCAGGCTAGAGTCCCCCTCCCTGCCCACACCACGCAGCACAGAGTGCTGCATCCAGAAAGGGGCTGGAGGGAACCAGTCTCTCATTTTGACCCCTTCCTGCTTTGGTGACAGAAGGGCTGCAGAGAGGGATTAGTGAGGTAATTAGAAATGATCGCATCTCTCAGTATTAATTAGCAGTGCTGTGGGCTTGCCATGTGCACTTTGGAACTGAGCCCCTGTGGGACAATGCAGCAGGCAGCCCTCTACCCCCAGGGCCCAGCCAGCCCTCTGCTCTGATTAGAAATGATGGGGTAAGGGAAGAGCTGCCCCAATGGCCCCCAGGCTCTCTCACTCAGTGCCTTTAGATTGGGGCTTAAACTCCTCTTCTGTAAAATGGGGCCAGTGGACAAGAGAGAAAGTCTCCCTGGGGTGATTATAGGTAGATCACTAAGGGATGTATGAGTGTAGTGGTCGAGGAGCAACAGGGATTTTAGCTGCTGCTGCATGCTCTGAAGGTCCTGTCGGACCCCTGGAGGGCCCTTGACTTCATACAAGAGTTTGTTTTCTCCGATTATATCTCTTGACACCAAAAAAGTTCCTGTTCTTGGCCTTCTGGGGAGCTACCTAGCAACTTGGAGTGCCTGCTCCTGGGATCATTAGGCACTACAGGTAGGGAGATGAAAGTTGAGTTCGAATCAACTATAGTTCAGAGCGTGTCCCTTGTCTGTTGAGATGTAGGCCCTATTTCCTTCTGTGTCCTCAAGCCAGGTGCTTTGCAGAGGGTGCATGGCTTCCAAGAAGGCATGAGGTGTTGGCTCTCCTGGGACCGTGGGAGCTACAGTGACCTTCTGTCTCTTCTGTGCTTTGTTCTTGGTCTTTCCATGCAGCTCGGATTGGGAAAATGAAACGGAGGAAGCAAGATGAAGGGCAGGTATGTCCCCTGTGCAGCCGCCCCCTGGCAGGATCGGAGCAGGAGATGAGTAGGCATGTGGAGCGTTGCCTTTCAAAGGTAGAGGGGCTCTCACCATCTCTGCTGCTCTGCACCCCCCCAACTCCCACTGCTGCTGCCTTCTGTGGGCTGGGGTTTCTGTGCTCCTCACCTTCTCTTTCACTCTGTTCTCTGCCTTCTGTGCCTTTTACCTACCCTCCCTTCCCCTGGGGCTCCATTGGAAAGTTCCTGGGAAGAGGCCTTGGTGTATGACCTCTAGATTGGTTTACATCGAAGGAGCCTGATATTGGGGGCCTATCTGGCTCACTGCAGCTAGGGGTTCAGGCTAAGCCTTCCTTGCAGGCCCTGGGGAGCAGGTCGGGTGGCCTGGAACCCACATGATCCTGCTCTGCTCTTCACAGAGAGAAGGTTCCTGTGTGGCTGAAGAGGACACTGTGGATATCGAACAGGAGAACACCAACCGCTTTGAGGAGTATGAGTGGTGCGGGCAGAAGCGGATACGGGCCACCACTCTCCTGGAAGGTGGCTTCCGAGGTACACACTGCTGACATCCTGGCAGAGTCACTCTGGTGGTCAGGCCTCTGCTGGGAGCTGGGAGGTCAGGGCTGGTGGCTGGTCAGCCAGACCACCACATGGGAACTGCTACTGGCAGGGCTCCTTTGTGGCCACACTGCCAGCCTGTGATGTGCATATTAAAGTAGATGTATTTGGGTGGGGAAATGGAAGGCTGCAAGCTAGGAATGACGAGGGGGGCTCTCAGCTTCGGGTGATGCATTGAAGGTGACAGCCAAGCCGCGTTAGCACCTGCATAAAATATTAAAGGGACGGTTATGCATTTATCACTCCATCCCTCTTAAGGCTGATAAATGAGAATCCAGCAACCTGCTGTACACCTCCAGCACTGGGGGCCCTGAGGGCTTCCAGGCACGCACATTGGATTCTGCTCCTCCTTCTCGGCCCCATGTCAGGGAAATCAGTTCTAGAGGAGAGAGTGAGTTATGGCAAAATCTGACCTCCCATGAGCTTCACTGGAGAATCTAATTTTAGCTCTGCTCCCCATCCCTTTTCCCTGGGTGCCCTCTGTCCCAGAGCGGCGGGACCTGATGTCCAGCTGTTCCCTACAGCCCCCAGACTTCCCCAGGATTCAGAGGGCACTGCCCAATTCCTTGTGGGAAGAAGTCCTGGCCCAGTGAAAGTTCCCGTGTCCCCCAGGACAAATGGCAGTCTGGTTGCAGGCATTTACCCAGAGGAACCAGGTCCCCACCTCCTTTTTCCCTGCATAGGCCTGGAACAACACAGGAACAAGATGCTGTCCTCTGCCTCCAGCCCTCCTCTCTGCTCAAACACAGCAGGTGCTGCAGCTTGTGGTCACTAAGTGCGCCAGTCTGCTCCCATCAGTCTCCCATTCTCTGGGCAACCCCCCGGGGGGCTCTGCTGCACCTGCACCCTGGGGACTTTCTCTGTGGCTTAGCTAGTGCTAAGGAGTGGTCCTGTACAATGGGGCTTCAGGCTCAGGCAGGATGGACACTGGGCCTCTAAGCTCTTTGTGTCACCCAGGCATTGGGGAGCTAGAGTGTAAGTTTAGGTGGGCCCACCAGACCAAACTGAATCCTGAGCCGTAGGCCCCAGAGCACAAGGCTGCCTGCCACCCAATTGACCTATTCTGGAGCTCTAGCGTTCTGTGCCATGGCAGGTGCCCACGAAGCCAGAGTCCCATAAATGTGCTTGGGTGCAATTAGGTGGGATCGGTTCCAGGCTGCTACTCTGGTGGTGACTGTAGATGATCACACTTTGCAGTGCTGGGGCAGCTTCTGAGGTTTCTTCGCACAGAGCTGCATCCGTGGCCAGACGGGGCTGAAGGGGATCAAGCTGCATAGGCCTGTAATTGGACAAAGTGCCTCCCGGCACACTGGGGTGCACTTGCTGGGCGGGTGGGGGGCTCTTAGACCTAAGGCGGGTGTCAGTTTTCCCCGAGTGTTTACACTGTGAGGTGGTTCCTTTTAAGAATTCCTGAGGGGAGTTCAAAGGGGGCTTTGCTTTGAGCGATTTGGAGAGTGAGCATGTGAGTGAGACTTGAAGAGGGCGCAGGGGCCGGAGGTGCCTTTATCTGCAGAGAATTGCTCTAGCTTTCCTGATAGAAGCTGCTGCTGCCTCTTAAACAGCTTAGTGCAGTCAAAAGACAGGCGGACATGAAAGGCTGTTTTACAGCGAGAGCAGCAGGGGCCACGAGGCAGAGAGCGGGGCGCAGCAGAGCGACGAAGGCTGAGCCTCCTCAGTGGTGGGGGCCTGTATCAAAGGGAGGCCCTGGCGGATCCCCACTGCCTGCGCCCCCTGGAACCCTGTCTGTGGCAACTGGCCATCTGTCAGTCTACCCTTCTTGGCCAGGACCATAAGCCCAACTCTTGGGGGGCTGGGTGTGGCCCCACGAGGCAGGCTGGTGTCAGTGCAACGCATTGATCGCCCGCCGGGCGGGCCGGGCCACAAGCCGGGCAGCGCGTGCTTAATGTGATTGAAAGGCAGTTAAAATGGCGGTGACCTTTTCAGGAGGAATTAGATTGCCTGCCAAGACCGGTTAGAGGGAGTGATAACGCCGGCTGAAGAAGCTGCCCGGCCGACTTCAGAGAGAGGGAGCGAGGCAGGATGGGCCAGCGAACAGGGAGGCCCATTTAAGCTGCACTGTGCATGCTGACAGACCTGAGATTGCAGTGCTTGTTAGATATGAAAGAATTGACGAACTGCAGATAAGTTCCCGTGTCCCACCATCCCCGCTCCTTTTGCCCAAACCAGGGCCTTGTCGTCATCCTCAACCCTGCTTCCTTCCCACCAGCCCAGCAGGAGCTGATCAAGCAAATGCAGCTCCTTGGGTGTGATCTGCATAGCACCTGGGAGCAATCAGGAGTTTTGGAGAGATGCTTACTGAGGGGGTTTAATCTTGGGGGTTCTGGAAGCAGATTGGTTTGTTTTGGGGGACCATTCCCCACAATGCTCAGAGCTTACTTCTGGTTCTGCACTAAGGGACCATATGGAATTGAACCTAGGCTAGCTATATTTTCTTGCAAAATGAAGGCCCAAATAGAACAGTTGAACCCCAGTTCATTTCTCAGCCTCACCAAGTGCTGAAGTTTGCTAACTAACTCTTTCCCCCACATGAGTGTGCAGAGCTGGGTTGCACCAGAGCTTCCCAGAGGATCATTAGGGGTCCACAGGGACCTACTTCTGCCATTCCAAGAGACAAGTGGCAAGTGAGCCAGCCATGTCTTTATGTCCTGGCTTCTGAGTCCCCAAGAAGTAACCGGCAGTGGTGACCCCTACTCTGGCACACCCACCCACCCTACCCCCTGGAGGAGCCTGAAGCAGCCTGGAGCATCTCCAAGGGATAAGCCTAGAAGGAGGGCTCAGAAACAGTGGGCCCAGATATGATGATAGCAATGTGATAGAGATTTGAATGGCGAGATGAAGGGATTCCCCAGGAAATGTCTAGGAAGTGGGAGAGGTCTCTGCTGTCTTTGGACCTCGACTCCAGTATGGAGCTTTTGACTAAAAATAGATGCCTGGCAGGAGAGCGTATGTGCCTTCTCCAGTGGAGAGCGGCTGCAGACCTGGCCTTACCTTACCTCAGTCCCCACAGATGGAGTTCCCTGCTTAAAAGTCAGTTCACAGAGCAGACAGGGCATCTTTGACACAGTTCCTCTGTTTGGGTTTTGCCCTTTTTTGGGGGGGAGGGCCACATGTGGCAGTGCTCATAGCATTTGCTGGTGCCAGCATTGAATCCAGGCCTCTAGTGGGTAAGTCATGAGCACTAGCCCTTCCTGCCTTCTCCCAAGACCCTGGCTCAAATTCTTTACCCAGAGTCATCTAAAGAAAGCATCAGGCCCAGGTTGTGAATCAAGGCAGCAGAAGGGCACCTGGGCACAGTGAAACCAGCCTGCCCTGGCCTTTGGCCACCAGAGATCAGAACCAGGATTCTAAAACCTTCCCCAACACAGCCCTGCTGCCTGCTCGGGTGACTGACACCTAGCACAGAGGCCACAGTGGGGGCTTCTGGCCTGCTACTTTCTGCTGCCTCCTGCCTCAGCTCCCCTGGTAGGAGGGTGAGGAGAGGTAGCAAGGAGCAGGCCACCTTCTCTTCCCTGTGGTGACTGGTGGGATTTAATCGCCTTTTGGAACACCATTGTTAAGCGGGGACAAGCTGGAGCAAGTATCAATGGTTTTAAACGGCGTCTGTCTCCCCTGACGTGAGGCAGTGAGACGCGCTATCGAGGAGGCCCGGAAAGTGGCTAAGTGCGCCTGACACACGCCAACTCCCTGCCTCCACACTGGATAATTGCATTGTCAACTGTTCGGTGAGGTGGCAGGTGACACTGCAGGCCGATTGATTGTCCCGCATCGCAGCTCCCCAGACTGTCAGCTCCCCAATCGATGGCGTTTACACAAGACACCGTAACTGCATCTGTAACTAATTCCAGTGTAAAACTCTCCGGAAACTGCTGCCCTGCACCCCAGCCCCCTGGAGCCCCGCCCCTGGAGTCCCCAGCGCTGGCCTTTCTCAAACCCTAGCTCTGTGGGGACAGCAGGTGAGGAGATCGATGGCTCCTTTCTTGTGGTTTCAGGTTCCAGGACATTACTGCCCCTAGTCAACGGGCATCTCCAGTTTCTCAATCGATCTACTGATCAATTGATTAAATTAACACTGATTTTTTTATTCTTCTCGATGATCCAGGAAGAAATTAGTTTATGAAAGAGGAAATGTTCTTATAAAATTCATACTTGCTTATCATTTCAGCTTGTTCCCACCTATAATCAAGAATATCCCCTTGAGGGGAAGGCTGTTTCTCCACTGCCCCCTTGAGGCAGGGCATGGGTGTTGAGCTACTGCTCAGTTTCTGTGAGTGCAGTACAGGCCTTTTTCTCCACTTGAGTCAGGTCAAGTCCGATCAAGGCAGCCCCTTGGGTAATGGAGGGTGCTTTAGCTCATCATGGGGGCCCTGGGCTCCGACCCTGCCTTGGAAGGCTGCTGCACAAGTGACAGCTTGCCAATTGTCCCCTTAGCCACCTGGGAGTAGTCAGGCTTGGAAAGGCACATGTGCCATCTTGCCTCCAAGTGTTGGCAGGGGGTGTTCCTGCCAAGGCAGAGCCAGGCCTTCCTCTCCACAGGCAGGGCGGGCAGGCCAGGGCGCTGTCTGCATAAAGAGGCTTTATGGCCGTTTCTTTTTATTATGATTCTGCCAGAAGTCAGCAAGTGACATTTCATTAGGAAAATAAAGTCTAATGTGCTGGGAAGGAGGTTGGAGCAGGCTGGGGCAGCGCCAGAGTGGGGTTGGTGGCCACTGCCTGTTCAGAACCCCTGTGGGGTGGCAGGGGTGACCTGTGTCCATGGGGGATGCCATGGGGCAGTGCAGACTATAGAAGCTCTTTTCTTAGGCAAAAAAAAAAATAAGCTGTGTCAGCAGGTTGTTGTGTGGATAGGGCTTGGGGAGGTGGGTTCAAGCCTGTGATGGATGTACTGGAGCCATCTATGGTGCCAAGCTACGTGGTGCCTGCTGGGGGTGTTGGTGCCACCTCCCTGACAAGTGGCTAAAACTCCAGTAAGGAGTTGGCTTATGTGTCCATGAGATGGGAGGCACTGGTGAGACATGGCCAGGATTTGGGAGTAGCACCAGGAAAGGCACATGAGAGAAGTTTGGGTGATGGCACATGGAGCCCTTTGGGACCTCGTAGGCATTTTTGACACACGCAGGAAGTGTTGTGGTGAACAAGGGATCAGGAAGGACCCCCCAGAGCAGCTG
Source organism: Suncus etruscus (assembly GCF_024139225.1). NCBI lineage: Eukaryota > Metazoa > Chordata > Mammalia > Eulipotyphla > Soricidae > Suncus > Suncus etruscus. The sequence continues at coordinate 33,162,100 of NC_064853.1, read as the reverse complement.
TCCCAGGCAGGCTTCCACTCTGCAGCCTGAAGGGGAAGGTCCAAGCAGCGAGAGTCCCACCCCAGCAGGCTGGATCTTGGCCTGTCGGCTTTAAGATACTGTTTTCTTGGTGGTGTCTGGCTTCTCTGTTGTCCTTGTCCCCCACCCATCTCACAAGTCCAACCTGGGCCCAGGATGTGAGGCTGATGGTTGGATTGCTTGTGTATGGGGGAGGGGTAGCAGGTTCGGGGTGCAGGCTGTAAGTGAACCTGATAGCTACATCCTGATTGATGGCGGAGTTTGTCTCCCAAACTGTCAGAGGGTTTATAGAGGTGCCACTCACCCACCAGACGGGAATTGCTTGTCAGGACACTTGGCCGTGCACAGGAGACAGAGCTGTAACTTGGTGTTTTCTCAGCTTAATGGCCCTGCTGCCAACCTGCCTGCTGCTTCGGGTTTGTTGCTGCCACGGTGCTGGCAGATGAGGACTGGCAGGAGGGGGAAGCCCCGGCCCAGCAGCCCCACTTTCTAGGATTGCCTCCCACTAAGACAGACAGTTTTTATGAGGTAAAGAGAGGAAAAGAAGGTTCAGGGGGAAGTTGTACAGTAGGGGCACAACAGGATGTGCTTGTGTTTGACTCCCAGCCTCCCCAGAAAATAAAAGGAAAGAATTGAACTTGACGTTTGAATTGAACTGGAAAGGTAAGGATGTTGCAGGCCAAGTGGTTCAAGCGAGTTCCTAAGCAAAGGTCCTAAGAGGCAGAATGGCATCGAGGTGCTCAAGGAAGGAAGGGGAAAGGGTTCTGGGCAGTCCCAGTCCTCATGATTTGCTCCAGAAGCCTAGACTGGCTTGTAGCAGTGGGCAACAGAAGGTGCAAGGTGAGGACCAAGGCAGAGAAGCAGGAAAGGACAGGAAGCTGGAAGGAGCCCTTGCCGCAGTGGCCCCAAGGAGAGGATGGGAGTGACCAGAAGGAACATGGGGTAAGCAGGCAGAAGCCCAAGCTTCTTTCTCACCTTAAGGATGAGCTGAGTCCATCCCATACAGGTTTCAGAGCTTTGGTCTCTCCCACCCCTCCAAGACTTGGTGCTCCGAAACCCAGAGAGAAGGTACTGACCACTCCAGCTCTCAGGAGTGCGAGACCCCCAGCAGGTGGCTACATGGTTCTCCTATGGCCCCCATTGTTCACCCCTCTTTTGCTCTGCTTGTGTCTGTGCCCAGGGCCTTAGAGAGTGAGCTGCCAGCCTGGCTTCTGAGAAGTCGGGGCCTTTGCACTCTGAGAAGCAGGTGTGCGTGCCTAGCCACCCTCATCTGTCCCTTTGTAATCCCTCTAACTGCACTTGTCCAGGAATCTGGGCTGAGCGAGGTGGAGATGAATTATTAATGTCAGGCGCTTCAGACACCAAATATTTGAACAGCTGCCTAGTGTTTTTGCTGGCAAGGACCTGGCGGCCAGAACCAGGCCATTGGCTGGGGGTCCTCTATGGTTCTGATGGGTCTTCGCTTGCCTGCTCTCCCTGAGGAATTTATCCCATGGGCCATTGTGATAGGGAGCCAAGATTCTAGCAATGACCTTTTGCACCTGAATGTACCTCTCTCTTCTCAGACCTGGAAGCTGGTGAGCAGCAGGCCTGGGCAGTGTCTCCTGCAGAACTGGCACTGGGCATGGGCATAGGTGTGGACAGAGACCCCCTCAAAGCAGCAGGCAGGACAGTGGACAGAGACCCCTCAAAGTAGCAGGCAGGACAGAAAAGGGCAAGCTGAGCAGGCTGAGGGGACTGAAATGGTTCCTTGGAATAAAGTATCAGCTCTAATCCCAGGCCCCTGGTCTGACCCTTGCCAGAAGGGACAGGAGGCACGGCCTTGTCCTGTCTCTCTGGACCCTGTCCTCACATCCTGCTTTCCACAGGCTCTGGCTTCGTCATGTGCAGCGGCAAAGAGAACCCAGACAGTGATGCAGACTTGGACGTGGATGGGGACGACACTGTGGAGTACGGGAAGCCACAGTATCCTCGGGAGACGGGAGAGCAGGGATGGGTCAAAGGGGGGACCAGTGGCACAGGCTTCAGGGCCTGAGGCATGAAGCTAGCACCTGTGATCCAGCCCCAAGGACCCTGGGGTCAGCATCTGCTTTGGATTGGGGGTTGGGGGTCCCTCACCAGGCTTCAGCCCTCAGAATCTCCTGCTCACCGGGATCCACTGTCCTTGACCGCCATGCCAGATACACAGAGGCCGATGTCATCCCCTGCTCAGGCGAGGAGCCCGGAGAAGCCAAGGAGAGAGAGGCGCTGCGGGGCGCAGTCCTGAAGCAAGTGTGGGCAGAGGGGTGGGAGGCCGGGCACCCTCCAGTCCTGCCTGCCTCTGGGACTTACTCTGGCTCCCTGCTGTCCTTTCCTCTAGTGGTGGTGCCCCCAGCACACGAATCACACCTGAATTCTCTAAGTGGGCTAGTGATGGTGAGTTGGGACCTGGTGGAAGATTGGGGTGCTCATCTGGTGTCTAGTGCTCAGCCTGCCCATAGACTGAGCTGTTGCTCTATCCCCACAGAGATGCCATCAACCAGCCACGGGGAGAGCAGCAAGCAGGAGGTCATGCAGAAGACCTGTAAGAACAGTGACATCGAGAAGTGAGTGTGGGTCGGGAGGGGCCCTCTGCTCACAGGCAGGCCTGCTGCCAGGCACCGGCTGTCAGCACGGCCTGGTGCTGCCGCCCTGGCACACAGCTGGCAGTGGGGCCCAGCTGGTGCTGAGCGTGACTCTGTGAATTGATCGCTAGGCCACGGCCCCCGGAGCCTTGGTGGAGGGAGGAGCAGCCGGCCTGCCTGCCCGCGGTGGCGGCCTCCGCCCGGGGAGCATGATGTATGGCCGCCCAGCCCAGCCGGCGCGCTTGATTCATCTCCAGTTTCTGTTTCTTAATCGGGAGCTAAATTGGTTTCATTTTTCTTGTCCCGGGTGGCTCTGGCAGTGGATTTTAGGCAGAAGCTTGGGGTCTCATCACTTCTGGTAGAAAGTTTTGGCTGGGGTTCTCTGGCAAGGGACAAGTGGATCTGTTAGCACTATGATCTGGACCAAGACAGTCCCTCGCCTGGCTCCCTGGGAGCCATGGGCACTGGATGTTTGCAGGTCCTTCTGTGCCCTTCAAGAAGCTCAGGCAAGGCCACTTGTGGCCTCGGGAAGGGAAGTCTTGCCAGACCTGGAGTTGTTGTGTTGGCCACTGTGCTGCCCGCCCACTCCTCCCTGGCTGGGGTTAGGAGACAGTCTCTTCATTCCAGGGCCACTGCTCCATCCAGCCTCCTGCCAGCAGAGTGGATTGCAGGCCGGTGCAGGGCTGGGTCGGTGGCCCAGGGTCACCTCCCATTTGTTTCCCTCCATTTTGTGTTGTCATAAATTCATTCCAGCCCGTTGTGGTTGATCAGTTTATCTCGGCCGGGGCCGCGAGTGCTGCTGGCATGATGTATGGGCCGCAGCGCGGGGCCCAGCTGCCCATGAATCACCGCAGCTGCTCTGTGTCAGCGCAGGAGCAGGCTGTACGGATTCGGCGCAACCAGCTTGGGGGGGGGGGGGGATGACGTATGGATGTTTATTTAATAATTGTCTCCTACTCCAGCTGAGCAGGGCGGGTGGGGCCGTAAGGGGCACCCACCCTTGTCTGGAGGGGCTGCTCATAAATCAGAAAGACAAGATCATTAATCAGGGATGGCGCCCGAGGGGGAGGTGGGGGCCGGAGCCTGTGGCCATCCTTGAAAGTACTGCCCGCCCTAGGCTGGGGGACATCAGGCTATCAATCCCACCTGTGTGAGCACAAACACCAAAAGGCCAGGCCCTATCAGACTAGATGGGGGTGACTGAAGTTGAGTGCCCAGTTTTGTGATGTGTGCATTGGTTAAGATTGGTTAAATCCTGAGCCCCAGGACTTCTCTCTACCTAGCATCCAGTATGGTTTTCTCCCAAAAACTTTTTTATGGGATGGGGGTTAGGATAGGATGCCTTGGCTCCTTCCAGGAACTTCTCCCCCACATGCCCTGACTAGGAATAGCTCACAGCAGCCTATGAAATGGGCTTGGAGGATGATGTTTCACCAGAGCAGACAGGCAGGACTGCCCCAAGTAGGTACCAAGCAAGTCCAGCATGGAAAGACTCAAGAATCGGATATGGCCTTAATACTCTGAGTTAGAAACAGGTCAGAAATGGCTTCATTCTCTCCTCGACCCATCTTGTTGACTTTCAAGTCTTTCTTTTTTTTGTTTTGGGGGGAGTTACTCCTGGCTCTGTGCTCAGAAATCACTCCTGACAGGCTTGGGGGACAATATGGGATGCTGGGGATTGAACCTGGTCCGTCCGGATCATCTGCATGCAAGGCAAATGCCCTACCGTTGTGCTATTGCTCCAGCCCCACCATTCAAGGTTTTTTTTTTTTTTTTTTTTTGGTTTTTGGTTTTTGGGTCACACCGGCAGTGCTTAGGGGGTCACTCCTGGCTCTACACTCAGAATCACTCCTGGCAGGATCAGGGGACCATATGGGATGCCGGGATTCGAACCACCGACCTTCTGCATGCAAGGCAAACACCTTACCTCCATGCTATCTCTCTGGCCCCACCATTCAAGTCTTATCTCGCTTTCTGGGGTGGTCCTCACCTCCAGGCCTGTCCTCTACCTTTGAGATAACAGCAGAGGGTCTTGTCAGTCTGGGTTGAGCTCACAATTTACATCTTGGCCTCTCCAGGACTTAGGTGAGGGTGACCGTCGAGGCACATGGCAGGTGCTGTGGTTAAATGGAGATCCCAGAAATCAGCCCTTGCTTCCTGCAGTAAAAATGGCTAGCCACAGTTCACTAAGGGCCATAGTGTGACATCCTGCTGCCCTGCCCAGGCAGCAAGAAGTCAGATTTGTATGGCAACCCGAGCCCTCAGAGAGATCATAGGGCAAAGTATATGGCCACCTGTGGAAAGTCACCCCTGGCCTCCAGTGCCACTTAGCAACTACCTGAGCGCTTCAAGCTTTATTAGCCCGTCATGCCCCAAGACTGGACACTGTCTTGCCTAAGAGCTCATCCTTGCCACAGTGCCATGAACTGTGACTCTAGCTTAGCTCCTTTGCCTTTCCACTGAAGGCACCTGTCCCCTCATTACTTCTCCATCTTTACCACTTCCTATTGCCTGTCCCTGTTGACAGTGGCTTCCAAGGTCCCCTAGAAAAAATTCTCCTTTCTGTCTTTCAGCTAGATGGGGCTGTGAGGCCTGGTCCCCTGTTGGCCCAGCCTCCTTTGTATCTCCAGCATAGAGAAGTGGGTGCCAGAGACTGACCGCAGAGTCAGGCTCTGCTTGAGGGCTTCTCCTCATCTGCATCTACCCTGAGTGCGCTAGGTGCTTCTAAGCCTTTGGTTTTTCACTTATAAAGTAGGATGATTAGGAACACCTTGTGGGATTTTTGTCAGGTGTAAATAAGATAATAATTATCAATCCCTCAGTACAATCACTGGCATTTACCAAGTGCTTCGTAAATTCGAGCTATTTGTATTCTCATCATCATTATTCCCTATAGCCTATCTCCAGCACCACCTTTTCTCTGCCACCAGGAAGTGTTGTGAGCTCCTCTGGACTTGTCGGTTGTTACAGGAGCGGAGGAATGTGGCCCCAAGAGTCAGGGGTTTAGGTGGTATAGGTGGTACACAGGGGAGTTCCAGAACTCCCCCACTCCACAGTATCTCAGTCCCTTTCTCTGTGAGTCCTCCCACAAATGGATCCTCACACTCAGGCATTAGGCCGGAGCCAAAGGATGTCATGGTGACTGTGTCGGAGCGAGCAGCCAACCCTTGGGGTGCTGAGTGTCACAGAGGAGACACGGGTACTGGCAATTCCTCTGCAGTGGTCATGTCTGGGGGTGTTGGAAGAACCCAGAGGAAGCGGCCATCATGGCGAATGAAGGGCTAGAAAGGTTTCTAGAAAGGAAGACGAGTTAGGGACTCCTCAGCAAGCCAGCAGCAGGAGTGGAAAGTGAGGTGCACAGGGTGGAACCAGGTTTTGACACAGCTGTACAAGAGGCCTTTGAGAGCCACAGGGACCCTTGGGAGAACTTGACCCCCAGCTCATCTGAGATACTGGAGGAAGAAATGATCAGGCTGCAAAATCATGGGGCTGGGAAAGTAAACAGCTGAGGAGAATGAAGGAAGAGCTGTTGGATTAGTCTAGAACACGATTCAGGATAGAGGCAGGAAGCACGGAGCAGATTAGGGGTTTGAGGGCAGCACGTTATAAAACCACCAGAAGAGGATATTGGTCTTGACTAGGGAGATGTTGTGGAGTTCAAGGGAGTTGCGTGCCCAGCTCTGTTGTTTTCTCCACAGAATCACGGAAGATTCAGCCGTCACCACATTTGAGGCCTTGAAGGCTCGGGTCAGGGAACTTGAACGGCAGCTCTCCCGTGGGGACCGTTACAAATGCCTCATCTGCATGGTGAGAGGAAGGAGGCCTGGGGTGCCTTTGGGCAGCCTCTGATGCCCCTGGGGGTTGAAGTGAGCCTCTGCACTGGTCAGGGCAGTATCTGAGAGACCTTCTCCACCCATTAACCCCCCCCCAGGACTCATACTCGATGCCCCTGACGTCCATCCAGTGCTGGCACGTGCACTGTGAGGAGTGCTGGCTGCGAACCCTGGTGAGGCTGTGGGCGGGGAATGGGGTACTGCCCAGATGTCCACTTACCTTGAGCCTGCTGGGGGGTGGGGGTAGGGAGAACCAGAGACAGCACCACCAGGAGCCATGACATTCGCCCTGTTCATGCCCCCCTTCATCCCAATTGTTCCCCTCCTGGCTTCACTGCCATCCCCCAGAATGTCCACTGTGCCCCACATATTGTGAGCTCCTAGGTCCAGAAGAAGCTGGGGGTGGTGAACAGGTCCAGGCCTCCCATCCCCCTGCCCACCCCCTCTCCTCCCTATTACTAAGTGCCTTCTGCTCCTGCCCCTGTTCCTCGCTCGCTTGGGAGCGGCCATTAAAATGTCGCCCGGAGACAGCAATAAAAGGCCCGGACGTGGGCTCTGTGTCCTGATCAAAGGCCTCGTGTAATCTCGTTAGGGCCGAGGCAGCCACAGCTGGACTCGGCCTTGTTCTCATTACCGGGGATCCCGCTGCGGGGCTGGCCAGGCGGTTTAATCCTGGCATCCCCCAACACGGGAGCGAGCCTGCCTGCTCACAAGGCTCCGCGTGCCCTGCACAGGGGCTGGCAGGACCCAGGCCCCTGCTCACAATGCTTGGGGCACAGGCAGCAGGTGCAGTTGTCCGCCAGTGTGTAACTCGAGCCCCACCCCCTTCTTTCTTACAGGGAGCCAAGAAGCTCTGCCCCCAGTGCAACACCATCACGTCGCCCGGAGACCTGCGAAGAGTCTACTTGTGAGCTGGCTGCTGTGGCCTCCCCTTTGTACAGACCTGCACACAGGCGCCCATGTACATACACACACACACACACACACACAGGACTCGGAGCCAGCGCAGAGGCCCAAGGCCAGGCCCTCCTACCTGCTGGCTCCCCAAGATTGGGAACCATAAGTGTCCCAGCTTCTATCCCGGGGGGGAGGGTAGGGAGAGGGGCGGACAGAGTGGCGGGGCAGGGGTCTTGTGATCCAGCCCCCCCCCAATGGAAAGACTGACAGACTGACATTCAGACATCAGACTGAAGCACATGTAATATAGACCATGTATGTTTACAATGTTGTGTATAAATGGGACAGCTCCTGGCCCTCTGCCCCGCCCCTCCTCTTGGGTTGTACGATTTTCTTCTTTTTTTTAAGAAGATCTGGAAGCAGGGACCCAGGGCTGGCTTGGGGGCTCGGCCCATCCACCTGGGGTGCCTGCCCCTCCCCTCCTGTGGTGTTCCTTCCCCCCTCCCGTGTGCTCCGTGGTCAGTGGTGTATATTTCTTCTCCTCAACAAGGGGCATGAGCCCCAAGGGACTTGATCCTCTCCTTAGTCGTAGCTCCTGGGGCTTCTATAAGGAGTTGGGGGAGCAGAGAGGCTCAGGGAACGGGAACCGAGCTGAGCAGGAGCTGAGATGGGGCTAGAGTATGCCCCTTGGCTGCCCAGCCTCCTGCCAAGACCGTTCCTGGGATGAGCTACTGTTCCCGGGGAAAGCGTGGTCTCCTCCTCGCCCCCCTGCAGCCCCATGGTGTGATGCTGTGTCTGTATATTCTATACAAAGGTACTTGTCCTTTCCCTTTGTAAACTACATTTGACATGGATTAAACCAGTATCAACAGTACTGCCTGTGTTGTGTATGTGTGCACACACATGCAGAGGAGTGGGGGAAATAATGTGGCAGATCGTGAAGGGCTTTGGTCTCTCGAAGCAGTGAGACTGGACGGCTGTGGGGGTGGCATGCTAGGGGCCCTGCGGCATGTGGCCAGGGAGGGGGTGGGGCCGGGAGCCTGGACTCCCAACTATTGATGGGTAGGGGCTCCAGGTTAATTCCTTATCGATGCAGGATCGTCAGCTCATTAATCACAGAAGAGGTCAGAGCTTAGGGGTAAGGAGGGGATGTGAGCTCTGTCCCCCAATTTAGAGCAGGAATAGCCAAAAGCTTGATGAAATCACAAGCTTTGAGCCTTTCCCTTTCAGGTCTCCTGAAATGAGCCAGGAGATAGCTGTGCCCCTTTGTGCCCCCTTGACACACACACACACACACCCGACTTGCCTATTCTAGCACCCAGTAGCCTGCACACACACACCCAACTTGCCTGTTCTAGCACCCAGTAGCCTGCGCGCGCACACACACACACACACACACACACCCAACTTGCCTATTCTAGCACCCAGCGCACACACACACACACACCCGACTTACCTATTCTAGCACTCAGTGGCCTGCACACACATACACCCAACACACACACTCATACACACCCGACACACACACACACACACACACCCGACTTACCTATTCTAGCACTCAGTGGCCTGCTGTGGCACAGAACCCAGAAACCCTGTTACTCAGTATGAGTCCATGAATAGGGGCACTGAAATGGTTCCCATGAGACTGGCCTCCCTGAGGCCATCTTGCCCCAAGGCACCAGTATCCTGGGTGCTGAACAGGTACTGAAAGCTGCAAGAAGGTTCTTGCCAGCCACAAAAAGAATCTCAAAGGCCCAGCTTGTCTCCGTGACTCTGTCTTCCACTTTTGCAAACCCGCCCCCAACATCTCCGAAAGCCCACCATGCAGCCTCCAGGGCAGAGATGGCACCTAAGACTTCTCTGGAACCCAGCCAAAGCCCTTCAGACCACCTCCCAGCTTGATGGAACCAAGTATTCTGAAAACCAGAGTCCTGATGCCCCACATCCTAGGGAAGATGCAGTTTGCCAGGCTGGACAGCTCCAGTGATGGCTGAGAGTTCGGCGAACTGCGGTGCGACCCAGACTCTTGCAGGCATCACTCTCTCATACCCTGTCTTGGACTGAGTTGGTCCTCCATGGCTAGTTACTCCCCACTAGGAGGAGAGCCCCAGCCAGACCCACTAACTGTGGGAGATCATTGAGCTGTCTCATGGTCCAGGCGGCACTGCCACCTGTTGGCCATAGCCAGGAGTGCAGCCACAGCCTACAACAGAATTGGGATGTCTGGGAAGGCCTGTGTTAACCTGTGGGGACAGGATCCAGTCGTGGAGCTCTCTGGACAGCTCTCCTTCACTATCTACCACACGTTGGAAGCCCATTCCTGCCCCCAGAACTCCTCAAATCACCACAGTAAGCATCTCCATCTGGATTTATTGAATACCAAGTTGTTTCAGTACCACACAACAGTGCCTGATAGAATGCTGGACAACAAGTGACTGAAGTTGCCTCTCCTGCCTCCAAAGATGCATGTGGCTCCCCGAGGGAAACAAGGTGTTGCAATAATGACAAAGGCCCCAGACACCCACAGTGCCACTGCCTGCCTGCTCCCCACTCCCAACCCTTCCTCACATCTGGCAATCTTCCTGGATCTGGTGGTTTCTAGCTTTGCTGCCCCCAGTTCTGTATCCCCAACTTCCCTTCTGGCCTCTCGTGCAGTGGGTAGGCAGGTGGGCAAGTCTCAATGGGTTCCACAGGGACTGGGGGCTTTGCTATGGATCCTAAACAGCAGACACTACAATGGCCTCACCCTTCTTTGGCATCTATCCCAAAAACTCACCCTCAATTCCAGAAACCAGTGATCTATCCTGGGCTCATCCTCAATACCCCCAGGCCCCTACCAACTTTACTAACCCTTATAACCCTGGGAGTTACTAGTCTGGCCAGTGGACGTATCTGAAACCCACAGGGCAGAACTCCTACAGTCACACAAGGACTGCTGCCCCCTAGGGGCTGCAGTAGCCATCACAGTGATCCCGAACACAGGACCCTGGGAATTCTCTACAAAGGGGACCATGCAGTTCTAAAAGGCTGAAAGGAGCTGAACACATCCAGTGTCAGTTGTGGGGAGAAGGTGGGCACTTATTTATGGGGTACAGGTGAGGGGGTTGAGCGAGGTACCCCACTATGGACACAGCTGCGCATGAAACTGACACAGAGGCTGGTGTAGTGCGTGGGGAAGTCGCGGAGGTGACTGACATGGGCTGATGACACAAAGTCCACAGAACGCACAGAGACCTGGTGTGCCTGGCGTGCTTCAACCATGCGCTCCACATCCCTGGCCAGGACCACCTTGTCAGCCCGGGAGTAGAGGTAGAGCTCGGGCCAGCGAGAGGCTGAGTTGAGGAGCCTGTCGTAGAAGTGAGTGTGGAAGAGGGCGGTGAGTGGAGCCAGCAGGATGTGGAACAGGACTGCCACCAGGGTGAAGGCCCCCTGGATCAGCAGGCGCAGCATGACCGGCCAGCGCCGCAAGATGGCTTCCAGGGCCCGCAGCGCCCCCACAAGGTTGCTGTCACCAGGCCCGCTGTCAAAAATGGTGCCCACCACACACAGGTGGCAGAAGCGCCGGTGGGTGTGCAGGAGCTCCAGCACATGGCGATACAGCATGGCGCCGGCATTGCTGAAGACATGGAAGAGCAGGGGCTCCTTGTCCACCTCGTGATCAAAGAGCAGCTCCAGGAGCTTCTGAGCCAAAACACGAAGCGAAGGGAGGCCCAGGGACTCGGAGAAGAAGACCATGTGCCAGGGGGCAGTGTAGCGGATCACGATGCAGCCCTGGGGAGGGGAGAGAGGCCTGATGGGTCCTGAGGAGCGACGGAGGATGGCTGAGACAAGCTAAGGGCCTTGCAACTACAGATCCTGCAGGCCCATTAGCCCAGCAAGGCTTTCGGCCTGGCTGTGGCCTGGGCACCTCCTCACTCCTGGTACTACAGGTGCCTTCAAAAGGGGAAATGCCAGGGGCCAGAGTGATAGCACAGTGGTAGGGCATTGGCCTTGCATGTGAATGACCCAGGAGGCATCCCATATGGTCCCCCAAGCCTGCCAGGAGCGATTTCTAAGTGCAGAGCCAGGAGTAAGCCCTGAGCACTGCCAGGTGTGGCCCAAAAACAAACAAAAAAAGTGAAAGTGCCCAGGCCTGGTGGGATCATCTCTTCAGGCTGGCCCAGTGCCCTCAGCCTTTGATGGTAAGGTGAGGGCTGAGCCCAGAACATATTCAGAAACATCTGGCCTGCTCCTTCTTGCCCAACCTGGGGAAGATATAGCACATTTAAGGCCTTGGTGTTTGGCTACACCCTGCTAGGTGACTCTGCCCTACCTGGTGCTCATCTAGGTACAAAGAGGTACCCCATAAAAGACCCTCCTGATGAAACACAGCACATAGGCCCCACACTTGACCACCAGGGGTCACTCATGAGCCAGGCCTACATGAAGTCAGGCTACCTCCAGCTGGGCTCAGAGAATAATCTAGACATGGCCTCTGGCCACACCCAAATCCATCCACTCCTCCCACTCTCCCGAAATTTGACATACCATAATGGGATAGTACCTTAACTGTGATGCCAGCGCATACCTGCAATGGCTCACACTTGGCTGTGGCTTAACACAAAGTGTAGCAAGCACCAGGGGCAAGGTTTTCAATTCTAAAACTGCAACCAAATTCAACTTGGTTCCTCAATAGCCAGGTTGAGAGCATCAGTCTCCAGACCATCTAGATAGGTCAGAGCAGGCACCAAGGCCCCTGTCTGAGTCCCAACTTTTCTTTTTAACCATTCCAGGGAGTGGGAGAACCTTTTGTGAGGGAAATGGGAGTGGGGTAGACTTGGCTGAGATGGGTCAGGGTCAATTCCAGGTGCCACCAATTGTCTTCATATCTGAATCTGCAGGAAAGAGCCACTTGATGTGTCTGGAGAAACTATGCATCTTGATGCCCAGACTAGCACCTGGTACAAAGAACACTCCCTGGGGGGAACAGTGAGTGATAGGGAGGAAAGTGGCCTTGGCAGTGTCTGGATGCCTCTGGAATGACAAGTCAGCTGGGGGAAGCCTGTGCCCACTCTGTCTCTGGTCTCACACCTGCCCAACCCTACAGTCACTGCTTGCACCAAGGCCCCAGCAGACCTCAGTGCCCCATCCAGGATCAGGATGCTGGAGTGGGACACTGGTAGCCCCTTTCACAGACCCCATAAAGGTGGGAGAAACGTCATTCCCTGACCCTCCAACCTGCGTGGAGCACAAATGCAAACACACCCACCTCTATCAATCCAGGTAACCCTGGATGGGGTCCCAAGCTTTCCCCACCCTTCCCCAAGCTCTAGGGTGGGAAGGGCACAGGGTGTAGGGCGGGCAGATCCTGGCTTCTGGCTCTCTATCCATCCTCTCTTGAGCTGGAGGCTAGCTCCTGCCGCATGGGGTTTGGGGAGACCCCATGTGGAAGGCCTTCTTCCTAATTTGGGTGCGCTGGGAGCCCTGATAGGCCCCCAGCCTTCCCCTCTTCTGCCCCCGGCCTCCAGGCCTTCTGTGGTAGCAGCCCAGGCTGCCAGACAAGGTGAGTGTCCAGTGGTCCCTCCTGGATGGGGTCCCAATCTTTCCCCGCCCTTTCCGAAGCTATAGGGTGGGAAGGGCACAGGGTGTAGGGCGGGCAGATCCTGGCTTCCGGCTCTCTATCCATCCTCTCGAGCTGGAGGCTAGCTCCTGCCACATGGGGTTTGGGGAGACCCCATGTGGAAGGCCTTCTCCCTAACTTGGATGCGCTGGGAGCCTTGATAGGCCCCCAGCCTTCCCCTCTTCTGCCCCCGGCCTCCAGGCCTTCTGGGGTGGCAGCCCAGGCGGCCAGACAAGGTGGGTGGAAAGGGTGGGAAGGGCACAGGGTGTAGGGCGGGCAGATCCTGGCTTCCGGCTCTCTATCACCACAAACCTCTTCAGGCAAAACAGCTGCAGACACATGCCACCTCTGCTCATCCAGGCAACTCCTGTATAGGTCCCCTGAAAAGCACAGCATCCCGGGCCCGGAGAGATAACACAGCGGTGTTTGCCTTGCAAGCAGCAGATCCAGGACCTAAGGTGGTTGGTTCAAATCCCGGTGTCCCATATGGTCTCCCGTGCCTGCCAGGAGCTATTTCTGAGCAGACAGCCAGGAGTAACCCCTGAGCACCGCCCCGTGTGGCCCAAAAACCAAAAAAAAAAAAAAAAAAAAGCACAACATCCCCTTAGTCCCCACACCACTAAAGGGTATGAACCAGCATGCTGCACTCCTCCAGAAATGGGCACAACACATGCACGCATACACACTTCTCACTCTACGAGCATGTGGATGACTCGGACCCAACTGAGCTATGCTGTCTGGCGCCATTGCCTGTGCATGCACATGGCTTGCCCTGAGAATCCCCACACTCCTGCGAGAGGCACACACATCAGGCCTCCTGCACCCATAGCTCTGCGATCGGTCACCTTGAGGTCTCTGATGTGCTGCTCCACAGCCACTTCCCCACCCGGATTCTCTAAGAAAAAGTCCCTGTTGCCAGGGAATCTGGGTTTGGCTTTATGTCAGCTCTACATCCTCTTCCCTCAATCCTGCCAGTCTCTTTTCTCAGGCTCACACTCAGTCCTGGCCCAAGACCCTACTCTGCAAAAGCCACCTCCCTCTCCTAGCATTTGTCTCTTCTTCTCTCTGGACTCCTACTCAGACCAACTTCACAGTATCTTTCTTTTTTTCCCTTTTCCCTGTGCTGGGGATCAAACCCAGGGCCTCACAAATGTGAGGCATGTGGTGCTTGTACTGCTGAGCCACATCTCTGCCTTTATAATGTTCTCTCTCCCTCTTCTTCTTCACCCCTTAGATCGATTTTGATTTTCCTCCCTCCACCTCACCCTCTCCAATGAACTCCAATACTCTAATCTCTAACCATTTTGCTCTTAGCAAGCCACTCCCAGCCCTTAAATGATCAGATCCCAGGACACCCCCCCCCCCAGCCCTTTCCTCAACAGTGCCCCATTTCCCAAGGCCACTTCCCAGCCTATTCTGCCAGAAGCCCCTCTATCTGCTCCTTTCCTCACAAGACTTGCCATGTCTTCTGCTCCTCAGAAACTCTGTCCCAAGACCACTTGTCCTTGTCCCACCCATCCCCCAGACAGTCACCACTCCTCCCATCATCTAGTGTCATCATCTCAGAAGCAGTTCCCCCACCACTAGGCAAAAACCTGCTTCACCCCTGCCCACATTCACCAGCTCTGCTACCCAGACCTAAGGGGCTCCTAAATCCAACTTCTCCCTTGTGCCCACTGTACTGGCTCCTACCTACTATGCTCCCCTATTTCCATGGTGTTCCCCTATGTCACAGTGCTAGCTTACTCCTGACTTTCAGAGCTTTCCCTACCCATCCTTGCCCCATTCTGCAGGAAAGGGACCTGGGAAGCACCCACCTAAGATCACACCCCTTCCTTGGTGCCCCAAGGGCCCTTCCCAGTCTCACAGACACCTGCCCTACCTCTGTCTGAAGCTATTGAGAACCCCTGCAGACTAAAACCCTCTAAGACAGGAATGGGGCTCAATGTAGACACACCTTGTACATATGAGACCCTGGGTTCGGTCCCTAGGGCTGCAGGAAATAAAAAAGCTCAGAAGGGGCCCGGAGAGATAGCACAGCGGTGTTTACCTTGCAAGCAGCCGATCCAGGACCAAAGGTGGTTGGTTTGAATCCCGGTGTCCCATATGGTCCCTCGTGCCTGCCAGGAGCTATTTCTGAGCAGACAGCCAGGAGTAACCCCTGAGCACCGCTGGGTGTGGCCCAAAAACCAAAAAAAAAAAAAAAAAGCTCAGAAGAGGTAAAGTACCTCTGCTTTGTTCTTGGGGGAGTAGACCTCAAGCTCAGGGGACACTTTCCTCAGAACCCCACATACCTTGGGCACGAGGCAGATAAGGGTCAGTGGAGGGAGAGTGAGGGCAGGGGATACTTGCAGGCCTTCCTCCCAGGCAGCCACCACTCCTCTCAGGCTAGCTTCTGGCTGGTGGCTGACATCAGCTGCCTCCATGTCACCCCCTATGGGAGGTCTGTGCTCAGGAGAGAAGGGCCCATGACATGAAGGGGGTTCCCCAAAGGCACTCTCCAGGGATCACAGCCTCTATGTCCAAATCTGGAGCAGCCTACGAAGAAGGAAAACTGCCAGCCTGGATCTCATTACCAAAGGGCCCCGGATCAGCTCTAAGACAGAAAGTCACCTGGTCAAGTGAGGAGACAGGCCAGGGGTTCAGACTGTGCCCAAAGAGATAGTTTTCAGCCAGCTGCCACTCAAGGTTTAGTAACTTCACAGGCCCAGGGGACTCAGGGTAGAAGAAGGAAGATCAGAGGATAGGAAGAACAGACAAGCTATAGAGCAGAAGCGAACTGCTGAAGGCCCCAAAACCACTTGTCTTCCTCATAGACCAATCTAAGAACTTCTCCCAGGTCTGCCCCCTGCTGGTCCTCCTCCATGGCAGTGCAGAAGGTAGCAAAGCCTCAGAACTGCCTACAGAGAAACTTCCAGAGGGGGCCTGGCCTGAGGCAATACTCACCCTTTTGTGGTAGATGGCGCTGTACTTGGCAAGGTTCTTGTCCGTGCAGCCGCCCCATCCCAAGAGAATCACCAAAGGCTGCCGGGTCTCAGCCTCCTTCCCTCCTTGGTTGGAACTGTTCTCTGAAACACAGAATAGGGGATTTGTCAACAGCAGAGCTGGGGTGGGGGGGGGCAATCTAGAGGCTGCAGCCATGTGCCTGCTCCCACAAGATTCCTTTAGGACTTCCCATCTACAGTCTCTAGGACTTTCTAGAGCACCACGGGGCACTTGGAAAATCTTTCTTCATTTTGGGGGATTTTGTTTTGGAGTCACATCCAGCGGTGCTCAGGGGTTACTTGTTGTGGGCTTGAGGGACCATATGGGATGCTGGGTGTTGAACTCAGGTCAGCTGCATGCCAGGCTAACACCCTATTGGCTGTACTATCACTTCAGCCCCTCCTTTCTTCATTGACTCAAAGACAGACTAGGTGACACTGTGAATCTTTTCCTCCAATCCCAGGATAACAAACAACAGGACTTGAACCAAGTTTAATCTCTTTCTCCTTCCAACAATCTCCCACAACCCCTACTCCGTAAATTCCATCCTCCCCTCTACATATACCCACACACACATAACTTTGTCAGCTGGAATTTTTTGTTTTGTTTTGGGGTGCCGCACCCAGCTATGCTCAAGGATTACTCTTGGATTTGAGCTCAGGGACCACAACATGTGCTGGAGATCAAACCAGAGCCAGGCACGTGCCAGGTAAGCGCCCTACTGTTGTACTATATATGTCTCTGGCCAAGAGCTGAAAAAGTGCTCAATGAGTTTAGATGTTGTTATAAAAATCAAAAGAAGGAGCCAAAGAGATAGCACAGTGGTAAGGTGTGCACGCAGCCGACCCAGGACAGACGGTGGTTGGAATCCTGGCATCCCATATGGTCCCTCGATCCTGTAAGGAGTTATTTCTGAGCACAGAACCAGGACACCCCTAAACCTAAACGGGTGTGACCCAAAAAAAAATCAAAAGAAAAAAAATCTTACGTGACACATGAAAATGACGTAGGTCTGTGTGCCCACAAGTGAAGTTCTATTGAAGCATGGTACAGTACAGGACTATTTTCTTCCAGAATAGTGAAGGTGGGACTGGTGTAACAGCACAGACAGTAGGGCATTTGGCTTGTACATGGCCAACTGGATTTGATCCCTGATACCATATATGGTCCCCTGACCCTGCCAGGAGTGAAGTCAGTTGTAAGTCTTGAGCACCACTGGGTATGACCCAAAAACAAAAAATATTAAACAGTGGAGGAGCCAGAGAATGTTGGGGGATAAGGTACTTGCCTAGCATGCAGCTGGCCCTAGTTGTATCCCTCAGCATCACAGAGGGTGGCTGAGCATGCTTCATGTGGGCCTCCCAAAATATAAATTAAAAAAATAATAGCAGGGGCCGGGCGGTGGCGCAAGAGGTAAGGTGCCTGCCTTACCTGCGCTAGCCTTGGACAGGACCGCGGTTCGATCCCCCGGCGTCCCATATGGTCCCCCAAGCCAGGAGCGACTTCTGAGCACATAGCCAGGAGTAACCCCTGAGCGTCACCGGGTGTGGCCCAAAAACCAAAAAAAAAAAAAAAAATAGCAGATAATAAAAGAGGACTGGTAGCATAGACAGTTAGAGATGGTGCATGGAGTCGGGATGACCAAGAGGACTCGGAAGAAACAATGAGGCCCTGCTCTGACTCCATGAGCTGAGGAGGAAGAGGATACTCAGTGGAGAAGTGGAGAAGCCACAGAACAGGACTGGAGAGTCCCTGCCACAGCTATGTCATTCTAGACTAGAGAATAGTAATGCCAATGCTGAGCCTGAGCCCATGGATGTCAGGAGAGACCATTAGGACAGAAGAGGAAACTGAGACTGAGGAAGAGAAGCCGCTGCTCATGTTCCCCTGCTCCTTGAGCCCAGCCTTCTCAGGGGCTTTGGAAGAGGCCCCACAACCTAAGGGCTCAGACCTCGTTTGTTTCCCACCATCCCAGTGCATACACACACACACACACACACACACACACACACACACACACACACACACACACACTCACTCACTCACTCACTCACTCACTCACTCACTCACTCACTCCCTGCAGAGGCTGCCTGCAGCAAGTGGTCGGCCCTCCCAGAAGGCCTGCACCTACCCTGCCAAGGATCAAACCACTTGGTGTGCTGGGCTGCCACCCTGGGATTTATGGGTGCTGCTGGGGGCCTGGCAACAGTAAATTTCGAGGCTGGTTAGGAGGGCGGTAAATATAAATCACTAACCTTTGCACAAAAGGAAGACCACAATTTCCTGCGGAAATTAATGTGATTGAAAAGTTCACGTTCCTGCTCTCCAGCAGGGGGGATGCAGCCTGTGGAGATTAACTGCCCGCACCCCCGGGGATCCCAGAGCTCCTGCCAAGCTGTGCTAAGCCTCTGAAGAGAGATGAGGATCGAGGGACAGGGTCCTGCAGCTCTAACTCGGAAGCCTGAAACCCTTCCGGCTGGCCCTGGGATCTCAGACAGCTTCTCCAGAACCTTGCTGGGTAATTGCAGGGAATCAGGCTCCCAGCAGTCTTGGGACAAGGTCACAGCCCCCCTTGCTGTGTTATGAATCTCTGGGAGCCACCCCAGGATGTGGGGTGCAGATGTCTGAGTATGAGCTTCCCTCGCCTCACCACCCACTGCCCACCCACCTTCTCAGGCCTTTTCAGGTACCACCACAATATAGAGACAGAGGGGCTGGAGGTTTTCCCCAAATCACAGAGCAGATTGACCCTGGGTTAGAATGTTGTAGCTAGGCTTCCCTGGCCCTCCCAGAGGGAAAGATTTCTTTGTTTAGTTTTGTTTTGTTTTTGGCCATACCTGGTGATGCTCAGGGATTATTTCTGGCTATGTGCTCAGAAATTGCTCCTGGCTTAGGGGACCATATGGGATGCTGGGGGACCAAACTGGGTCCGTCCTAGGCTAGCACAGGTGCCACCGCTCCGACCCCAAAGATTTCTTTTTGTTGTTGTCGTTTTGTTTTGTTTTAGGGACACATTCAGTGGTGCATGGTCCTGGCTCTGCACTCAGGTGCTGGAAGAACTAGATGAGGCACCAGAGACTGAACCCATGTCAGGCATTTGCCAGGCAAACTCCTATGCACTGTACTCCATTGTGCTCCTTCCAGCCCCACATTTGAATTGCATTCTCTCTGGTACCATGGGCTTCACCCGGTCAAGAAAGGACTCTTCAGCTCTTCTCCATAAAGAGAGCTCAGGTCAGGTGTTCCACACCCACAAGCCCCACCTCCCATGGCCTGATAGAGGGAAGTGGCATGGGTGGCTGACCCTCTAAGTGGCTGGTCCTTTGCCTGCAAGCACCTGCCAGCCTGGACACTTCCTCCTCACACAGCCCTTTTCCCTCTCCTGGAGCCATACTGCCCCCTGTGTCTACACAAGGAACTGTCCTCCAGAAAAGCTCAGGGACTCTGTCTGAGAATGGGGCTGAGAGTGACTGTGTTCAGGAAGGGCGTTTGCCATGCTAGCCGCACACAGAGGAGCAAGAACTGCCCTTGGGCAGATATGATGAGGCCTGGACACAGCTAGCAGCTGTGGGAGACCAGAAAGCTTGGGAGAAGTAGCAGCAGGAGAGAAAACTGCCAAGAACAGGACTGAGGACAGACCCTGTGTCACTTCTATGCCCACACCTTAGAACTGGGATCTTATTCTACAGCAGGACAGAATGGAGAAAGGCTCTGGGACTGGGATTGGTGAGATGTCACGTGGATTCGTGGCTTACACAACTTTTTGCTTAATCTCTCCCATAGCCAGTGACCCAGTGGAGGTGGGGATCCCTCTGTCCCCTAGGCTGTGACTTTCCCAGTAAGCTTTCAGTAGCTTTCCCACCCCTCAGTGGCTATGCATTGAATGAATACACATGTATCTGTGCAGGACAAACCCAGTTCCTTCTTGCTACCCACTGCCCTTGGCAGAGTAATAAAAGGAAATGCTATGGTGGTTGTCAGCATCATGATTCCTGGCCCCACCAATACCAGGCCCTATTCCTCTGTGCCTATCCCACTGGACACAACATCATCTCCTCTCCAGGCCAGAGCCAGCAGTAATTTTGTGCAATCCTAAGGCACTTTATCTACCAGCTCATTCCATGTCACCACTGTCAGGATCCTCACTTTGCAGATGAACAACTAGGACACAGCATTAGAAAGGGAACAGAACTCATTAGCAGTGAAAACAGAGTCTAGATCAGGGTTCTGACTTAAGAGACCATCCAGATTGGACTGGAGTAATAGTACAGCAGTAGGGCATTTGCCTTGCATGTGGCTGACCCAGGACCGACCTAGGACTGACCCGGGTTTGATCCCCGGCATCCCATATGGTCCCCAGCCTTCCAGGAGTGATTTCTGAGCACAGAGCCAGGAGTAACCTCTGAGGACCATTGGGTGTGGCCAAAAAAAAGAAACATAACAAAACAAAGAGACCATTCAGACTGTCATCAGACTCAAACCCACAGGCTGGGGCCCATGCTGGAACCCTGAAGATGCAAGTCTTCTCCCTAGTATTTCTAGGAAGCAACCCCAAAATGAATGCCATACATACACACACATACACACACACACACACACACACACACACACACACACACACAAAAGGCCCCTAGACAAAATAAAATCTCCGCAAGTTTTGGGCTCCAAACATCTGCCCACACAGCCTCAGTGGCACCCCTGAGGTCAGCCCTTACCTCTGTACCCAACCCTTGCTGAAACTGGCCTTGCAAGAATCCTGACGGAATCCTCATGTGTTTTCTCATTAGCTCCTGCAGCCATCCTGTGAGCTTGCTATGACTGCTACCCCCATTTTACAGATAAGAAAGCTGAAAATGAGAGGGGATTCTCTTGCCCCAAAAGCATGCAGCCAGGAAGCAGCAGAGAATTCTAAACAACACTGTCATCCCACCTCCCTACACTCCATCTGTTCCTCACCCAGCAGGACAACCCTCATGCTTGAGCTTAACTATAGTCCATCCTACTTGCCAGGTAGTTCACTGTCACTACCAGGAAGCCCCTCCTGATTTCCTTAGCCACCCTTCTTCATCTCACCCCCCCCCCCAATCACCAAACTGGGTTCAAAGTCCCTTCCCCATAATGTCACACATCCATTCTCACCACATCACCACACATTCATATGGCACTGACAGTGTCCATCAGGAATAGATAGGAGGAAAGTAATGGGTGAGGCAGGAGGTACCAGAGGCCTGAACCAGGACAAGAGATAGGCAGGAAGAGGAAGGGAAACATAAGGAGAAAAGAGTGACAGAAATTTTAGAGCATGGACTAACTCTCAAAACAGTCCAGTCCTTGACCCAGTAATTAATTCTAAGAAAGTAGATCATAGGACCAGAGAAACAGTAAATGAGTCAAGGTGCTTGCCTCACACTCAGCCCACATCAGTTTGATCCCTGACACCACACACAATCTCCCCAAGCACTGCCAAGAGTGACCCCTGGAGGGAGGGAGGGAGGGAGGGAGGGAGGGAGGGAGGGAGGGAGGGAGGGAGGGAGGGAGGGAGATGAAGGAGAAAGTATAAAGGGTTGGAGCACATGCTTTGCATGTAGGAGGCCCAAGTTTGATCCCTAACATTTCATGGCCACAGGTGTCAACAGGAGTGATTCGAGTCCTTCCAGATGTGACCCAAAAGTGAGAAAAAAATTGCAACCCACATATCTGTCCAAAATATTAAAAAAATGAAAAAATAATGTACAATTCAATGAAAAAGACAATCCAATTTTGAAGCCAGAGAGATAGCACAGGGGCTACAGCTAATGCTAGTTCCATCCCCAGCACCATATGGTTACACAAACACCACCAGGAATGATCCTGAGCAGAGCACCAGCAATTGTGGTTCAAATACACCACTACCACCCCCCAAAAGACAATCCAACTTTATAAGGAAAGGATCAGAATGAACATTTCTCCAAAGAAGATATATAAATGGCCACTATGATGAAAAGATGCCCAACACCAAGGACTTTAGGGGAAAAAAAAAAAATCAAACCCATAATAAGAGGCACTTGATACCTGCTAAGATGATTATCTTCAAAAAGTGAGATAAGGGGCTGGAAAGATAGTACAGGGATAAAGTTGTTTGCCTTGTACAAGGCTGACCTGGGTTTGGTCTCTGGCAGATTCATATGGTCTGCCAAGCTCACCAGGAGTGATTCCTGAATTCAGGAGTAGCCCCTGAGCATCACCAGTTGTAGCCAAAAAAAAAAAGTCAGATAATAACAAGGGAAGGGGCCAGGCGGTGGCGCTAAAGGTAAGGTGCCTGCCTTGCCTGCGCTAGCCTTGGACGGACCGCGGTTCGATCCCCCGGTGTCCCATATGGTCCCCCAAGCCAAGAGCAACTTCTGAGCACATAGCCAGGAGTAACCCCTGAGCGTTACCAGGTGTGGCCCTAAAACCAAAAACAAAAACAAAAAAAAAAAAAAACAAAAAACAAGGGCTGCTATGCAGGTGGAAATATCAGAGCCCTCACTCACTGCTGTGAGAAGAGTAAAAGGGACAGCCCGAGGAGGCTTTGCCCATACCTCCGAACACTAGGCACACTGTACTATATAACCCAACACTTTAACTCCTATGGATCTATACTAGAGAGACCTTTATCCTATAACCTATGACCCTTATATCCATGCAAACCCGTGCACCAATGTTCACAGCAGTTTTCTTGCTATAACTGGAAGTAAAGTGTGGACCATCTGTGAAGCAAAAATCAGTTAGTATAAAAAGGAGTAAAATGATGGCACATGTCACAAAAAGATGAACCTTGAACACAGATACTAAGTAAAAAAGCCAGTCCCAGAACCGATTGCACGACTGTGTTTACATGCAATGTTCAAGTACCATATTTTCCGGCGTATAAGATGACTTTTGAAACAAAAAAAAAAGTCAACCAAAAATCGGAGGTCATCTTATACACCCAGTATATCCCGAAAAATGTTTCAATATGCCGCTAAATGAAAATTGTCTGAATATTGCCACAAAACGAATTTTCCAACTCGATCCTGCACCAATCACTGCAAGGCTGCTCGGACCGTCTCTCTAACTCAGTCAATCCAAGCAGGCTTTTTAGGCATGCAAATTAGACAATGTTCTGGACCCGAATCTACACTGTCAAAAGCCTGCTCAGATTGGCCAGAGTCAGAGAGGACGTCTATTACAGTATAACCTCTGAACCTTTGCTTGTTGTGATTGGCTCACTGTGGTACGTACAGTTGCAGCACAGGAACATTCTGTCTGATACAGCGAATATAGGCCTAAACCTATGTTTTAACTGCAAAATTAGGGGATCATCTTATATGCCAGAAAATACGGTAGGTAAATCCAGAGACAGAAGTAAATTAACAGTGACAGGAGCTGGACATGAAGGAATGAATGGGGTAATGACAAATGGAAGATATCTTTTTGAGGTAGTGAAAATATCCCAGGGTTAGACGGTGGCAATGCTTGCAATTCTGTGATTGCACTCAAAACCAATGAGTTGCATTTTTTAGAATGGCACATTTAATGGTATGTGAGTCATATCTTAGTATGGCTATTATTAAATGAATTAACAGTGCTACATTAAATGAAAAAAAGGTTAAAAAGCAGTGTGTATATATATAACAGAAAATATATGTATACAGTAAGTACAAAAGCAATTATTTCTGAAATTAGCTATTTCTTTTTCATAATTTTAACCCATTTTATAAAATCAATCTATATTGGGGCCAGAGCAGTGGCGCAAGCAGTAAGACGTCTGCCTAGTGCACACTAGTCTAGGACGGACCACTATTCGATCCCCCAGCGTCCCATATGGTCCCCCAAGCCAAGAACAGTTTCTGAGTGCATAGCCAGGAGTAACCCCTGAGCATCACCGGGTGTGTCCCCCCCAAAAAAAGAAAAAAGTTCAATCTATATCACTGTGCAATGAGATTTAAAATGTTCTTTTGGGGGCTACAGTGACAGGTTGGGCATTTGCCTTGCATGCAGCCGACCCAGGGTTTGATCCACAACATCTCATATGGTCCCCGAGCCTGCCAGAAGTGATTTCTGAGTGCAGAGCCATGAGTAACTTCTGAGCACTTGCCAAGTGTGGCCCCAAAACCAAAACAAAATGTTCTTTTTAAAATGATTGGAGAGGGGGAGGCAAAGCAATAGTACAACAGATGGGGCATTGCCTTGCATGTGGCCAACCTGGGTTCAATCCCCAGCATCCCATACAGTCTCCCTATCCTGCCAGGAGTGATTCCTAAATGCAGAGCCAGAAGTAACCCCTGTGCACTGCCAGGTGTGGCCCCAAAATATACAAAAAACCATAGGGAGGGATCAGAGCAATAGTACAGTGGGTAGGGTATTTGCCTTACACACCACAGGCCCCCAGTTCAATCCTCCCCATTTGTTCCACTGAGACTACCAGGAATGATTCATGGGCACAGAGCCAGGAGTAACCCCTGAACACCACTAGGTGTGGTCCCAAAACAGAAAATAAAAAAATAGATAACTAGACAGAGAGGGGATGATGTCATCAGAATCAAAACAGCTGAGAAATCAGAGGGGTTTGGACATCCAGAAAACTCATGGAAAAATCTGCAGCTCTTTTCAACCCTGACACCTTTTTGGGGGGCAATAGGGGTGTGTGTGTGAACCATATAAAATGTTCTCAGGGCTTACTCCTGGCTCTGTATAAGGGGATCACTCCTGGAGGTGCTCAGGGGATCATCTGTGATGTCAGAACTTGCATCAAGGTTGGCCACAAGCACGGCAAGTGTCTTGTCCACTATACGGTTGCTCTTGCCCAATGTATGTTTTTTTGTTGGTCAGAACCAAATTATAATCCTTTTATTTTATTTAATTTCTTCTTTGGGGGGGTCACACCTGGCAGCGCTCAGAGGTTACTCCTGGCTCTATGCTCAGAAATCACTCCTGGCACGCTCAAAGTAATATATGGGATGCTGGGATTCGAACCACCATCCTTTGCAGACAAGGCAAATGCCCTACCTCCATGCTATCTCTCCAGTCTTTTATTTAATTTCTTAGGCCACTTAGGAACTGTCCTGAGTTTAGTGCCTGTGGGTAGCTCCAGTAGTGCTCAGGGGTCTATGTGGTAGTGAAGATAATACCCAGGTCTCTTATATACACAGTATATGCTTAGCCCATAGTTAGCTGAGCTATCTCCCCAGGCTATGCTGTCTTTTTAAAATGCAGGCTATAAAAGGACCCCAAAGGTCCTTTATGCCCAGAAATACTGAAGTCGCACTGTTCTATATTTAAACCAAATTATTTTATTTTTTTTAACTTTTTGAAAGAACAAGATAGGAGAGTAGTATAATTCTCAAAGTACATACGATATAAAACTGTGCCTGGGCTTTAAGTCTCTGACTCTGCCAAGAATAGCAATGAAAGAAATCAATTTCCTTATCTGGGAAATGGGGTTAATAATACAGAGAATTAAATAAGACAATGACAACAGAGGGCTCAGCAAGGTACCCGGCACAGAGAAAGTTCAATAAATTGAGGTTATTATTATTACTTCACGAGGAATGCATGCTTGCTGTAGAAATGGAGAAAAGAATTGCTAATAAAATTGGAATCACGCTGTTTTGTAATCTGCTTCCATTTAGCAATATATTGTGAACATCTCCCCCTGTCAGTTTCTATATTTCCAAACCATTCTTTCTAGGGGCTGCAGCACAGCTATGAATATTCCATAATTTATGGCGAATCTCCCATAATGGGCAAATCTCCCATTACAAGGACGTGATATTGTTTCCAATTTTTTGCTGTTATAAAAAGCCTTTAACAGACCCCTTAACCGTGCCCAGAAATGGAACCATGTCCAGAACTGCCCGGGTGACTGGGCGCCAGACACATCAATTGGGAATGGAGTTCCCACGCTGAAACCTAGCGTAATTTGGGGCCAACTACTCCAGTCCTCCACCCCACCCCCAGTCTGCTCCTCCTCTGTAAAACCAGCTAAGAGGACTCCCCAGGATAAGTCACATCACCAGGGGATTCCTACATGGAAGCTGAGAGTGCAGATACCCTCTGATACCTCTATCCCACAATAATGTTTATTAACATCTGAAAGAAATTATTATTCAAATAATGGAAAGGGAGTGAGAGATTTTACAGTGTGTGAGGTGCCTGCCTTATGAACATCCTGCCTGGGTTTAATCCCAGGCACCTCAAACGGTCTCAAGCCCTGCCCAGGAGTGATCCCTAAGGGCAGAGTTAATAGTAAGCTCTGAGCACCATTCCGTGTGGCCCCAAAAAGCAAAAATAAAATAAAGAAAAAGCATCCATTTCTTCTTCCTTTTTGAGCCACATCCAGCAGTGCTCCGAGTTTATTTCTGGCCCTGTGCTTAGGGATCACTCCTGGCAGGCTTGGGGGACCATTTCTGGTGCCAGAATTAAACCCAGTCAGACACATACAAGGCAAATGCCCTACCTATTGTATCACTATCACTCCAGCCACAACTGTTCCTTTTTTTTTTTTTGGGGGGGGGTCACAGCCAGCAGCGCTCAGGGGTTATTCCTGGCTCTACATTCAGAAATTGCCCCCTAGAGACTCAGGGGACCATGTGGGATGCCAGGATTCGAACTACCATCCTTCTGCATGCAAAGCAAATGCCCTACCTTCATACTATCTCTCCGGCCCACACCTGTTTCTTCTGGGCAAGATGGGGGTCCTGCGGATAAAAGAAAACTCAGATCCCAATGCACCTTGACAGGGTCTTTGAGATGACTTTTTTTTTTTGGGGGGGGGGGGCCATACCCAGCAGTGCTCAGGGGTTACTTCTGGCTCTGCTCTCAGAAATTACCCTGGTGGTAATCAAGGGACCATATGTGATGCCGGAAATCAAACGAAGGTTGGCTTTGTGCAAGGCATGCATACTATCCACTATACTATGACTCTGGCCCCGAGTTTGTTTTTTTAATCTCATTTTCTGCTTGGGATAGCAGGCCCCTCTATCAGCCAGGGCCCACTAGATCCTATCAATCCTCCAACAGCTCAGGTCCACTCTGAGTCAGTCCCTTCCAGGAAGCTAGAGTTGTACCTACACCACACTAGGTTGTTGTCCAGGTGCCAGTGAGCACTCCAGCAGTGCTCACAGGTCCATGGGGTGCCACGGAACAAATTCAGAGCCTTGTACATGTTAGGTATGTCCTCTACTCCTTGAGCCATCTCCCCAGAGTCTACACTTTTGTTTGTTAGTATTGGGTCACATCCAACTGTCCCACTGGCTCTGTGCTCAGGGATCCCTCCTGTTGGTGTTCAGGGATGCCAGGAGTTGAACCTATATCAGCCACATGCCCGATCCTCTGTACTCTCTCCAGTACTGAGTCTACATTTCTTGATCTGTGCCAGAAGAGCAGACTTTTCTCATCCCTTCTCTCTGTGACCCCTGGAAGGCCTTCTTCATACCCTCTGCCCAGTCTGTGAAGTCTATAAATTATTTCTGAACTGGATCCTGACTGTGAAGGAGGTCAGGTGCCTTTAAGCAGACCTGCCTGGCCAAAGGAGGGCAGAGAAAGCTGACCTCTCTCTAGCTAGGAGGCAGCGCATCTCTGGCTTAGGTCCCAGTACTGTCAAGTGACGCCACTCCACTCACTAGATACCTCATCCTTGCCAGGACCAGCAACTTAGGAGTCCTAAAGAATTTTCCTCAGGGAAATAAGAAAGAAAATAGGGGTCAGAGAGATAGAACAGAGGTAGGGCATTTGCCTTGCACACGGCAGACCCAGGACAATGCTAGGTTCAATTCGCAGCATCCCATATGGTCCCCCGAGCCTGCCAGGAGCAATTTCTGAGTGCAGAACCAGGAGCAACTCCTGAGTGCTGCTGGGTGTGGGCCCCCCAAAAAAAAGAAAATACAAGGGTCTGGAATGATAACTCAGTGGTAGGGTGTTTGCCTTGCACACAGCCAACACAGGACCAACCCTAGTTCGAACCCTGGCATCCTATATGGTCCCCGAGCCTGCCAGAATTGATCTGAGTGCAGAGCCAGGAGTTACCCCTGAATGTCACCGGATGTAGTTCAAAAACACCAAAAAATTGGTGACAAGAAACCTGTTCCAGCAAAAGACCAGGCAGATGACCTTGGCATGAGCAGCCACAGAACACTGGCTGGTGGAAATACCAGCAGGAGGGACAGAACCTGCCCAGCTGGGCTATGAATGATTTCAGACCTATAGCTGCTTCCAGCTCACTGACAGGCCAGCAACAGCTGCTCACCTCTCTATCAACTCCCAGCAGAGCTGGTGCTGAGGCTCAAACACATGGAAGCAAGTTCAAAAACCAAATAATGCCCTACATAAGTATATCCTACATATGTCCCCCAAACTGGTCAGTTATTACAAAAGAGAGACAGGGCCCCAAAGAAGGCCATTCTCTGAAGCCATATCAGACTGGAGGGGAACTTTTCCCAGATGGGAAGCAAATGCATTCAGGAGATCAGTATGCTGTTAACTCCTTCCAAGGGT
This sequence comes from Suncus etruscus, assembly GCF_024139225.1. Classification (NCBI taxonomy): domain Eukaryota; kingdom Metazoa; phylum Chordata; class Mammalia; order Eulipotyphla; family Soricidae; genus Suncus; species Suncus etruscus. The sequence continues at coordinate 33,133,667 of NC_064853.1, read as the reverse complement.
CCTACACTCACCAATTCAACTGAGGGGAGAGGTAATACACTTAGCAGGGAAGGGTGTGATGAACTAAAGTCGTTCCAGAGAATTGATCCAAAAGACGTTAGTAGAGCACATCAAAGAAAGAACAGCTATAGGTCCTGAGTGATATCACAGCAGTAGGGGTCAGCATGTGGCTGACCCAGGTTTGATTCCTGGCATCCCACATGGTCTCCTGAAACTGCCAGGAGTGATTTCTGAGCACAGAACCAGGAGTTACCTCTGAGCGCCGCTAGGGTGTGGCCCAAAAACCTAAATAAACAAATAAATAAACATAAAAAAATAAAAAACAAATAACAGCTGAAGGAGTCCAAATTTCCTTTGAGAAGCAAGATTGAAGGTTGGGAACTGGAGCAACAATACGGTGGGTAGGGCATTTGTCTTGCACACAACCAACCCAGGTTCGGTCCCCAGTACCAAACTTGGTACTTGGTCCCCCAAGCACTTCCCAGAGTAATTTCTGAGTGCATAATCGGGAATAACCCCTAGCACCACCAATGTGGCCCAGAAAAAAATAAAGAAAAGATAAATTACCTTGATCTGTGTTCTACCCAGCATAGCCCTCTAACCCTGTAATTAGTAATATCGTGAAACTACCTACTCATAACCCTTCCCCAGGGAAAGAGCATCTGTGTGAGTCACTTCTAAATTGCTGGCAGCAAATCCACAGCCAGGACATAGTTGCTGAACTGAAAGCAAGAATGACCAAAAGGCCTGCTGGAGCTCAAAAGAAGGAAGTTCTAAGAATCCCAGTGACCAGCAACAGGCCAGGAAGTTGGGAAGGAAGCATCCTATTAGAATCTGAGGCCACAGGATAAAAGGGTCCCAAAATTTCTTTCAGTTCTTGGCCTCAGCCTCCTGGAGCAGTAAACAGAGCTGCAGGCAGACACCCCTGGGACACACATCCTGCCTCTGTTGACCCTGATAAATCCTGTGAGTTAGTCTACTACTCCTACACTACAGGGCAGTAATCGGACTCAGAAGGTTCAGTAACTTGCCAATCAGCAAACTGGCAAGAGGCAGGGATGAAATGCAAACCAGGACCACTGGGAGGCCCAGCTGGAATGCAAGAACATTCATTCCTCCGCCTTCCTAGCTAGGCAAAAGGCAACAGCTGTCCTTAGCAGCTGAAAGTTCTAATATAATACTCGGGCTTGCTCCTTGGCAGTAATAATAGCTGATTTTATCTTCCACTCATGTCAAAATTTCTCCAACTTATTTTGACATCTATCAGCCCAACAAGCCTAGCCAACAGATCCAACTCTTGGGAAATACAGTTGATCTAGAGATAAATCAGACAAAGAGGGAATAGTGGGAAGCAAGGTCATTCCAGACAGGAAATGGCAAGAGAGCAAAAGCAGAGAAGCAAGGGGCAGGTGGACAATCACAGGCTATTTGGAGTTGCCAGAACATAAAACCTGTGCAGCAGAAGGACACAGTAATCAAATAGGTAAGTGGTGGCTGCTAAATTATGATAGCCTTTGCACACCATGGAAGGAATCAGACTTGATTTATCCTGAGGGCAATAAGGAGCCACTGAAGGGTTTTATGTGGAGCCGTGATAAGATCAAGCCTCTGCATCTAGCAAGAGAAGGGGTTGGAGAGTGGAGGCATGAAGGTGATACTGAAAATTGCTGGCAAGAACCCTGCTGGGCTCAGGTTGGTAGCCACTTCAACCACCATAATTCCCTGTTTCTGGATCCCCAAACTACCCAATTTCCCAAGAACCAAAATCTGTGGGGCTGATCACCCAGTTGTGCTCACACCTCCCTTGAATGTTATTGAGGTATAACCAAGGGAGAGAAATAATGCTCAGCCCCAAACTCCACCAGGTGCCAGGCACTGTCCTGGGTCCTTAAGACATCCTATCTCAGGTGAGGGGATGGAGCATTGCAATTCCGTGCTCAGGGAACCATCAGGAACAGTATTGCAAATCACAGAACCTTGACCAATAAAAAGTTATGGCAAATTAGCATGGTTGTGCAACCGACAACCCTATGAGGAAGATTACCATCAGTCACCCACGTACTGCGGATGAGGAAACTGTGCGGATGGCAAGCCAAAAGGCATGTCAGTCAAATAAAAGAAAAGGTGTCAGGATTAGAATCGAGTTCCACCATAGGCCCACAAGAAAGCTCCTCAACCCCTAAGAGTGGAGTGAGGAGAGATGAGGGTAGGTTCTGAGTCAAGTTTCAGAGAGGATCCCAGGGAAAAAAGAAACAGTAGATCAGAAAGACCCAGAAGGAGGCAGTTGGGCCACAAACAAAAGAACCAGGAGACCCTGCCTTTCTCTGCAGCCTGCAGGCCTAAGAATTCAGACAAAAAGACAGACTAGAAGAGAGGGTCATGACCTTGCAGAGGGCACAGGAGGGGGCGTGGCTCGAAAGCGAAGTGGGGAGGGGGTCCCTCTTGGGGTGTGGCTTATAAGGGGCGTGGTCCTCTGCACTCCCGGACATACGGGACCCTATCAGGAGGCGGGTCGCGAGAGGGGCGTGGTCTCTGGAAGGGCGGGGCCACAGTTGCGCTCGCAGGCCCGCAGATTCCCTTAGAGTCCCGCCCCCACGCCAGGGTCCAAAGCCCCTTGCCATACCCTGACTCCGGCAGGGCTCCTCCGGGATTTCGATGGTGTAGTTCAGCTCAGCCGAGGCCATGGTGAAAGAGGCAGGCCCTTGGCGCAGGAGGCCTCCCACCGGAACTCCAGCTCGCGCGCCCCGGCCTCACCCGGAGCCTCCCGAACGCCGACCAATCAGCGCCCACCTCCCTCGAAGCTACCCAATCCCCGAGGGACGCTCCCTCCCTAGCAACAAGCGAGTCTTTCGGAGGCTCGGCCCTAGCAACCAAGCCCCGCCCCCTCTCGATCTTTGGCCAGCTCCTATTGGCTGACTCGCTGGATCCAGAGCAGCTATTGGACGGCGGGAACGCCCGTCAGGAAGCGTCCCCACCTTCCTGGGGGTAGGTCAGAGGGTCTGTGGGAGGGCTTGCTAGATGCTTGGAATAGGGAGTCGAAGGTGAGGCTTTCGTCGAAATCGTGTCTCATCCTGGCAGGACTCTCACATACGTCAGCTAGCTATCTCTACCGTCCTCTATAGCTACAGCTCTGAAAGCTAGAGGTAAAAAAAAAAACAAAAAACGTTTTAAACGGTTGAGGAGGCCCGTGCCAACCTGCCTCCCCGCCCTGCCAGTTGTGGGCCTAGCAGTGGTCCTCAAACTATGGCCCGCGGGCCACATATTGTATTTGTATCTGTTTTGTTTCTTCATTGCAAAATAAGATATATGCAGTGTGCATAAGAATCATTCATAAGTTTTGTTTTTACTATAGTCAGATCCTCCAATGGTCTGAGGAACAGTGAACTGGCCCCCTGTTTAAAAAGTTTGAGGACCCCTGCCCCTAGTGAGTGAGAAGCAGGGGTGGGTGGTGTGTTAGGGAACAGCTTTCTTGCCTTTATCGCACATGTAACAAATGTGTACTAGCACCTATTAAGTCGATGGCCTCTAATGGCCTCTAATCAGCTTTGGGCCTGATTTCTGTAAGTCTTGACAGGAGAGGAAAACAGCTCTAATAAGGAGGGATCAAATAATAATATAATCATAATAAACAGATCTAATAAGGGATAAGAAGGACTTCTGGAGGCCAGAATTTATGGCAGTGGGGATGCTTCTTGATCTGACTTTTGAAAGATTTGTAGAGATCTGGAGAGAAAAAATCTGATAAAGTTCTACCAAGGATGAATAAATAGGAGTTATGAGCCCTCTCTTGCCAGAGGAGAGACTAATCTGACAGGTCCACATCCTGGAAACTGACGCTACTAAACTCAGCTTTGAGTTTATCAGTAGCTCTTCCTTATAGAAAAAAAAATTTTTTTTCCAGGCCAGAGAATTAGTACAGGAGGTAAAGCACTGGCATGCAGACAGCCTGGGTTCAAATCTCTGGTTCCACAGTTAGTTTGACCATGGCCAAAAGCTGCACCTGGGGGCCAGAGAGATAGTACAGTGAGTAGGGAGCTTGCCTTGCACACAGCCAATCTAGGTCCAATCCTGGGTACCACATATCGTCCCCCAAACACCACCAGGAATGATTTCTGCGAGCACAGCCAGGAGTAATCCTTGAGCATCTAAAGTTAGCCCCAAAACAAAACAAAAAAAAAAAAAAAAAAACAAGAAAATTCTGAGTGTATAGTCTATGAATGCAAGAGCTTAGAATTTATCCCGAGGACAATGGTATTTTATGCAAGAATTTTATGCAAGACTACTAAGATGTTATGCAAAGAAGTAATGATTAGATGATATCATATTAATGATGAGAATGGACTACGGATTGGGAGAAGGAGGGAGACCCATTGGGGAAAATTATGGTGGCCTAAAGCATGGAGAGGTAACAGAAAAGAAGAGAAGATGGATTCCTTAGACATATGTAAGCTAAAAAAGAACTTGACTTGTGGGGCCAGAGAGATTGTACAGTAGGTAGGCTGTTTGCCTTGCATATGGCCAACCTGGGTTCAATCCTTGGCATTCCATATGGTCCCTTAGCTTTCAGGAGTGATTCCTGAATGCAGAGCCAGGAGTAACCCCTGAGTATCACTGGGTGTGGCCCAACAACAAAACAGAAAAAAATAATTTGACTTGTTTCCTCATGGTTAGCAATGAAAGAAAAATGAAAGTGGGCTTATAAATTCCTGGCTTGCTCAAACAAAAAGAAGGATCCCAGGTGTTTAGGAGATGGTCATTTCTGGATATAGTGATTTTGAGGTGCCACTGATTCAGCCAAGTGAAGACTGAAGATGCCTGCCTAACTGGAATTTGCAATAGAAACAGAATATGGTGATCTGTGAAGCTTTATAAATGATGGTCACACTTTTTGTTGATGTTGGAATTGGATGTTGGGCTTATCTGAGACTAAGAGTAGAGTGAGAAGATAGTCTAGATAGAACAAAGCCCTGAGAGGACTGCAAAGGTAATTGAGATAAATTGTTCAGAATGGTAAAAAAAAATCATGGATTGAGGCTGGGAGATATCTCTAGGACTAGTGCACAGGTTTTGCATGCCAGAAACTTGGATTCAGTAACCACGCCACATGTTCCGACAAGCACTACCGGATGTGACCCAAAAATAAAATAATACATCAGATAGAAAGTACAGGAGTTAAGGCACTTTTCTTTTTGTGTGTGTGTGTGTGTGTGTGTGTGTGTGTGTGTGTGTGTGTGTGTGTGTGTGGTTTTTGGGTCACACCGGCAGTGCTCAGGGGTTTTTCCTGGCTCCATGCTCAGAAATTGCTCCTGGCAGGCACAGGGGACCATATGGGGCGCTGGGATTCCAACCGATGACCTCCTGCATGAAAGGCAAATGCCTTACCTCCAGGCTATCTCTCCAGCCCCAGGCACTTTTCTTAATGCAGCCAATCCATATTCAAATATCTGGCAATATATATGATCCCCTGAGCACTACCTGGAGTGACCCCTGAACAGAGTCAGGAGTAATCCCTGAACATTGCCAGGGTTTACTCAACAAAAACAAAACAGAAAAATCAAAAAATAATTATGATTGTTAGAATATGATATTCAGAAGCCAAGAGAGAAAGATGTGAGGCTAACCAAGTAAAATGTTTAACCAAGTAAAATGAAGTTTGAAAAATATCTATGGATTTAGAAACAAGGAAGTTGATCATGCCCTTGGCAAAATCTTTTTTTAATGGAGTGACAAAAGCAGAGGTCAAGTTATGGGGAGTTGGGAAATGTGTGAAAAGGTGAAACAGGAAATCCTGTGTACACACATGGTGTACTTTTAAGAAGTTTGGCTTTTTGGAGGAATAAAAAAGAATTAACTTGAAGGAGATGGGTATTTTATTCAGATGAAGAAATGCTCTTAGATGAATACAAGCAAAGAAGACAAAGATAAAATCATAAAAAGTGGCTGAGGGGCCGGAGCAGTGGCGCAAGTGGTATTGCATTTACTAGCCTAGGATGGACCACAGTTCGATCCCCTGGCATCCCATATGGTCCCCCAAACCAGGGGCAATTTCTGAGCTCAGAGCTAGGATTAACCCCTGAGCGTCACTGGGTGTGACTCAAAAACAAACAAAAACAAAAGGGGCTAAGTGTTTGTCTAAGGAGCAGGACATTTGCCTTCCACATGGCTAACCTGGGTTTGATCCCCCAGACCCTATATGGTCCCCCAAGACTGACTGAAGTGATTCCTGAGCACAGAGCCAGGAATAACACCTGAGCACCACCGGGCATGACCAAAATAATGTAAAGGAACTGGGTGTGTTTTGGTGATAAGACACTAACCCCATTCCTACCTCTGAAATATTTAGGGTATAGAAAAGTTCTCAAGAAGTGTTCCCAGGGCCCGGAGAGATAGCACATCGGTGTTTGCCTCACAAGCAGCCGATCCAGGACCTAAGGTGGTTGGTTCGAATCCCGGTGTCCCATATGGTCCCCCGTGCCTGCCAGGAGCTGTTTCTGAGCAGACAGCCAGGAGTAACCCCTGAGCACTGCTGGGTGTGGCCCAAAAACCAAAAAAAAAAAAGTGTTCCCAAGCAACTTTGGGGAAGTAGGCAGAGCTACTACAGAAAAGCTAAGGAGGAAGGAGATTTCACCAATCTGGACCAAAGGTGTCCCATAAGATGGTTGGGAAATAGGAAAAGTAGAAAACTATATCAAGAAAGATGAAGTAATAAAGAGGTGAGGAACATAGACATTTTGTGGAGAGATTATGAAAACAGGTCTGTGGAGTAGAGCTGGGACACAGAGTCAGAGGAAAAGAAGGACCTTAGAAAATGTAGTGGGATCTTCTTGGGGGAAAAATAGAGTCAAAAGGATTGTTCCAGCTACAAATAGGACAGGAAATGAGGTATACGGGGAGAGGATGCAGGAAAGGCAGAGTCAGGTAGCCTAGGACATAGCTCATTAGTAGGGGGCTTGCTTTATCTGTATGAGGCCTTGGGTATAACAGCTGGCACCCAGATAAAATGGAGGCAGATAGCAGGCTAGGTCTGTGAAGGAGATATGAAAGGGAAGCAGAGAAGGAATCTATGAAGAAGATGGGAACAAACTGGATGCATATGCCTTTGTGGTGGAAAGAAAAGCCAGGATACCCTCTTTGGCTCAACCTGAGTCTGGAAGGAGAAATCCTTGTTTTTCTTCTTCACTGTGTTTTGTATTTCTCTGACTCACTCACTCACCACATTACCTGCCTCACTCAAATGGGAGCTGAGAATATGGAGTCTGTAGAGAACATTTCTGTCCCATTCTGAAGGTGGAACTTTCAGTAACAGGCAACAGTGACAGGTTGTGGTGTCTAAGACCACCTGGGACAGTGAGCCACTCATGCCCTTGAAGGCCCTTAACTTTTAAGAATGCACCTTTTGATTTGGCATTGGGGCAGAAACCCTCTGAGAAATTTACTTAGAAACTAAACCTCCCAGGGCCGGAGCAATGGCGAAGTGGTAGGACATTTGTCCTTGCACGCAGCTGACCCAGGACGGACCTCGTTTCAATCCCCCAGCGTCCCATATGGTCCCCCAAGCCAGAAGTGATTTCTGAGCACATAGCCAGGAGTAACCCCTGAGTGTCATTGGGTGTGGCCCAAAAACCAAAAGAAAAAAAGAAAAGAAAAGAAACCATGGGCCAGAGAGATAGCATGAAGGTAGGGCGTTTGCTTGCATGCAGAAGGAAGGTGGTTCTAATCCTGACATCTCATTTGGTCCCCTGAGCCTGCCAGAAGCGATTTCTGAGCATAGAGCCAGGAGTAACCCCTGAGTGCAGCCGGGTGTGACCCAAAAAAACCCGAACAAACAAAAAAGAAACCAAACCTCTGCATCTCGGTACCTCTTCCCATTAGTTACTATGGATTTTGGTTGATGAAGAGAGCTCTGGGGATCATGAGATTGTATGGTTTTAGTTTCCCTGCATGAAGGAGAACCATTTGGCTGCTATAGAAGTGATTTGTGGTTGTGTCCAGATTTATTAATCACCTCTGAAAATGGAAAGGAAATTAAAAACAAGAAGTCCACTCCGGACTGTAGACACCATTCATTTGCTATCCTTGCAGGAGGCCCCGCCAAGGTGACGAGGCCACACACAAGCCAATTTGGATCCAGGTTCCTAATCTGGATTTTAATTTCATGTCTTTCGGTTTTTTCAGACCATTCTCTCTCCAGGGTAAAATAATGACTGTTTTAATTGGCTGCCACTTACAGAGAGATTCCAGTAAGCGTGATGGCACCCACATATTTTTTCTCTGGCATGGAGGGCCTGTTCCAGTCCTTATGATCAGGCTGGTAAAACTGACTTTTACTACATCCCGCATACCCATGATCAGCTGACTATAAATTATATCCTCCTTTCCAAAAGCCATTTTCCATTAGTGTTAATTTGTTTGCTTCTCATTTCCACCGATCATTAGAATCTCTAGTTGTGAGCATCAAATTGGAAATAATTTCTTTGACATTTCAATTTTTTTTTTCCTCTCCTTCTTGAATGCCATTTGGCAGCTACCAAAGAACATTATGGTTTGCGGAGGAACAGTTCACTCCAATTACAATTTAACTGACCGTTCATGGCACTGAATCCCTGTCCTTAGTGTCCAAAATGATACCGCTGCTGACATTGCCACATCCTGTCATGACTGTAAAATGCCTCATAGACTCTGCCCTGGCCTTCCTGCATGGAGATTCTGCCACTCTGCAGAGGGGAGCTTTGGGAAGTTGGTTGTTTTATTGACTGACTCTGATTTCACCATCAAAGGAGCTTGATGATTTTTTCACTCATTTACCCAACGAACATTTACTAAATGTCTATTTGGTGCCAGGCATGATGCCAGGTAGAACTCACACTTCAATGGGCGGGGTGGTTGTTCTGCAGTATAGTTGAGGGACAGGTGCATAACTAGGACTACAGAACCAAGAACCTCTAGTTGTCAGGAGGAGTAGCCAAAGGGCACAAAGGAGGTTCCCAGTGCTGTTGGCAGAACAATGTAGAGATACAGAGAGCATTAGGAGGGCCTCATGAGTTGAGAAGTTAAAATTGAACTATGAAATGTGAATGTTAGGGCCCGGAGAGATAGCACAGTGGTGTTTGCCTTGCAAGCAGCTGATCCAGGACCAAAGGTGGTTGATTCGAATCCCGGTGTCCCATATGGTTCCCCGTGCCTGCCAGGAGCTATTTCTGAGCAGACAGCCAGGAGTAACCCCTGAGCACCATCAGGTGTGGCCCAAAAACCAAAAAAAAAAAAAAAAAAGTGAAATGTGAATGTTATAGCAACTAAGGTTAGCCCAGGAGCCAAGTTTTATTTTTGTTTTTGTTTTGTTTTGTTATGAGGGGTCATACCAAGCAGCATTCAGTGGTTACTGCTGGCTCTGAGCTCAGAAATCACTCCTGACAGGCTCAGGGGACCACATGGGATGCCGGGAATCAAGCTGGGGTTCATCCTGTGTTGGCCACGTGCAAGGTAAATGCCCTACTGCTGTGCTATCACTCCAACCCTAGGGGCCAGGGTTTTTTTTTTCCTTTTTTTTAAAATAAATTTATTTTTAATTATGAGAACAAAGATGCAAAGAAAGAGGACAAGGTAAAGTTACAGTGGAAGGATAATCACCTATAAACAGAATTCTTAGAAGAAAACCCCATGCTGATACCTTAATTTTGAACTTTCAGCCAAAGAACATTAAGAAAAGTAAAATACTTTGTTATTATAATTAAAAATAAAAAATTAAAAAAAGAAAAGTAAAATAGAACCCATGTACAATTACTTTGTCCCTCAAGTCCCCAGATTATAGTACATTATAACATTTCTTAGCAGTACACAAAGCAATCTAAGGCCATAAAGCTTATGTAACTCCTTGAACTTTGAAGGCATAGTATTTTCTTACATTTCCTTGCACATGCATATTATTTTAAGTTAACCTCAAAAGTTTAAGTGGGTTTGTTTTTTTAAGGATTAGAGTCAAAGGAGCACCGTAAAAACAGTGTTAGAGTTGCAGTTTTTGTTTGCATAGGCCCACCAAATATGAGGACATGGAAAGGAAAAGCCTTGGCCTAAATTTGAGACCCTACCCCTGAAGTTTCCTGGCAGAAGACCAACTCTAGGCTCCAGGCAAACTAGTTTGTCCAATCCAAGTCATTGACTATAGTGCCAATACACTTTTATTTTTCACAGTCTCTGTTGTTGGTATCATGTTTCTGTGTTAAAGATCCTGGAATCTGCATATAAATTGAAGTCAGGATGGTGTAGAGCATCCTCTAGTTTTGCCTCACAATAAAAGGGCAATGCAGAGAGCCCTGTCCTGTAAGCAGGTCGTTGTTGTCAAGTCTTCTTAGTGTTGAGGGAAGTCTCTTTTGAGCAGGTCAATGTCAGAGCAGTGATAGGGTCTTCCGTGGTAGAGGATTGCTTCCAGATGATGTTATAAATGACCTTGGATATAGTTAGCTTCCCTGGTTCAGGGGTGAATGGAGAATGCCCATTCTTCTGAGGCCTGTGCCAGGTCATTATGTCAATGTTCAGGGTGTAAGGACCCATTGCTCTACAAGATTTCTGTGTTCCTACCTCTATTAGATAAGAACTTATTTGTATGTATTGTATTTTCCCATTTTAATATGCCTATGCAAACAAGGAACAATGCCACATGGCATTATAGGAGGGGCCAGGTTTTAAAGTTGGAACTTAGACTATATTCTGTAAATTAGAGGGAGAAATATGGGGAAAAGGCAAATATAGGAGCTTGTGGAAAGGCAAGTCAACAAAGGCTTTGCTGAGGTATTGGTTTTGGTTGGTGAAGACAGACAGTTGTTGAAGGGGAGTACAATGGGATGGGAAGATGCAAAGACTAAACAAAACAAAAAAGAGCTCAAAATGGGATGGGAAGTTGGAACTGGAGAGATAGCACATAGTAGGTAGGGAATTTGCCTTGCACACAGCCGACCCAGAATGGACCCAGGTTTGATTCCTGGTATCCCATATGGTTCCCCAAGCCAGCCAGGAACGATTTCTGAGTGCAGAACTAGGAGTAACCCCTGAGCACCTCCAGGTGTGGCTCAACCCCCCTCAAAAACAAAACAAAACAAACAAAAAACCAAAGGGACAGAGTCTAGAATACCTGGGAAGCCAGGATCCCGAATAGTCAGGTTCAGAATGCAGGGAAGATGGGGTTTTGCTTGCTGATATTGGTTTCTGAATGAAGCAGGAAGCCAGGGTTCCAGGACCTCCTCCATGACCCCTCCCAATTTATCTTTCACACCCAGCCACCAGACCCCATGGCACCTACCTACATAATTTTTGGGGGGAGGGGTCACATTCAGCAACGCTCAGGGTTTATTTCTGGTTGTGCACTCAGAAATTACTCCTTGAGGCTGGAGCAATAGCACAGCAGTAGAGCATTTGCCTTGCACAGTGCCGACCTGGGACAAACCTTCGTTCGATCTCTGGCATCCCATATGGTCCCCCGAGCCCCCAGGTGTGATTTCTGAGCACAGAGCCAGAAGTAACCCTGAGCGCCATTGTGTGAGGCCCAAAAACAAACAAAAATAATTATTCCTGGTAGGCTCAGGGGATTATAAGAGATACCAGGGATTGAACCGGGTCGGCTGCATGCAGGCAAATGCCCTACCCTACTGTGCTATCACTCAGTCCCCCTAGATAATTGGCAACATGCAAGGCAAATGCCCTACCACTGTTTTATCACTCCAGTCCCCACTGATGACACTTTTATGTTTTGTTTTATTTAGTTAGTTTTTGTTTGTTTTGGTCACACCCAGCGGTGCTCAGAGATTACTTCTGGCTTTGCTCTCAGGAATCATTCCTGGCAGGCTTGGGGACCATACAGAATGCCAGGAATTGAACCCAGATTCATCACATTCAGCCACATGCAAAGCAAACACCCTACCGCTGTGCTATCTCTCTGGCCCCACAATCTTATGTTTCTAAAATTATTTCTGATCTTGTTACTCTTTGGAGGGTTTTGTCTTCGGGTCACAGCAGCAATGTTCAGGGATTACTCCTGGCTCTGCACTTATGAATCACTCCTGTCAGTACTTGGAGGAACATTCAGAATGCCAGGGCATGCAAGGCAAGCCCCTACCTGCTGTACTGTTTCTCTGGGCCCCTCTGATTACTCTTTTTTGTTTGTTTGTTTTTTTGTTTTCGGGCCACACCCAGCATTGCTCAGGGGTTACTCCTAGCTGTCTGCTCAGAAATAGTTCCTGGCAGGCACGGGGGACCATATGGGACACCGGGATTCAAACCAACCACCTTTGGTCCTGGATCGGCTGCTTGCAAGGCAAACGCTGCTGTGCTTTCTCTCTGGGCCCCTCTGATTACTCTTAAATCAGCCCTTCAGCATCTTCATATTGTCCTTCAGATATCAGACAAACCTGTTTTTCCAACTCAACTTTGCCATTTCCATCCTCATACCATCTTATCCCATTCAGAACAATCTCAACAATGACAATGGGAACTACAGAACCTTCGAGATAGTGCATGGATTAAGGTGCTTGACTTGCATCCTGCCAATTCTAGTTTTAAGTCCCAGCACTATATACATCATGCTCTGCAAGGGATTACTCTTGAGCATGTGTAAGACATTTTTTAAGCAGTTGATTGACTGATTGATTGATTGGTTGGTTTTTGTGCCACACCCAGCTTTGCTCAGAGGTTACTCCTGGCTCTGTGTTCAAAAATCACTCCTGGCAGGGTCGGGGAATATGGGAATATGGAATGTCAGGAATCGAACCAGTTCCATCCTGGGTCGCTGCATGCAAGGCAAGTGCCCTACCGTTGTGCTATCTCTCCGGCCCTGTGTCCTAAAACTTAAAAGAAACAGGAACTACACTTTATTGCTTTATTCAGGATTTTGGTATGTTGGATTGGCCCTTGTGTGGTACCATCACAAATCAAAGAACTAAAGCCCAGCAAAGGTAAATCATTTATAAAGATCACACAGCCAGAGGTAGCTCATCCAACTACAGTTTCTAACCACTATACTTGACTGCCACCTCACAGTTCTCTAAACATGCCTATGCTCTCTTGGGCATGCAGAATGGTGTGTGGCCACAAAGAGTGATGAGTTTAGTTAGAAAAATAACTACATTTTGGGGGCTGGAGAGATAGCATGGAGGTAAGGCATTTGCCTTTCATGCAGAAGGTCATCGGTTCGAATCCCGGTGCCCCATATGGTCCCCCGTGCCTGCCAGGAGCAATTTCTGAGCCTGGAGCCAGGAATAACCCCTGAGCACTGCTGGGTGTGACCCAAAAAACACAAAAAAAAAATAATAACTACATTTTGAACTATCCTAATAATGAGAATGTATGAGGGAAATAGAAAGGCTGTCTAGAGTACAGGCGGGGGTTGGGTGGGGAGGAGGGAGATTTGGGACATTGGTGATGGGAATGTTGCACTGGTGATGGGTGGTGTTCTTTACATGACTGAAACTCAAACACAATCATGTATGTAATCAAGGTGTTTAAATAAAATATATTTAAAAAAAAAAAAAGAATGGTGTATGGAGTGTGGGATGCTGCCTCCTTCAGCCAACCTGGGCCAAGGGCTCAGAGAGTCAGATTTCATTGGTGGCAGAATTTAAACGAAGTGCTTTGGTATCAAGTGTTTGAAACATTCTCCGGAGGGGAATGGAGAACAACTGAAGTGTGCGAAGCACTGGAACGAGTCCACTAGGCATATTGTTTCTGGGCCCTCACTGTGGAGATTAGGATGGAGTAAGCCAGGCAGCTGTTGTAGTAAATAAGGTGAAAATGAGGGTGTGGACTCAAGTCCTGACCATGAAGGTGAAGATTAATGGGCCAGTCTGAGGGGGAATTTGGAGAGTATAATTGCAAGACTTGGCGATTGTTCCAGTAAGGAGGGCAAGAGAGAGCAGTGTCAGAGACAGCTCTTTGGGGACAAGGAAAATGGATCAAAAGGACCAGCAGAGGAGTAGATCTTCCCTTTGGGGCTTACTGAGGGGAAGACTGTGAGAAACAAATCATTAACTACATAATTCTTATCTTCATGATCCAGACTCAGGAGGTCCTCATGCCCACATATGACATGAGTGTGTGAGTGAGGTAGCCCAGAGCAAAGTGAAGAAGTGAGAACATTTGAAAAGGCACTACAGGGCACTGATGATCCAGAATGAGGGGCTTATTATATTTAATTGGGGTGGGAGAAGGGTGATTTAGGCCACAGCCAGCAGTGATCAGGGCTTACTCCTAGCTCTGTACTCAATATCACTCCTTCACACCTGTTGGAATTCAGGGAACCATATGGTCAAAGCAAATGCCTTTATATATGTCTCTTTCACGCTTGCTCCCTAGCTCTCTCGCTTGCTCACTCTCTTTTTTTTTTTTTTTTTTTTTTTACCACACTCAGTTGTGCCCAGGGCTTACTCCTGGCTCTATACTCGGGAATCTCCTCCTGGCTCTGTACTCAGGAATCTCCTGGCAGTGTTCAGGGAACTATCTGCAGTGCTCGGGGTTAAGCCCAGGTCAGCTCTGTACAAGCATACCAATTGTACTGTCCCTCCAGTCCAAGAAACAATTCTTTTTTTGTTTGTTTTGGTTTTTGGTTTTTTGGGTCACACCCGGCAGCGCTCAGGGGTTACTCCTGGCTCTATGCTCATAAATCGCTCCTGGGGGGCCAGAGAGATAGCATGGAGGCAGGGCATTTGCCTTCCATGCAGAGGACTGTGGTTCAAATTCTGGCATCCCATATGGTTCCCCAAGCCTGCCAGGAGCAATTTCCGAACTTAGAGCCAGGAGTAACCCCTGAGTGCTGCTGGGTGTGACCCCCCCCCCAAAAAAAAAACAAACAAAGAAATCGCTCCTGGAAGGCTCAGGGGACCATATGGGATTCGAACCACCCTCCTTCTGCATGCAAGCAAACGCCCTACCTCCATGCTATCTCTCCAGCCTGCAAGAAATAATTCCTTTTTTTTTTTTTTTTTTTTTTTTTGTGGTTTTTGGGTCACACCCGGCAGTGCTCAGGGGTTATTCCTGGCTCCAGGCTCAGAAATTGCTCCTGGCAGGCACGGGGGACCATATGGGACGCTGGGATTTGAACCGATGACCTCCTGCATGAAAGGCAAACATCTTACCTCCATGCTATCTCTCCAGCCCCTTCTTTTTTTTTTTTTTTTTAGAAACAATTCTTAATTCCAGATAAAACCAATTTATAAAAGAACAAAAATGTAAATGTGCATCCTGAGTGAACCGTGTTTATTTACTTGGTGAAAATGTAAACACAGAGCCTAGAGCAAAAGCACAGCAGATAGGGGGCTTACCTTCCCTACGCTGACCCAGATTCTATTTCCAGCACCACATATGATCTTCTGAGCCTGCCAGGAATGATCTCTCAGTACAATAGCAAGACTATGCCCTGAGCACCACCATGTGTGACCCGAAATCACCCTCCAAGAAATGTGAATACTTGATTTAACTATGAGTTGTGGAAAGCTATATTATGAAGGTAGGGGAAAGAAAATCAGAAAATAAAGGAATTCAAGAGAATTCCTCAACTGCCAGAATATGTCTTTGTTTTGATTTGGGGCCACACCCATTGACACTCGGGTTACTCCTAGCTATGCGCTCAGAAATCGCCCCTGGCTTGAGGGGACCGTATGGGACGCTGGGCCAGGAACTGAACCTCAGTCGTCCTAGGCTAGTGCTTGCAAGGCAGACGCCTTACCTCTAGCGCCACCACTCTGGCCCCAACTGCCAGATTAAGAAAGAAATATGGCCTTAAACGTACAAGCTGGGCCCAGAGAGATAGCACAGCGGCGTTTGCCTTGCAAGCAGCCGATCCAGGACCAAAGGTGGTTGGTTCGAATCCCGGTGTCCCATATGGTCCCCCGTGCCTGCCAGGAGCTATTTCTGAGCAGACAGCCAGGAGTAATCCCTGAGCATTGCCGGGTGTGACCCAAAAACAAAACAAAACAAAACAAAAAAAAAAAAACAAAAAAAAAAAAAAAACGAACAAGCTAGGACTTGAGCAGGGGTCTCAAATTCGCAGCCCGCGGGCCATTTGGGGCCCTCCGTACAACATTTTGTGGCCCGTGGCTGGCCTTCAAATATCGCAGTATTCGCGATAAAAATAATAATAAAATTAAAATAAAAATCGCATTATTAAACATTCGCATACCCAAGCAGTTCTGTTTGGGGTATGCAAATGCTTAATGCGATTTTTTTTCTTACTAATGCGATTTTTTATTGCGAATATTCGGTAAGCGAAATCCCTTATGCGGCCCTGCCTCACCCGACTGTGCCTCCTGCGGCCCCCAGGTAAATTGAGTTTGAGACCCCTGGACTAGAGGGAGAGCACACAGTGAGCTAAGCACCGCTTTGCATGCTGGAGGCCTGGCACCACAGTCCACTGAGCCTCACAGGAAGTAGCCCTTGGGCACAGAATTGGAATCCAGCACTGCTGGATGTGGCCTCCCCCACAAAAAAGGACCCTCCAAAACAGTCCCATTTCAACGTAAGAGTTAAGCATGGGGCTGGAGAGATAGCACAGCGGTGAGACGTTTGCCTTAGATGCAGAAGGACGGTGGTTCAAATCCCCACATCCCATATAGTCCCCCGAGCCTGCCAGGAGCGATTTTTGAGCGTAGAAACAGGAGTAACCCCTGAGTGCTGCCGTGTGTAAACCCCCCCCACCACCACAAAAAAGAGTTAAGCATGGCTAGAGAAGGCCCAGGGGAAATCAAGCACTGTTTCTGATTTTGAAAATTATTTTATTTGCATTTCTTTCCCCCTTCCCTGCCATTGTTACTGCTACTGCTACTGTGACACCCAGATATCTCAGGTGCCTGGCTGTGCTCTCACACACACATTAGGTTGCTGTGTTCCCTGGAGATCACATATCTTCTTTGCAGGACCTGCATATATGAATAGTGTGGCACTGGGACTGGCACACTCTACCATAGCAGGGTCTGGGATCCCAAACTCTCGTGCTTCTAGAACCACTCTGGGGCACCCAGGGCAGCACTGGTGAATGAACTCAGTTCCTACAACTGAGCAGCTCCTGATTTTTTTGGTGTGTCTGAAGAGCCACTAACAAGCCAGATCTTAAATCCAAATCTCATGTTCTTGCCTTTCTACCATAGGATTCACCATACTGCAGGTAGGTACTACAGGTTAAGGTACTTGCCTTGCATATGACCAACCTAGGTTTGATCTCTAGCACAATATATAGTCTTCTGAGTATATCTACAAGTGATCCCTGAGCACAGAACCAGGAGCTTAGGCATAGTGTGGCCCAAAAATAATTAAAATGTGAACTCACAAATCCAAGGCTGCCTTTTGTTTGTTTATTTGTTTTGTTTTGGGGCCACACCCGGTGACACTCAGGGGTTACTCCTGTCTATGCATTCAGAAATCGCTCCTAGCTTGGAGGACCATATGGGACACCGAGGGATTGAACTGAGGTCTGTCCTAGGTTAGAGTGTGCAAGACAAACGCCCTACCACTTTCGCCACTGCTCTGGCCCCCAAAGTTGCCTTGAAGAGCCTACCAAGAAGTTGTCAGAGGGCCAGAGAGATAGCACAGTGGTAGGGCATTTGCCTTAAATGCAGAAAGATGGTGTTTCAAATCCCGGCATCCCATATGGTCCCCCAAGCCTGCCAAGAGCAATATCTGAGCATAAAGCCAGAAGTAACCCCTGAGCGCTGCTGGGTGTGACCCAAAAACTGAAAGGAAAAAAAAAAGCTATCAGAGCTTTGCCAGGGTCGAGGTGTCTTTGATAGTACCTATCTTTGGTAGGATTTGGGTCATCTCTGTGTTCAGGTCAATCCTCAGCTATGGCTCCATCCCCAGGCCATGTGGATGCCTTTCCCTGAGCTGAGCACACATCCAGTGTCCTCTGGGGAGCAGTGGAGGTTGGTGGATGAGTCTGTCCCAGCGTGCCTCTGCTCATTGCTTCCTAATAAAATTCTGATAGCTGGGCCCCATCAATATCTCAAATATAGGTGAGGAAACGTTAATTTAGAATCAATTTTAGGATGTTTCAGACTGTAAAGTCCTTTTAACTAGATCTCTGGCGAAGATGTAGAAGCACTTTATGGGACTGTAAATTTCATGTTGAACAGTCTTCGTGAAATACACATCTTCCCTACATACAAGCTGTTCTCTCCATATCAATCATGGCCCCTGCGAGTAATGTTTCACAAATATTCTGTAAATCACAGAAAACCCCCATGATAATGTGAAATATGACTTTCACTTGTCTGTGAGACAAAAGAACAGCACATGCCTCTCTCCCATCAGCACTAACATTTGTTATGGATAATAACACTTTCAATCACAACTATTTTTGGAAAACGGGTTTATTTTAAACCTCCCCTCCCCGACTGCAAACTCTCTTCCAAGGACACAGACTCCTACAAAACATAGTCCATTAATCCCACTATGAAATGGGAACATGTTTTCCCCCACTAAACTTTTTTTTAAGTTTTTTTTTTTAAGAGAATGGGTTTAGAAGCCTAATGTACAAGGTTAAAGGGCATCTTAGCTGATTGGCAGAAAAGGGAGCTGAATCTCAAAAGTCCCCAAAATTCTGGTGATATGCAAATCCAGGGGTAAGAAAGGCAGAGGGGTAGGGAGGGGGGGCATGATCATTTAGAACCTTTCTTTTAGCTGGAGTCAGTGGCCCTTTGAGTTTTTGGTGCCAGCAAAGCCCCAGAGCTATAAAGTACCCCCAATGCTCAGGCTTTACTTCTAGCTCTATACTCAGACATCACACCTGGTGAGCTTAGAGAAGGTACACTATGGAGTGTCAGGGATTGAACAAGGCAAGCGTTCTACCCACTGTACTATCACATTGGCCCCTGCACTTTGGCTCTTAAACTGCATTTATCCCTATGTGGGGTATCTTCATCCCATCACACACTTGATCCCCCCAGTTGGACTAGCTGGTGACCAGTCTCAAAGGTATATTTTGGTTTGAGTTTTGGCTTAGTTTGCTTGGACAAACTGTGTGGTGCCAAGGGAGGGATCCCAGGCCTCCCACATGTAAAATATGTGCTTCAGCCTTCTGTATCACCTCCCCAGCCCTGGAAGGGTATTTTCCCTTCAGAAGTATGTTTTGAAGGTCACTAAGCCATTTAGAAAGCAGAAACTCACCATACCTCCCGTTGATGACTAGAAAAACAAACCTCACAGCATAACCATCCTAATAGGCTTTTCCTGATCCTAACTAAATACCTTGCTAATCTCTTTTCTCTTCCTCTGTAGCCAACTTCAGGACTGGTTGATCATGACTTCTATTAAAGAGCAGGCCGCAATTAGTCGGCTCCTGAGCTTTTTACAGGATTGGGACAAAGCTGACAAAGTTGCAAGGAGCCACATCCTCAACAAGTTCATTGAAACCAATCAAGGCAAGACTGGCCCTGAACTGGAGCAGGAATTTTCCCAGGGAGCCAGCTTGTTCCTGGTACGCCTGACCACCTGGCTCAGGCTCAAGTATCCTTTGCTGAACAAATAGTAAAATAAAACATTGAGGGCAATCTTTCCTTTTTTCTAGAAAAGAAAAAGAAGGTTGCTGAGGGAGCTCCCAGTTTTAGAATTTTGTAGACTAAGATTTCTGGTGATCAAAATATTACCCCCAGGGGCTGGCGGGATAGTACAAGCAATAGGCCAGAGTGATAGCTCAATTAGTAGGGCACTTGCCTTGTGCACAGCTGACCTGGGTTCAATCCCCACCCACCCTAAGCACGACCTGGAGTTATCTCTGAGCTCAAAGCCAATAATAAGCCTTGAGTACCACCTGGTGTGACCCCCAAAGCAAAAAATGTGTATTGCCCCCAAAGTCAAAAATTCCCTTAGCTCTCTGACATCTCAACCTGTAAGTATAGCCTATTGTCACCCTTAAATCCACTTGGTCCCAGCAGGACAGAGCCTGTTCCTGTGCCCCAGAGCAACTCTTTTTGCTATAGAAGTCCTTATGCAGTCCTGGGGTTTATAGGTATAAAAAAGGTACATAAACCTGGGGCCGGATAAATAGCACAATGGTAGGGTGTTGCACATAGTCGATCCAGAACGGATGGTGGTTTGAATCTCGGCATCCCATATGATCTCCCATGCCTGCCAGGAGCAATTTCTGAGCGCAGAGCTATGAGTAATTCTAGAGCACCACCGGGTGTGACCCCCCCCCAGAAAAAAACCCAAAACATTTACTGATGGTAAATTACAAAGAAATTAATTTTGAAACAAAGATGATTGAGGATTATTGTTGTTTTCTTCTTTTGACTTAGGCCATACCTAGCTGTACTCAACTCACTCCTGTTTCTACATTCAGGGGTCATTCCTAGCATGTTCAGTGGACCATATGCCATACTGGGGTAAAACCCAGGTTGGCTGCATGCAAGACAAGAACCTTACACACTGTAATATCTTTCCAGCCTCCTAAAATAAATGATTATAAAGTTACATAACCCTACATGGCATTACACACACAGTTTAAGAGGCTGGGCCTAGAAAACAGTGCCCCAGTGTTCTATATTGGGATGTATACAAAAGGTTTAAATAAAGACTTCTAGCCTTTCTCCCCACTTCACTCCCGTGATTCTGAATTGGTGGGTTGGGAGAGAAACCCTGGACTATTTTACATACCCTATGGCTCAGACTGATGACTGAGGATGCTGCTTTGAGGAAAATGGACGCCTATCAGCTATATACCTGGCTTCTTTCCTACAAGGCATGTTTCCAACACAGGAATTCCTCATGTGCCATTTTCCACTGACACTGTTGGAGAAGAATGAGCAAAGTCATAGGAGAGTAAAAGCAGATCCTATCTATTGAAAATCTTGTTGGTTTGGTTTGGTTTTTGGTCTACATCAGCAATTTGCACTCAGGAATCATACTTAGTGGGCTTGGGAGACTATATAGGATGTGGGGATTAAACCTGGTCAGCAGCATGCAAGGCAAATGCCCAACCCACTTTACTATCTCTCCAGCCATCTTTGTTTGTTTTGAGATTCAGGGCCTCTGCTCCTGGCTCTGTGCTCAGAGCTCTCCCCTGGTATTGTTCAGGGAGCATATATGGTGATCCTGTTCAGGGATCAAACTGTGGTTTGATATATAGGATGAGAGCTAAAACCCTTGTACTATCTCTCCAGCCAATAAAACATCGATATTTTAGGCTGGGGATATTGTCTAATATAGGACACTTGTGTGAGGCCCTGTGTTACATACCCAATACCACAAAAATAAATATCTAGGCGCTGGAGAGATAGTACAGTGGTAGGGCATTTGCCTTGCACACGGCCAACCCAAGAGACAGTGGTTTGATTCTCAGCATCTCATTTGGTTCCCCAAGCCTTCCAGGGGTGATTTCTGAGTGCACAGCCAGGAGTAACCCCTGAGCACCACCGGGTGTGACCTAAAAACCAAAATAAATATATAAATACCTAAAACCTTGCAATTTTTTCATCATATGTTTTATTATTCATTATGATTTTTTTAAATAATGTGTTGTATCCCTATGCTTGGTAGAGGGGCATCTAGTTAGTGATACCCATCTATTAGCACCAATGACAAAGCAAATTCCTTGTTTATCCCTGCATGACTTTTGGTCTGTGCCCTTGCCTGGTTCACGCAGAATGATAAAAAGGCAAAAGAGGGGCTGGAGTAAATGCACAGTGGGTAGGGCATTTGCCTTGCATGTCGTCGACCCTTGTATCCCATATCATTCCCCAGGCCTGCCAGAAGCAATTTCTGAGCCCAGACCCAGGAGTAACCCCTGAGCGCCACGAGGTGTGGCCCCAAACCCAAATAAAAAATTAATAAACAAATATTTTTAATTAAAAAAAGAAATAAGGGGCCGGAGAGATAGCATGGAGATAAGGCGTTTGACAGTGGTTCAAATCCCGGCATCCTATATGGTCCCCCGAGCCTGCCAGGAGCAATTTCTGAGCATAGAGCCAGGAGTTTAACCCCTGAGTGCAGCTGGGTGTGACCCAAAAACCAAAAAAAAAAAAAAGAAAAGAAAATAGTACATTGAGGGATGAAAGGATAGTTTCATGGACGGAGGGCATGTGCTTTGTACGCAAGAGAACTGGGTTTGCTCCCAGTACCAACGGTTCCCTAAACATTGCCAAAGTTACATCCTAAGCACTGCTGCTGGGGGTGTCCCAAGAACAAACAACTCATATATATATATATATGTGTGTGTGTGTGTGTGTGTATGTATATATATGTATATATATGTGAGTGTGTATATGTATGTATGTATGTATGTATGCATATTCTATTTTTTCTTTTTTTTTCTGGTTTTTGGGCCACACCCGGTGACATTCAGGGGTTACTCCTGGCTATGTGCTCAGAAATCATTCCTGGCTTGGGGGACCATATGGAATTTCAGGGGATGAAAACGTGATCCATCCTAGGTTAGCAAGGGCAAGGCAGATGCCCTCTTGCTTGCGCCACTGCTCCAGCCCCTGTATATTCTATTTATACACCTAACTCTTTTTTGTTGTTGTTGTTTTTTTGGGGGGTCACACCCAGCCAGGATTTGACCCACCATATATATGTGTATGTATGTATATATGCATATTCTTTTTCTTTTTTTCTTTTTTTTCTGGTTTTTGGGCCACACCCGGTGACATTCAGGGGTTACTCCTGGCTATGTGCTCAGGAGTATATGCAAGGCATATACTATGCAAGGCAATGCCCTACCTCCATGCTATCTCGCCAGCCCACACCTAACTTTTTCATGATTTGCTAACTTTTTTGACCTGGACCTAGAGCAAATAGAAGGAGTGTTTTGAATCAATGACCCTTACCTCTCCCTAGTTCTTTGGTTATACTGTCTTTTTTTTTTTGTTTTTTTGGGCCACACCCATTTGACGCTAAGGGGTTACTCCTGGCTATGCGCTCAGAAATCGCCCCTGGCTTGGGGGGACCATATGGGACGCCGGGGGATCGAACCGCAGTCCGGTCCATCCTACGCTAGCGCTTGCAAGGCAGACACCTTACCTCTAGCGCCACCTTCCCGGCCCCGGTTATACTGTCTTTTAAAGAAAAAGAAATCAATATAGAATCACTGTGTTTTTGCAAAATTGACTACCACATAATCCCAGATTAGCCTCCAATTCCTTTTCTAACCTTGAATTTATAGAATAAATCAGTAAAACTAAGGCTTTTTATATTATGACAAAATTATGAGTTTCTCCCCCAACTTTTCTCCCTTCCCTTTGTCATTGTGGAGCTGACCAGGGTCACCCCCATTTGGTTTTAGATTGTGGTACTGGAGTTTACATGCTTCATTTGTATGCACAGACTCTGTGGTGATGTGTTGGCATCACATACCTGCCTCAAATTTGTGGCTTCTGTAGGCTTCTGAGTATGTACCTATTGAGATGTCTCCAGCTACACTTGTTGAGTATTTTTATGCTCTAGGCACTAAGTATATATTGAACTAAAATTAACCTCACCAAGCTTAACATCAAGCCTAAGAAGTGGTTGGTATTATCCCATTTTGTGAGGTACCACACCTGCTCAGTGTGTAGGAATTACTCCTTGCTCAGCGATCACTCCTGGCAGGTTCAGGGGGCCATATGGGATGCCAGTAATTATACCCTGGTTGACCACATGCAAGGCAAACACCCTACCCACTGTGCTATCACTCTGGCTTAACCCCCACCTTTTTTTTTTTTTTTTTTGGTTTTTGGGTCACACCCATCGATGCTCAGGAGTTACTCCTGGCTCTAAGCTCAGAAATTGCTCCTAAAAAAAAAAAAAAAGGAAAGAAATTGCTCCTGGCAGGCATGGGGGACCATATGGGAAGCCGGGATTTGAACTACCATCCATCCTGGATCAGCTGCGTGCAAGGCAAATGCCCTGCTGCAGTGCTATCTCTCCGGCTCTTAACCACCCCCTTTTTTTTGGCTTTTGGGCCACACCCAGCAGTGCTCAGGGGTTACTCCTGGCTATGTGCTCAGAAATAGCTCTTGGCAGGCACGGGGGACCATATGGGACACCGGGATTCGAACCAACCACCTTAGGTCCTGGATCGGCTGCTTGCAAGGCAAACGCCGCTGTGCTATCTCTCTGGCCCAAAACCCCTTTTTTTTTTTTTGTGGTTTTTGGGTCACACCCGGCAGTGCTCAGGGGTTATTTCTGGCTCCAGGCTCAGAAATTGCTCCTGGCAGGCACAGGGGACCATATGGGGCGCCGGGATTCGAACCGATGACCTCCTGCATGAAAGGCAAACGCCTTACCTCCATGCTATCTCTCCGGCCCCCCAAAACCCCATTTTTAAAATGAGCCTGCAGCACCTTAAAAAGGTTGAGTAGTTAGGCACAAGTGGTAGGGCATTTGCCTTGCACATGCTAACCTAAGATGGACCACGGTTCAATCTCCCGGCATCCCATATGGTCCCCCAAGCCAGGATTGATTTCTGAGCATATAGCCAGGAGTAATCCCTGAGCATCACCATGTGTAGCCCAAAAACCAAAAAAAAAGTTGAGTACTCAGCACTCAGGGGTTACTTCTGGTTCTGTGCTCAGAAATTGTTCCTTGGTCAGGGACTGTACGGGATGCCAGGGATCGAAACCGAGTCTGCCCTGGGTCAGCCACGTGCAAGGCAAACACCCTAGCACTGTGCTACCACTCCAGGCCCAGTTGAGTGGTTTACAAGTAAATGATGAAGATAAAGTTTGAATGGCCTGAAGACCCATTTCCCATGCTCTATGGTTTAGATAGAATCTCCTACTCAGGTGAACAGGAAAGGCCCACAGTTTGGCCTCCAACACCAACTGAAGAGGGAATCTTCGTGAGTGATCCTTGCGTGTGTACAAAAGACAGGAAGCCTGACCTGAGAACTCAAGAGTCCTTATCAAAGGCCTCTGCTCTAAAAAGCTGGTATCATCTGTTAACCTTGGACAAGTCATCAACCTGAGACTGTTTTTCTCCTAAAGTAAAGGTACCTCTGCAAAGTATGGTGGGGAGTATATGGAATGATAAAAAAACAAGCAGTTAAACACAGTGCCTGGCACACAATAGATGCTTAGGACTTGTTAGTTACTGCTGATATTGTGATAAACTTCTAGGACTAGTGATGGAAATAATGGAAAGTAGATGTACAGTAAGTATTTATGAATATAAGACTAACCTGGGCCGGACATGTGGTTCAGTAGTAGAAACTTGCCTTTCATGTATCACACACATACACACACGTGTATGCCTAAAGCCCAGAAAGATAGTACAGCAGCAGACAGGCAGACACTTGCCTTGCACATGGCTGATAATTTCCATCCCTGGCACCATATATGGTCCTCCAAGCCCTCCAAGAGTGATACCTGAGCACAGAATAAGAAAAGTCCTGAGCAGCACAAAATATGGCCCTCAAAACAAAGGACTAGCCTGGGACAGAGAGAGAAGCTGACGAATTGGTCAATCTAGCTATAACTAAAGAAAACTGGGAGGATGTACTGAGGCCAGAATAGAGTCTGGGTTTTGTGGGGAGCAAAGTGAAGGATAATGCAGAATTGAGATCACCATGACTTCGCCTCCAGCTGTACCAGCAACAGGCAGGGGAGACTTGCTCCCAAGCAAACACTGTTTTTGCAATAAAGAGCCTTTCCTAATGAGCCAATCTATCTCTACTTCTATTGGCATCCTGGGAACTAGGGTGCAGCCGAGATAATTTTCCTCACATACACACCCTTCAACAAAGCACCATTACCTCCAACCCATTACATTAGCCTTTCTCGGCCCTGGAAGCTCTCAGTCGTCCGTATGAGCTGCAATAATTTCAGCTAATTTCTTAAGTGTTCTAAGAGCCTGGGATGTGTTATGAGCCTAGTAATTGTTGACTGGTTTCTTCTCCATTGTAGCTTGATTTCATGCCTTGTATCCGAGCGGATGCGTGCTCTGGGTGCTTTATTACAATGAAGCTTTTTACAAAGGCTCACATTAAAAAAAAATAACATTAAATACTGCGGGCATTTTAAATCAGAGTTTAATTTTCCCACTATATCCTGTTGTTCTTCTTTAGGATGACATGCAAGTCTTCATCGAGATAGTGACCTCCAGTGTCAAGCTTTGAGCCGGTAGAAGACAGAGAATTAATGATAAAAGTGACCCTAGGAATGAAAAATGAAGTCATGGACATAGCTGAGATCCCAGAATACAGGAGTCATTGGCTTAGAAAGGCTTCGAGAGAGGACTCAAAATGATAGTACAACAGGTAGAGCAGTTGCCTTGCATGCAGCTGGCCCGGGTTCAATTCCTGGCACCCTATATAGTCCTTTCAGCCCTGCCAGGAGTGACCCCCTGAACGCAGAGCCAAGAATAAGCCCTGAGTGGACCCGGAGAGATAGCACAGCGGTGTTTGCCTTGCAAGCAGCTGATCCAGGACCTAAGGTGGTTGGTTCAAATCCTGGCATCCCATATGGTCCCCCATGCCTGCCAGGAGCTATTTCTGAGGAGATAACCAGGAGTAACCCCTGAGCACCGCCAGGTGTGGCCCAAATATCAAAAAATAAAAAATAAAATAAAATAAGCCCTGAGCACAACCATGTATGGCCAAAAATAAAAATAAGTAAAAAAAAATTTTTTTAAAGGCTTTGAGAAGGGTCCCCCAACTTTCACTTTGTGCTGTTTATTCCTCAGAGCTTGTTAGAGCTGAGTAGCTGAACTAAACCAGAAGAACTTTCTAGTGAACTATGAACATGCCTGCCAGCACCCACACATTCTCCCACCCCAAAAGTATTGCTACTCCCTTCACAACCATCTCAGGTAAAGGACACAAGGCAGTGCTCAATCATTCTGGACCCTGAAATCTGACACTAGTTTCCAGGGGGGAGAGCCACCTTGCATGTCACTCCTTAACTCATCCTTCAGCTACATAACTGGCTTATGTCTAGATAAGCTTCTGCAGTCCATTGGCATCTTTCTAGCAGCTGTGAGCAGGTGAGTTCACTTC
The DNA here is from genome assembly GCF_024139225.1 of Suncus etruscus. Classification (NCBI taxonomy): domain Eukaryota; kingdom Metazoa; phylum Chordata; class Mammalia; order Eulipotyphla; family Soricidae; genus Suncus; species Suncus etruscus. The sequence continues at coordinate 33,106,726 of NC_064853.1, read as the reverse complement.
TAGAGCCATTCTGGAGACGTGCAGACTTTGGCATTCATACCACATGAGATCATGGTTTTTGGTCATTCCTGAGGACCCAGTCACCCTCAGTATTGGCCCTGGGTCCTGCAGTCCTGCACCAGTTGCTTTTCCACTGACTGTGAATTGCAAGAAATCAGCTCCTATGAAGCTCAAGAGAAGAGTATTTATTGGCTCCAAAATGTTCAGAGCATAGGAATTTACATTTCAGTCTGATTAGATACAAGGATTAAGAAAATGTTCTCAGTGCTTGGTGTCTCTATTTCCAGTTGTGTGTTTACTGAGCTCTGTAATCAGTGGTCCTTGGAATCTTCACCCTACATCCTCCTAAAACAGGCACACCAGAACCCAAGTGTATCTCTTCTAAGACGTCCTGAGAGAGTCTGGCTTTGGTGTATCACAGGACCAACATATATTGTGTTCCCTATGCCTAATAAATTCCTACATTGGGCAAATGTCATACTCTGTCCCCTTTCCACCCTAACCAAACCACAGTGCCTCTAAATGCCAGAGCAGTGCCTGTTCCTAGGCACAGTTGTGGTGCTCTTTCCCAAAGAAGAACATGCTGGAAAGCTTAGCACAGGAAAGGGCCATGTGTTTAACTTTCCCATTTCCTGCCAGATGGAAGAACTTCTAAGTCATTATATTTTTCCCAAGAAATTAATTTTTGGATTTTTTTTTGGGGGGGAGGCACACCCGGCAGCACCGAGGGGTTACTCCTGGCTCTGTGCTCAGAAATTGCTCCTGGCAGGCTCGGGGTACCATATGGGATGCTGGGAATTGAACTCAAGTCTGTCCTGGGTCAGCTGCTTACAAGGCAAATGCCCCATCATTGTGCTATACAGCCCCTCCCAAGAAATTATTTATTTATTTAGCTTTTTTGATACTTAAATGATATCTTGATATAAGAAAGGAGTAAACCGTTGATTGCTACTGATGAAACATTGCAACAATTTATACAAAATGAAGTTTTCTGAAAAAGATGTCCTACTAAGTCACAATAAATTAGTGTTTTCATAATACATGCTGAGTTTTTTTATTCCATATCTATACATTCTTACTGCCTTAATTTCTACATGTTGTTGACAGCATATTTAATAACTGAAGTGCTCCAAGAATATTTCTTGATTAGGAGGGCAAGATATGTGAAGGAAGGACCTCAAAGTCTCTTAGAAAGATCAGAGCCAAACATGTGCTGAATGTTTTATTTCTCCTTTCCTATCACTGGGAACAGTTATCGATATCTTAAAGAATTTATTGAGGTTGGAGGTGTCCTAACACTCTTGGAAATACTTGGAGTGGAATGTATCAAGGAGGAGAGCAAGAAGGAAGCCATCAAGCTCCTACAGATCATTGCAGACTCTGGCCGGAAGTACAAAGAGCTGATCTGTGAAAGCTATGGTGGGTGCTGTAACTTGCCTTCCTGTGTTGAGGTCCGGGGACAGGGATGGCTGAATCCCCACCACTGTAGTAGAATGTGTCGTAGGATTAGTTGCTTGGGGGGCCGGAGAGATTACATGGAGGTAAGGTGTTTGCCTTGCATGTAGAAGGATGATGTTTCGAATCCTGGTATCCCATATGGTCCCCCGAGCCTTCTGGGGGCGATTTCTGAGCCAGGAGCCAGGAGTAACCCCTGAGCACTGCCGGGTGTGACTCAAAAAAACAAACAAAAAAAAAAAAAAAAGAATTTGTTGCTTGGGTGGACTCTGCACCTGCCCACATCACCCTCAGATTTATGATTTCCTGGGTCACTATTTATTCAAATCTTACCATGGTGGCTGTAAAACTATTGCTCTATTTTGTTTGTTTGTTTGTTTTCTTTGGGCCACATCCGTTTGATGCTCAGGGGTTACTCCTGGCTAAATACTCAGAAATCGCCCCTGGCTTGGGGGGACCATATGGGACACCGGGAGATCAAGCCGTGGTCCTCCCTTGGCTAGCGCTTGCAAGGCAGACACCTTACCTCTAGCGCCACCTCACTGGCCCCATATTGCTTTATTTTATTTATGTGTTTATTATTTAATTTCTGACCCACATTTGACAGTGCTCATGGGATGCTACTCATGGTGGTCTAGAGCTATGCAGCTCAGGGGATTCAACTCAGGGCTCCTGAATGCATAGCTGGAGCCATTTCATAGCTCCTAATACTCTATTTAAACCTCACTCTTGGGCCTGGAGAGATAGCACAGCGGTAGGGTGTTGGCCTTGCACTCAGCCAATCCAGGACAGATGGTAGTTTGAATCCTAGCATCCCATATGGTCCCCTATGCCTGCCAGGAGCAATTTCTGAGCACCGCCAGGTGTGACCCAAAAACTAAAAACTAAATAAATAAACCTCACTCTTTTAAGCATTGGGTCAGCAAAGATTTGTTGGACCATTGCTTAAAGCTCTGTTTTCGTTGAGTTGTGGCTATGTATTAGAATAAATGGAAGTAACATCACTTATTGAGTGTGCTGCAGTCACTGTGCTGCAGTCACTGCATGACTTTATCTTTTCTTTTTTTTTTTTTTTTTTTTTTTTTTTTTTGGTTTTTGGGCCACACCCTGTGATGCTCAGGGGTTACTCCTGGCTATGTGCTCAGAAGTTGCTCCTGGCTTCTTGGGGGACCATATGGGACGCCGGGGGATCGAACCGCGGTCCGTCCTAGGCTAGCGCAGGCAAGGCAGGCACCTTACCTCCAGCGCCACCGCCCGGCCCCGACTTTATCTTTTCTTATGGCTGAATAGTATTCCCTTGTATATATTTAGCATAATTTCTTTTTTTTTTTTTTTTTTTTTTTGGTTTTTGGGTCACACCTGGCAGTGCTCAGGGGTTATTCCTGGCTCCAGGCTCAGAAATTGCTCCTGGCAGGCACAGGGGACCATATGGGGTGCCGGGATTCGAACCAATGACCTCCTGCATGAAAGGCAAACGCCTTACCTCCATGCTATCTCTCCGGCCCCTAGCATAATTTCTTTATCCAGTTTTCTTTTCTGGGACACTGGTTGTTTCCAGATTTTGGCTATTGTGGCAATTGCTGCAAGGAAAATAGGGATGCAAATCTCTTTTTCTCTATTTTGTTTGGGCTCTAGGTGTATATTCCAAGAAGTGGATCAATTACTAGATATTTTGTTTTTATTTTTGTGCCACACCCAGCAGCATTCAGGAGTTACTCCTGGTTCTACATTCAGGAATCACGTCTGGCAGGCTTGGGGACCATATGGATTCTGGGGATCGAACCCAGGTTGGTCTCGTGCAAGGCAAACACCTACCATCTATGCTATCTCTCCAGCCTCAATCCCTAGACATTTTAGGAATGTTCATATTGTATTCCAGAAAGGATGGGCTAGACAACATTCCCACAGCAGTGAATGAGCATTTCTCTCTCCCTTCAGCCACACTAGCACTGGTGTTTCTCTTTGATGTATTCCAGCCTATGTGATTTGAGATGATATCTCAGTGTTGCTTTGATTTACATTTTCCTAATGATTAGTGATACAGAGCTTTTTTTTTTTTTTTGGTTTTTGGGTCACACCCGACAGCCCTCAAGAGTTACTCCTGGCTCTATGCTCAGAAATTGCTCCTGGCAGGCTCGGGAGACCATATAGATGCCGGGATTTGAACCACTGTCCTTCTGCATGCAAGGCAAACATCCTACCTCAATGCTATCTCTCTGGCCCCCATGCAGAGCATTTTTATATGTAACTTTGGCCATTTATATTTATTCTTTGTGTGTGTGTGTATTTATTCTTTAAGGAAGACTCTCTTAATCTTTTTCTCTCTAATTTTGATGGGGTTGGCATCCCATATGGTCCCCCGAGCCTGTCAGGAGTGATTTCTTCTTTTTTGTTTTGTTTTTTTGGGCCACACCCGGCGATGCTCAGGGGTTACTCCTGGCTGTCTGCTCAGAAATAGCTCCTGGCAGGCACAGGGGACCATATGGGACACCGGGATTTGAACCAACCACCTTTGGTCCTGGATCGGCTGCTTGCAAGGCAAACACCGCTGTGCTATCTCTCTGGGCCCCAGGAGTGATTTCTGAGCATAGAGCCAGGAGTATAGCATAGAGCGCTGCCGGGTGTGACCCAAAAACCAAAAAATATATATATTATATCTTATATATATTTAATATCAACCCCTTTTCAGGTGGTTGGTGGAATAAATAATTCCTCCCAATCCAGAGACTATTTTTGTATCTTGATTATCATTTCCTTTGAAGGACAGAAGCTTTTTTTGAGGGGGGGGTATTTGGGTCACACCCAGTGGCGCTCGGGTTAATTCTGGCTCTGCGCTCAGAAGTTGCTCCTGGCAAGCTTGGGGGACCATATGGGATGCCGGAATTTGAACCACCATCTGTCCTGATGGGCTGCATGCAAAGCAAATGCCCTACCTCTGTGCTATCTCTCTGACTCCTAGGTGCAGAAGTTTCTTAATTTGATGTAGTACCATTTTGATGTCTTTGTGTTTGTTAAAATCTTTTGTAAACTTGGGCCAGAGAGATAGCATGGAGGTAAGGCATTTGCCTTTCATGCAGAAGGTCGGTGGTTTGAATCTTGGCATCCCATATGGTCCCCTGAGCCTGCCAGGAGTCAGGAGTAACCCCTGAGCAGTGCCGAGTGTGACCCAAAAAAATAAAATCTTTTGTAAACTGTTAAGCATGACCCACGTAGTAATTATCAAGCAACACTAAAAATACACATTTCTTTTATTTGATTTTGGGCCATCCAACAGTGACAAAGGTTCTCAAAAAACCACAAGGTGCCAGACATGGAACCTGAGCCTCCTGCATGCATGTCATGCCCTCTATCTTTTAAGCTCCCAGTTCTCCCAAAGGTTCTCAAAAAACCACAAGGTGCCAGACATGGAACCTGAGCCTCCTGCATGCATGTCATGCCCTCTATCTTTTAAGCTCATGTCTCTGGCCCCAAAATGCATGTTGGATTTGTGTGTTTTGCCAAGCCAATTTAAATTGTAAACAGATTTTGACAAGCTGACATGCCAGGCTCCTCTAGCCATATGACCATAATGGGGAACAAGATAATGTGGCAGCACAAGAACAGAGCCTCCATTTTACTCGGCTGACTAGGCCTGGTTAAATACATCTTAATCCTGTTACCTCACATTATGTAACCTTGAGCCAGGCTTGTTTTTCATGAATCCCTTCCAGTTCAACAGTGCCTCTCTCCTTTACTCAGGTGTTCGGTCTATAGCAGAATTTCTGGCAACGTCTAAGTCTGAAGCAACCCAGGAAGCAGTACAGGTTCTGTTGAATTCTTTGATTCATGGTAACCCCAAGTACAAGAATCAAGTCTACAAAGGCTTGATAGCTCTGCTGCCCTGCGAGTCCCCAAAAGCTCAGCAGCTGTCCCTGCAGACTCTCAAGACTGCCCAGGTGAGCCCAGGTTGTTTGCCCCTTCAGTTCAATCCGAGCACTGCACTCAGAGGCACCCCACACAGCTGGGAAGCTGGCTCGCCCTCCCCTGCCTGCTGGCACTTCCAATCAGCATTTTTCCAGAAGGCCAGGCCAGGGCAGAGAGTTCACTCTCCTAGCACAGTGATTTGTCCTGTTTACTTAAGGATCAGAAAGATGTTGGCAGACTTAAAAGTGGTGGAGACAAGCCACTGACTGATGAAAGGACTGTAGAAGAGATTAGAGGTGTCAGTCTGATAGGGAAAGCATCGAGATGCAGTTGTTGACAGCTTGTAACTGAGAAGGCCCAGGCTCAGGAAAGCTCCATCTCTCTTGCTGGCTTCTTCTGCCTTCCTGTCAGACAGGCCTGAAGTAAGAACACACTCAGATGTGGGGCTTGGTGCCACAACTGTAATGGTGGGCCTAAGAGTCTTGCTATCCTATGAGTCCCAAAAGCTCAGCAACTGTCCCTATGGACTCAGAATTGCCTCACATGGCACCTCAAAGGGTCACCAGAGCATATGGTCTTCAGAACACTGGGAGCCACAGCTGAGCACTAAGCTGGGCTGGGAGCAGTCTCTTAAGCACTTATGGGGGCAGTCCTTCACGCACACCCCAAAAAAGGTTCCAGGATGGGCTAGCAGGAGGAAAATGAGGGAGGAACAGAACTGGCACAGCCTGAGCTGCAAAGACGAAAGAGATGGGTGCAGGCCAAACAGGCCTTTGTGAGACTAGAGTGTGTGGGTCTTGGGGCAACACATACAAAGGAGCATGGGATGTCACCAACTCTAGACTTAGACTGCAGTGAGAGTGCACATTATAGACAACATGAAATGTGGCACTAGCCTAGAGAAGTGGTTAACACAGGGCTCTTGGGCTCTTGCTCAGATTCACCCAGCCCCTGACCATCCCTGTGGCAGCAGACCAGCAACACTGGAGTAAGAGAGCTGTGAATTTCCTTGCCACCTGGGCTAGAAAGAGCAGATGATCTGAGACTTTCATCTCTTTTCAGTGCCATCACATATGGCTACATTCAAGAGCCAAACTGTTTCAAATTACTTCCATCTGGATTCCCCAAAATATATTGGTCTTTGAGTCACTCCCCAAATGTTCCAGGTCACTCCCCATGGTACGGGAGGACCATGAGGTGCCTGGAATCAAACCCAGGCCTCCTAGATACAAAGCTGCAAAGTATACACGCAGCCCATTGACACTCTAACATTCAAAAAAAAAAAATTGTATAGATCTCGACTGGAGAGATAGCATGGAGGTAAGGCTTTTTGTTTTGTTTTGTCTTGTTTTATTTTGTTTTGCAAGGCAAACACCTTACCTCCATGCTATCTCTCCGGCCCGGAGGTAAGGCATTTGCCTTTCATGCAGAAGGTCATTAGTTCGAATCCTGGCATCCCATAAGGTCCCCTGAGCCTGCCAGGAGCAATTTCTGAACTTGGAGCCAGGAGAGGCTGACTCTAGGCTATTCCCATTCACCCACTTCAGCCCCCCCCCTTGCGCCATTGACTCCGGAAATGAGGGGCTAGCACAGACACTGCCTGCTCCCCATTCTCCCCATTCCCTCTCACAGCCCAGCTCCTCAGAGGTTCTCTTTGTCAGTCTCCAAGGCGGGTGAGAGCTAAAATAACCACCTGGTCTTGTTGTCTGTCTTGCCAGGCAATCATCGGAACCACGCACCCCAGAATCGTGGAATGCGTGCTGATGGTGCTGCGTACCATGCACCTGAATGTCCAGTATGAAGGTAGAGGGGCACCTGGTCTGCTCCAGAGCATGGAAGGCAGAGTTGGGGTCTAGGAGTTGTGCCCACTAATACTTTCCCTGGGTCACAGAGCCTTACTGTTGAAAGCCCCAATAGTCTGGGGAGGTGCAAGGTCATTCAGTCTCAGCCTTGCTTGGACTCAGCCATGTGATGCCTGAATATTTATTAGAATCAGGGTCCAGAGCTGGCTTTGCATCTTGCCACTCCCCACCCCATCTTTTTTTGGGGGGACTGGCCATAGCTGGCATGCTCAGGGGTTACTCCAGGCCTTGGATTTAAGAATTACTACTGGTGGTGCCCAGGAAACCATATGAGATGCTTGGATTGAACCTAGGTTTACTGTGTGCAAAACAAGTGCCTTATCTTCTGTTTTATCTCTTGGCTTCCATCCCCATCTTTTGGCCACAACCAGAAAGAGTGGTCAGTGGCTATTCTTAGCCCAGTGCTCAGTTCTGGTAGTGCTCAGAGGGGAACACAAGGTGTCAGAGATTGAACCCAGGCCTCCAGCTTTCAAAAATGCACCCCAGTTCTTTGAATAGCTAGCTCCCCAGCCCAATTCCCAAGTTCATTTGGTGCTTCCCCTCTAAACAAAAGCACCCTGAGGATTGTCCCTCCAGGAAATGAGGTAAACAAGGCAAGATTTCACTTTCCCAGGGCCCTGCTGTCCCTGCCATTCCCCCTGCACTCTTTCATTCTCTCTCTCTCTCTCTCTCTCTCTCTCTCTCTCTCTCTCTCTCTCTCTCTCTCTCTCTCTCTCTCTCTCTCTCTCTCTTTTGGTTTTTGGGCCACACCCGGCGGCGCTCAGGGGTTACTCCTGGCTTTGTGCTCAGACCATATGGGATACCAGAATTCAAACCAATGTCAGTCCTGGCCACTGGCAAGGCAAATGCCCTACCGCTGTGCTATCTCTCCACCCCCCTTTTTTTTTCATTTATTCTTAAAACACCCCCCCCCCCAAGAACACAAGGCTTTCTCACTTTAGGTGTCTATACTAAATGGTGGAAATAAATATTTTTGCATTTTTTTTCAAGTAACAGTAATAATGCTTCCTAAGGCTGTACAATGACCTGGAATCAAATCAAATGTGTCTGGATCCAGAGCAAAGGCTTTGAACACATAGCACATGGCAAGAAGTGGTTTCCTTTCTTATTCCTCTAATAGCTAAGAGAAGGGAGATTATGTTTTCAAAACGAGAAAGGGCTTATTGAAAAAAAAAATGGTGCCTGAGAGACAAAGCTATAGCACAGTGGGCAGGACACTTGCCTTCCATGTGGTAGATCCATAGTCAATATCCAGTATCCCATATGATCCCCAGAGAAACCCAGGAGAAATTCTTGAGCTCAGTGTCAAGAGTAAACCCTAAGTATGGGTCAGTGAGTTCAAAAAACAAAAAGAAAGAATTTTTAAAAAGTATTGTCAAGCCCAGAACAGAGAACTGTGTCTAATCTTGTAGCAAAGGTGTGGCCAAACAGTGGAATCAAGTTAACTGAGAAAATCCCATGAGACACCAAGCCACAGAGATACTGGGATGCCCAGCACTGAGCCTGCAGTAACCCCTGATTCCCTCTCACTGCCCTTTCCATGGCTCACCTGATTTCTACTTCTCTACCACTTCCTAGCTGGAGTTACTCTGAGGCCTTCCCTGACCTGCCTTTAGCCCTTCTTGCCTCTTACCCCACTTCCACTGGAGACTTATAGGTTACCTGCATGATTCACCACAAGTCATGGGCCTCTTTGCCAATGAGTTTTGGGGGCATGGCCTTCCCATTAGTGCTTGGAGCCATGAAGTCTATACTCAGTGGTGCTCAAGGGAACCGTGGTACCAAAGGTTAAATAAACTAGGGGCCTCAAGCAATGCTAGACACGTGTCCTTACCCTCTGAGCCATCTCCTCAATTCTCTAATGAAATTGTTTTTGTTTTGGGCCACACCTGATTGTGTTTGCGGTCTATACCAGGTACCATGTCCAAGATGCTATTGACTGTGAGGTTCCAGGGATCGAGGCAGAATTTCCACATGCAAAGCATGTGCTCCAGCACTTTGAGTTCTCCAAGCCCCCTCTGATAGTTTTTATTCTTATATCCTCAGTGCTGTCCCTGGTATGTCAGGTCCTCACTACCTGTTCACTGAGCAAGAGAGCGAGTGAGCTCTGCACAGACATACTGTACTTCTGATGTTGGCCCATATGCCTTCCCTCTAGCCCTCAAACAACTTGCTGCCAGGCGCTGGGTCTGATTAATCTCCTTTCCCTGCCCAGAGCCTGTCACATATGGATGCTCAACAGAAGTTTGTTGAGTACTTTTATTTTTAAAATGACTTAAGCAGGCTGAAGGGTCATCACAGTATATAGGGTACTTCCCTTGCATATAGCCAACCCAGGTTTGATCCCTAGTGTCCCATATGATCCCCCAAGCACCAATAGGAGTGATCCCTGAGTACAGCTGGTGTAGCCCAAAACCAAACCAAATAAACAAAAAATGGATGGCTTAACTTGGGTTAGAAAGATAACAAACATGCTCTGCGTGTGCGTGGGATGTCTCCCCAGATGGTCCCCTCAACTCTGCTCCAGGAGCAATTGGAGCACAGAGCTGAGAGTGGGCTCTGAACAAGTACAAGCATGTAATGGGAAAAAATGGGGGAGGCTTAACTTCAGTTGTGCTGATGAACCTTCTAGAACTAGACCTTGCCCAACTTCTTCCCACATCAGGCCCAAGTCACACCCTTGTGCTTAGATAGAATACATGACAGCTAACACCACGGCAGACGCAGAAGTACCATGGTGCTTTGTCACTACCTTTTGGGTTTGATACTTGTTCATGTGATGACAATGAAATTTTCCCCCATTATCACTTTAGATATGCCAGATTCATAACTGGTACTCAAGAAATGTGTGTTGAATGAATTATTATTTCTTTTTTTTTGTTTTTGTTTTTGTTTTTGTTTTTGGGCCACACCCGGCGGTGCTCAGGGTTACTCCTGGCTGTCTGCTCAGAAATAGCTCCTGGCAGGCACGGGGGACCATATGGGACACCGGGATTCGAACCAACTACCTTTGGTCCTGGATCGGCTGCTTGCAAGGCAAACACCGCTGTGCTATCTCTCCGGGCCCGAATTATTATTTCTTTACACAAAATTGTGGCCTATTACTCAGGATTAAGATCATTGACAGAGAACATATTTCAGACGTGTGAGAGCCTGAGTCCCATTCCTGGCATCGAAAACGTAAGAGAAGTATGAAAGAGAAACAGTGGCCTGGGTGGAACTGGGAATGCCAAAACTGCGATGCAGCATCTGTCCACATGGAGGAGCTGTTCCTGACATTTGAAAACTCCCTGAGCTACGAAGGAAGATGAGGTCCTAAGTGGGTCAGAGATTAGCTCCCAGAGTCTGAGAGCACTTACACAACAGATATAAGGTGCAAGACCGAGTCCCAGAAAGACAGGCAGGGCAGAGAAGTCTGATGGTGTGACAGGTCCTTAGGGAAGGTTGGGAAATAGGTGAGGGCAGTGCAGGGCAGCATGTGAGATCATTCTCCTGAGAAAGCACCAAGGAAAGTGAAAACAGGAAATGGAGATGTTAGGAGGCTTCTGGCCTTGTCCCTGGCATCGACTGGCAGTGGTGAGGGGCCTCCTTACTGTCTTAGGGCTGCGCCTTCCCAGCCCCCAGCGCCTTCCTGCCCAGCTCAGCTCCTGGCCCTCACAACCCCCATATTTCAACCAGTTTCTGCCAAGTTCACAAGTTCACTTTACTGGAGCCAGATACCTCAGCGGTAGGGCATTTGCCTTGTACTTGGCTGACCCAAGATGGACCTGTGTTCGATTCCCAGCATCCCATATAGTCCCCCACGCCTGCCAGGAGCGATTTCTAAGTGCAAAGCCAAGAGTAGCCCCTGAGTGCTGCCAGGTGTGGTCCAAAAACAAAAAAATAAATAAATAAATACAATTAAAAGAAAAGCAAGTACTCACTTTACTTACCTTCTCTGTCCTCACAGTGACCGCTTTCCCATCTCCTAATTTGTCTTTCTAGTTCCACTCTGACCCTCTGTGATCTATTCTCCCACTGTAGACAGAATGATGATGATGATGATTCTCCTTCCTTTTTCCTTCTTTGTTTTCGTACTCCTCCTTTCTTCCTCTTCCTTCTCTTCCACACCCAGCAGTCACTTCCCAGTGGTGCTCAGAGAACCAGGGTGCTGAGGATCAAATCTGGGGCTCCCATATGCAAAGCACATGCTTTGGCCCTTTGAGCTATTTCCAGACCTAAGAATGATTATTTCACACATATAAATCAATACCCATTGTAATGTTTTGTCACCTGCCAATATCCCACAAAGCACAAAAGCTCCCCCCCCCAGATCTTGGCTTGATGGACAACTTCTCAAACTTCAAGTGCCAATTCTGAGAGCACTTCCAGTCTCTCTCTCTCTCTCTCTCTCTCTCTCTCTCTCTCTCTCTCTCTCTCTCTCTCTCTCTCTCTCTCTCTCTCTCTCTTCTCTCTCTCTCTCTCTCTCAGTTTCCCAAACCCCCACCCCGCATTCACTTGATTCCAAATGAGCCTGTTTCTTTGCCTGTTTGTTCTGTTAGAAAGCCATACCCAGAAGAACTGAGACCTCCCACCATATTCTTACCAGTCTATCCTTAGTGCCAAAGCATCATAGGCGAAAGCAAACTCTAACTTATTTATCAAGTGAACGACTTGGGATAATGGGAATGTTCTAGCCACACTTGTATAGATAATTTGCCTTGCACGGGGGCCGGAGAGATAGCATGGAGGTAAGGTGTTTGCCTTTCATGCAGGAGGTCATCGGTTCGAATCCCGGCATCCCATATGGTCCCCCGTGCCTGCCAGGAGCAATTTCTGAGCCTGGAGTCAGGAATAACCCCTGAGCACTGCCGGGTGTGACCCAAAAACCACAACAAAAAAAAATTTGCCTTGCACGTAGCTGATCCAGAATGGAAGGTAGTTCGAATCCCAGCATCCCATATGGTCCCCCATGAATGCCAGGAGCAATTTCTGAGTGCAGAGCCAGGAGGAACCCCTGAGCACCACCAGCTGTGACCCCCATCCTCCCCCCCAAAAAAACCCCAAGACAGCTTAGTCTCAATCCCTAGAATCTTGGTGTGTCTTGGAAGGAACTGGGGTGAGGTAGGTGAGTGAAACTAAGACTTGTGTCTTAAGCAAATCAACACTCATACAGATCCTATTTTTACGTAACTTACTGGTAGCTCGCTCATCATGAACCCTATTGCTCTCATCTGCTTTAAAATTGCAATCATAAGGGCCCGGAGAGATAGCACAGCGGTGTTTGCCTTGCAAGCAGCCGATCCAGGACCTAAGGTGGTTGGTTCGAATCCCAGTGTCTCATATGGTCCCCCGTGCCTGCCAGGAGCTATTTCTGAGCAGACAGCCAGGAGTAACCTCTGAGCATTGCCAGGTGTGGCCCAAAAACCAAAAACCAAAAAAAAAAAAAAAATTTGCAATCATAAGGGTCTGGAAAGATAGCATGGAGGTAAGGCATTTGCGTTGCATGCAGAAGGACAGTGGTTCGAATCCTGGCATTCCATATGGTCCCGAGCCTGCAAGGAGGATTTCTGAGTGTAGAGCCAGGATTAACCCCTGAGCACTGCCGGGTGTGACCCAAAAACAAAGACAAAAAATAAATTGCAATTATGAGCCCGGAGAGATAGCACAGCGGTGTTTGCCTTGCAAGCAGCCGATCCAGGACCAAAGGTGGTTGGTTCGAATCCCGGTGTCCCATATGGTCCCCCGTGCCTGCCAGGAGCTATTTCTGAGCAGACAGCCAGGAGTAACCCCTGAGCACCACCGGGTATGACCTAAAAACCAAAAAAAAAAAAAAAAAAAAAAAATATATATATATATATATATTGCAATTATATCTGTCCCAACTGCTGACTTCCTTGGTGCCTCCCTGAACTTTAATTTCAGAAGCAAATGTTTCTCTCTGGTTCTGGACTTGGGAGCCCCAAGGAGACTGGAGGTGCCAGAGCTCCTATGAATAAGTAAGGCCTTGGACACAGCTGATTAGGTTTTGGTCCCTAGCACCCAATATGGTTCCTCAAGCCAGAGTGATTCCTGAGAACATACCACTGAGTATGCCTCCATCCAAGTCCACCAAAAAAAGAAGCTGGACTTATTCAGGGACTTGAAGATGGGACTTGGAACTCAGACTCACTCTACCTAGCCTTCAGATCATTAGGCCTCTCACAGCTTGGTGCTTGGTATCTAGATCCCAGGAGAGGGTAGCCGAGAGCCAGTTTTAAGATACCCAGACACAACAGTTTCCACCTGGCCGCCTAAGCACCCAGTGTCACATCCTGTGTGAGCCCCCATTCTCAGAGGGAGGAGGACTAAACAGCCGGGTAGGCAGGTTTTATTGCTTTTGATTTTGGGGGGGGCCATACCTGGTGACGCTCAGGGGTTACTCCTGGCTATGCACTCAGAAATCACTCCTGGCTTGGGGGACCATCTAGGATGCAAGGGAATCGAACTGCAGTCCATCCTAGGCTAGCGCCGGTAAGGCAGATTCCTTACTGCTCCGCACCACTGCTCCGGCCCCTTCTGCACTCAGTATTGTCCTATGAGCACCACCAGGAGTGATCCTTGAGCACAGAATCAGGAGTAAGCCCTGAGCATTGCCAAGTGTGTCTCTATTCCTGAAGAAAAAAGTAAGAGGGTGTTCCAACCTTTGCAACTTTGGGGGAGTGTCTGAGTGGTGGAGCACATGCATTGCCTGGGCAAGTCCCTGGATTCACCCACAAGCACCTCTTGACAATTAGTAGTGACATTGGGCTCTCAGAGCTATCCTCCTTTTCTAGCTTTTGTGGTGCTGTGGTGACACCGTGAACTGGCACCCTAGGCCTCTGTCAGAGGAAAAGCTAAGAGAATGCCAGAATGAATGATATTTTGTTTGTTTGTTTTGGGGTCACACCAGGTGGCACTCAGGGGTTACTCCTGGCTCTGTGCTCAGAAATCACTCCTGTCAGGTATGGGGACCATATGGGATGCCAGGATTTAAACCCAGGTCTGTCCTGTGTCGGTCGCATGCAAGGCAAATGCCCTATCGCTGTGCTATCTCTCCGGCCCATGAATGAATTTTTGGAAACTGTCTTCTAAAAGACTCTTCTGTATCTCCTAGTTCCCTGCTTCTCCCTGACCAAATCTCTCTTTCCCTTTGCTTCTACCACTCTCAAGCTGGGCACCTTATACAAAGGGTTGTGCCTCTCTGCCTGGCTGGCCCCTCAATGTCACACGAGAAAGTTAGCCATAGCGTTTTTGCACAGTGAGTCTCCCTAGCTGTCAATGCTTAGGTGAGGCCTGATGGAAGCACCCTTAACTTAGGGCAAGGTGAAGAAGAGTTCCCTGATGGCTGATAGGAAGCAAGGTTCTCTAAACCACTGCCCCTTGCTTCTACCCACTTGGTCTATCTCTCTTGTTCTTGTCTTTTTTTTTTTGTTTTGCTTTTTGTTTTCGGGCCACACCTGGTGACACTCAGGAGTTACTCCTGGCTATGCGCTCAGAAATTGCTCCTGGCTTGGGGGACCATATGGGTTGCCAGGGGATCAAACCGTGGTCTGTCCTTCCGATGCGCCATTGCTCTGGCCCCATCATTCCTGTCTTTTTCTCCATTCTTGGCTCTCTTCCCTGGTCCACAAAGGCTGCCTTATCCCAGGGGAAGTGGGTCCTCTGTGCAGGGCCTCTAACCCTCACTCTGATTACCTCTAAACCTCTCAATCTGGCACTACAATCCTTCCTCCCTAGGCATAACTGGCAGGAGTTGGGGCATGTGGGAGGGTTGCACAGTGCTGGGCCAGTAAAAGACTCCAGGCCAGGTTCATGATGAGGGCTGTGCAAGGGGCTCTGCTTCCTCGCAGTAGCCCAGCAGCCACTTGCAGTGTCCTGCCTTTCTGCAGCCATAGAGCTGATCAAGGACCTGGCCAGTTATGACGTGTCCTCCACACTGCTCCGAGGTCTTGTGGAGTTGCTGATACCAAATGTTCAAGAGACCCACAAACAGCAGTCCAAAATCCTAAGCGGTAGGCAGTACTGGGAAGGAGGGATGGTGAGGGGACACTTAGCTGGGAAAAAGGACCCATAATGTCACAGCCTCTTGCTCCACCAGATCCCTCGATTCTCCAGTCCACCTCCCATCTTCCCATATTCTTGCAACAGGCAGCAGCCGCCAAGGCCATCAGGTAAGCCATGGGGCAGAAGCCCCATGTCTCTGCCAGCCAGACTGGGCACTGTCTTCCCAGGTCACTGCAACCAGGAACCCTTCCCCACTTGCCCAGGGTCCTGGCGCAATACAACATAAGCCTGGCTGAGGAGCTGGTGCAGCTGGACGTAGTGCACAGCCTCATGGTGGCCATGGCCAACAGGGACCACAGCAACAGCCAGCGGCAAGCCAGCCTTGCCCTGGAGGTGAGTGGCATGCGCGGGGAGGAGGCCTCCTGCGGCGGGGTCGGGAGATCACAAGGCCCAACTGGCCTGGCCTGGCCTCCAGTACTTTGTGCAGGTGTTCCCGACGGTGGAGGAGCAAGTCCACCAGGCCATGGGGGAGGAACTCTACCTGCTCTTTCGCGTGAGTGTCCGCTAGCCAGCAGCCCCCCGTTCTCCAGCTCCAGAGAGGGCACTGCGCTCAATATCTCTCCCTGCTTCTCCATCCTCCCCACTGGCCAAGCTCAGCTCAGAGCCAAAGCCGCTGTCCCTTGTTCCTGCCTGCAGAGCAACCCCGAGGATTTGTACTCGAAAATAGACAGCATTCAGACGGACATTCTGCTGGCCAACAAAGTCACCAAAGGTGAGTGGGAAAGGGGTTTTGAACACGGGGGCCTGCCGAGGGGCTGCGGGCACCAGGCTCAGGTTCCCCACCACCACCACTAACCCCGTTTCTAGACCTGCACGTCTACAGCCTCCAGGACAGCCCTCAGGAGCAAGACCTTCCGGACTACTTACTGCACCTCGATATGGAGGACAAGCCCGAGGACGACGATGAAGCCCAATCACAGAGGCCAGGGAGCCCAGCTGCGTCGCAGGGAAGCGGGCAAGAGCACTGAGCTGATCCCAGAGCACTCGCTGGGGCACCTCACCCCGACCCCGACCCTGAATGAGAGTTGGGGCGCTATGGGTAGTGGCAGAGGAAAAAGTGCTGGCTGGGAACTGCTTAATAAATAGTCGAATCTGTGCTCTCTCTACTGTGTCTGCACGGGAAGGGAGGTGAGAGGCAAGCAGGCCCAGGTTGCAGACAGATGGGCCACCCAGGTCAGATTTTCCGGGACCTGGGCACAGGCCTCCTCTCAGCTGCCACTGTGCCCTGATCCCCTCCAGAACACCAGCCTCCTGGTCTCCCCCGGTGCTTCCCTCATTCTCCTTCACTGACTCCTCTCCTCCACTCTAGTTTCTTTCAAGCTGGAGCAACACGGGACCCTGAACACCCCCCTCTTTTGTACCCCAGGATTTGCTATTCTGGTCCAGGGTGCAAAATACTGTTTTGGGGCCATGAAGCTCACACTTATATTTTCAGCTAAACTGCTCGTCCCATTATGTCTAAAAGAACTCCTGAGCCGGAGAGATAGCACAATGGTAGAGTGTTTGCCTTGCATGCAGCCAATCCAAGACAGACAATGGTTCGAATCCCAGCATCCCATATGGTCCTGTGTCTGCCAGAAGTGATTTCTGAGTGCAGACTGGGCCAGAAGTAACCCCTGAGTGCTGCCGGGTGTGACCCAAAAACCAAATAAATTTAAAAAAATTAAAAATAAATAAAATGGGGCCAGAGAGATAGCATGGAGATAAGGCGTTTGCCTTTCATGCAGAAGGGCAGTGGTTCGAATCTCAGCATCCCATATGGTCCCCTGTGCCTGCCAGGGGCGATTTCTGAGCTGGGAGCCAGGAGTAACCCCTGAGTGCTGCCGGGTGTGACCCAAAAACCAAAAAATAAAATAAAATAAATAAAATAACTCCTGACCCTGCACTCCTCCATTTTTACTCCTAGCTGTGGCTCTGGTTCAGGGATCACTCACTCCTACAGTGCCCAGGGAATCCTATGGGTCCCAGGGATCAAACATGGGTCAGCCATGTGTGAGGTAAACACCCTGTCCACTGTACCAGTGTGTGTGGTTTTTGGGTCACACCCAGCGGTATTACTCCTGGCTCTGTCTGTGCTCAGAAATCGATCCTGGCAGGCTTGGGGGACCATTGAGACCCGGAGATCGAATCCGGTCTATACCTGGTTGGCCGCGTGCAAGACAAATGCCCTACCGCTGTACTATCTCTCCATTCCTGTGTATGTGTTTTAAACTGCAGTCTAAACTGCAAGCCAATATCTTCCTATCCCAAGCTACTGTTTCTTTTTACAAATACTAATTACTTATGACTCTCGATCTGAATGTAAGTTCCACTCTGGCAGGGATATATTCTTTGCTGATCTACCAATCACATGTATTCTATAAATTGAGAACAGTGGGGGCAGGAGCAATAGTTCAGTAGGTAGGGAACTTGTCTTGTATGCAGCCAACTTGGGTTCAATCCTGGTTGTCCCATTGATCCTCCAGGCACTGCCAGGAATAATTTCTGAATGAATGCAGAGCTAGGAGTAAGCCCTGAGATTGTAGGGCATGGCCCAAAAACAAAACAAAACAAAACAAAACAAAAAAAGGAGCCAAAGCAATAGCACAGCAAGTAGGGCGTTTGTCTTGTATGCAACAAACCTGAATTTGATCCTCAGCATTTCATCTGGTTCCCCAAGCCTGCCAGTAGTGATTTCTGAATTTCTGAATGCAGAGCCAGGAATAATGACTTAGCACAGCCAGGTGAAACTCAAATACAAAAAAAAATTTTTTGATATATATATAATATATACAAATGTATATATGATATATATCAATTTAATTGAGAGAGAGAGGAGAGAGAGAGAGGAGAGAGCGAGAGAGAGAGAGAGAGAGAGAGAGAGAGAGAGAGAGAGAGAGAGAGAGAGAGAGAGAGAGAGAGAGAGAGAGAGAGAGAGAGAACTGAGCCTAACAAGATTGAATGCGGTTTTGTAAGCAAAGTCACAGAAACTGGAGTGATAGGGGAGTAATTCACGGAATGCCACAAGAGGGCACTACTAGCACATATCTTCTGGTCATTTTGCTTTTTATTTTCTTCATTTTGTAATGTCTGAACTGAGCCTCGCTATATGAAGCAGGTACTTAAACGTTGAGCTTCACCTTGGGCCCAAGAAATATACATTAGTTTGGGCTGTTTATTTGTTTGTGCCACGGCTACAGCAATGAGAATCACTGACGAAAGAGCAGATGATCTGACCATGGCGGGGATGAATAGTAACCCAGATCTCCTAGGTATGTACTGATCCCTTTGAGAGATAGTACAGAAGTTGGGAGCTTGCCTTTTGTTCGACCCACACACAAAAGGTCCCATGAATCCTGCCAGGAGTGGTTCCTGACTGCAAAGTTAAACTTTTGTGTGTGTGTGTGTGTGTGTGTGTGTGTGTGTGTGTGTGTGTGGTTTTTGGGTCACACCCGGCAGTGCTCAGGGGTTATTCCTGACTCCAGGCTCAGAAATTGCTCCTGACAGGCACGGGGGACCATATGGGACGCCGGGATTCGAACCAATGACCTCCTGCATGAAAGGCAAATGCCTTATCTCCATGCTATCTCTCCGGCCCCCCGCAGAGCTAAACTTAAGCCTTTAGGTGTGGCTCAAAAACCAACGGATAAAATTAAAAGGCCTTTCTTCTGTTGAATAATGGTAAATAAAATTCGGTATCAAGAATGTTTTAAGAGGCTGGAACAATAGTCTAACATGTAGGGTACTTGTTTTAGTACTCTGCTGACCCGGATTCAATCCCAGAATATGGTTCCCTAAACTGGCCAGGGGTATTTCTGACTGCAGAGCCAAGAGGAACCACTAATCACCGCTGGGTGTGGCCCAAAAACAACAAGAAACACAACAAAGATTTTTTTTTTTTAACTCTTAATAATTGAAAATCAGGCCTGGAAGGTGTCTGCTAGCGTAGGACAGATCGCAGTTCGATCCCCTGCGTCCCATATGGTCCCCCCAAGCCAGGGGCAATTTCTGAAGGCTTAGCCAGGAGTAACCCCTGAGCATCAAACGGGTGTGGCCCAAAAACAAAAACAAACAAATAATAATTGAAAATCAAAATATTTGTAAACCACTAGTCAAAGGTGATGTCAAATTAATCCAAATAATATATATACATTTTTTTTGTTTGATTGTTTTTTGTTTTTGGGCCACACCCGTGACGCTCTGGGGTTACTCCTGGCTATGCGCTCAGAAGTCGCTCCTGGCTTGGGGGACCATATGGGACACCGGGGGATCGAACCGCGGTCCATCCAAGGCTAGCGCAGGCAAGGCAGGCATCTTACCTCTAGCACCACCGCCCGGCCCCATATATATATACTTTTGGGGGGCCACACCCGGCGGTGCTCAGGGGTTACTCTTGGCTCTGTACTCAGAAATCGCTCCTGGCAGGCGCAGGAGACCATATGGGATGCCAGGAATCGAACCTGGGCCTGTCCTGTTGTCAGCCACGTGCAAGGCAAACTCCCTACGTTGTGCTATTGCTCCTACCCAAAGTAATATAATTGTAAATAGTTAATCCTCAAGGGAGGGGCTGGAGAGATAGTACAGGGATAGGGAGTTTTCCTGGCATATGGCAGACCCTGACTCAATTCCTAGCATCCCAGATGGTCTCTGAGCTGGAAAGGAGTAATTCCTGAGTGTAAAGTCAGGAGTAAATCCCTGAGCATTGCTGGGAGTGGCAAAAAATAACAAATAAATAAAAGTCTTTACTGAGCTGGAGAAAGCTCAGTGACTGCAAGATATACTTTGCCTGCGGGAGGCCCAGGTTTAGGGGAGGCCCAGGTTTAGGGGTGACTTAGGCAGTGTGTTACAAGTAAACAAATGAATTGCCTTCATTTGAATTCCTAGAAACTGAAAAAAGGCGGAAAAAGCATTGTCCCCTGAATTCTTTATAAGAATGCTGCTGATGCACCAATCCCTTGATGTTAGACTTCTGACCTTCCGAATTCTTTTTCTTTGTTTTGTTTTATGTTTTAAAATGAAGTTTATCTTTTTAATATAAAATCTTTATTTGCGCACCAGGATTGCAAGCATGATTGTAGTTGGTTTCGATCATAAACATGGCATTCAGAACCCCTGAACATCGCCGGGTGTGCCTCCCCCCAAAAAATAGACACCCCAGATGTCTTCAACCACATCGTAACTAAATTAAGAGAAAGGGAATAGTTCTGGGGATGGTCACAACTGAACGCAGAGAAGATAAAACAAGATTAATAGGAAGAGAGCGTGTCACAGGCGACATGGCACGTACCTCTAGAAAAAAAAAATTGGTAAAGAGAAAGAAAAAGACGCAAATTCTACGCAAAAGGAAACGCTTAATCTGAAACTTGGAAGCTTACAAGACATCTATAACTCTAAGACGCTCAGCTTTCATTAAGCCGGTTTTGGCTCAAATAAAACACCACACGCAAACACTCTAAAAGGTTGATCACAAGTTCTGTTTTTTGGACAACATTATTAGCCCTGCAAATGCAAGGCCTCAAAAAATTAATAAGAACTCAGAATTGTTCCTCTCCACGGAAATCTTTAGTAAAAGGCGAAAGATTTATACGATCTGAAGAGAAACCAGAGTATACCTGTTGCTGCCCATACACAGTTCTCGGGTAACCGTGATTCCTAATTCAGCAATGGTGAGCATTTGACCAAAAAATAAATTCATGGATTTTTCTTATATCCCAGATAGTTATGCTAGATAATTCTCATAGCATAGAAGGAAACTGTCGAAATAAAAAT
Source organism: Suncus etruscus (assembly GCF_024139225.1). Classification (NCBI taxonomy): domain Eukaryota; kingdom Metazoa; phylum Chordata; class Mammalia; order Eulipotyphla; family Soricidae; genus Suncus; species Suncus etruscus. Next base: position 33,085,694 of record NC_064853.1, on the reverse strand, counting down.
AATTGGACTGGTTTTTTTTTAATTAGGCTGTTTTAAAAGTAGAAACATATAGCAATGCATTCTGGGTATGCATATGATCTGGGTCTCCAGCCCCGGGTCGCCGGAAACTTTCTACCATTACTGTCCCCGCTAGGCCGAAGACCGCCACCAGGGGGCAGCGCGATCTTCCGGGACGCACATGCAGCCTCCAACCCGGCGTTACTTTCCCCATGCAGTCAACCATTGCAGAGTTGAGGATGGAGCATGGGGGCTCCCGCCTGCGTTCCAGCCCTTTGAGCCATCCCCCTGACCCCCAATTTTTTTTCTGGGTTTTTGAGTCACAGCCGGCGGCGCTCAGGGGTTACTCCCGGCTCTGTGCTCAGAAATCGCTCCTGGCAGGCTCGGGGGACCATATGGGATGCCGGGATTCGAACCACCATCCTTCCGCATGCAAGTCAAACGCCTTAACTTCCATGCTATCTCTCCGGCCCCTATTTCTCTTGATATTAAAACATTTTTATTTTTAGTTTAGCAAATAATTGCCCTTATAGTCAGGGCCTTTGCCTTGCATGCAGAAGGACGGTGGTTCGAATCCCGACATCCCATAAAGTCCCCAGAGCCTGCCAGGAGCGATTTCTGAGTGTAGAGCCAGGAGTAACCCCTGAACGCTGCCGGGTGTGACCCAAAAACCAAAAACCAAAAAAAAAAAAAAATTGTCCTTATATATTAATCCAACAAAAACGTATTGAACACTGTGTGGAAATGTCTGTTCAAGCAGATAGGTATGTGGGATGAGCACTGATAACAGAATGTTCAGTGACACACGGGTGGAGTATTAGGAATCCACAAAAGTCAAGTGAGTGGGGAGGAAATCCAGGCAGAGTGGGACAAGTGAGGTAATCGGGCAAGAGGCTAAATGTGAAGGGCCCCACACCTAGTCAGTGCTACCCTCAGAGCTTAGATTTACCGTGGGGAGTCACTAACAAGGATTTCACAAACATGAGACAATATATTTGTGAAGATGCCCACTTTGGGGCTTGGTGGTGGCTGCAGGTGCGAATACACTTTATCCGTAAGGTGCTTGTTAGAAACAGGAGATGGAGAGTCAGAACAGGGCTGTGATTTAAGGGAAACCACAATATCCCCAGTCTGAGGATAGTCTGTTGGCTAGGAAGCTTAGGAAAAAATACAGAACACTGAGCAATAGGGCCTGAGAGATTTTCCCCCCCCAGTGGTTCAGGAGGTTGACAGAACAGCAAGGCCTGTTCCCCAGATGCTTCCAGTGATCAGGGGACAGCAGCACAGCTGAATCTAAAGGGACTATCAGAATTCCCAGCATTTCTAGGACTATGGAGCAGTAGGTAGCCCAGTGGGTAGGGGATTTACCTTGTACAGGGCTGACCTTAGTTCCATCCCCAGCATCCCATATGGTTGGTTCCCAAGTACTACTAGTGTTTCTACAGGAACAAGACCAAGAAACTAGCCTGTTGAGGGACCTCAAGCACCCACTGGTTGACTGGTTGCTACACACTTGGAAGTCCCCCACCCACATTCCTTGCATATCCTCCAGGGTGACCCTGCAACACAACCACATCAAGATGTCAAGGACTCCACCCCACATGACAAGGAAAGGTTAACTGGGGGGTCTTGGTTCTGATGTGCTCCAGGTTATGGGTCTGTGTGGCTCTTGGGCCAGGCTCTGGGCTCATACTCTGTGCTGGTACTCTGGGGAAAAGAGTCCTCACAGAAAGATGGACCAGAAAGAGATGGTACAGCTGGCAGGACACTTGCTTTCTGTTCTATCTGGCTGACCACATATGGTCCCCCAAATTCCACCAGGAGTGACCCCTGAGCTCAGAGCCAGGAGCCACTGGCCACTGGTGGATGTAATCTCCTAAAAGAAGTTAACTATAATTGGGGCCGAGGCAATAGCACAGCATTTGTCTTGCATGAGGCCAATCGGGGTTCGATCCCCAGCATTCCATATGGTCCCCTGAGCTTGCCAGGAGTGATTTCTGAGCACAGAGCCAGGAGTAACCTGAGAGCTACTAGGTGTGGCCTCTCCCAAGAAAGAAGTTATCTATAATTTTTTCTTTTATCTGAATTTAGAAAAGATTTTAGAGGAAGGATTTGTGAATTTTCTAATTTTTTGGTTTGTTTTGGAGCCACAACCACTCCAAGATTACTCCTGGCTCTGCACTTAGATGTCACTCTTACCTGCTAGTACAGAAGACCATATAGGGTGCCAGAAATTGAACTTGGATCAGTCACATGTAAGGCAAGCACTTTTTCCACTGTACTCTCTCTCCAGCCCAGAAAAAGGAAGAAATACAGGATGTTCCCAGATTATAGAAGGGGTTTTTTAAGAAAGGATTACCTTTTTATAAAATTTGTAGCTATTGGTCTATTTAAGTTTGATGTTTATCTTTGTGCCAATTTTGACCTTTTTTTTTTTTTTTTTTTTTTTTTTTTTTTTTTTTTTTGTTTTTGGGCCACACCCAGCGGTGCTCAGGGGTTACTCCTGGCTGTCTGCTCAGAAATAGCTCCTGGCAGGCACGGGGGACCATATGGGACACCGGGATTCAAACCAACCACCTTAGGTCCTGGATCGGCTGCTTGCAAGGCAAACGCCGCTGTGCTATCTCTCCGGGCCCTTGTTTTTTTGTTTTTTTGTTTTTTGTTTTTCGGGCCACACCTGTTTGATACTCAAGGGTTACTCCTGGCTAAGCACTCAGAAATTGCCCCTGGCTTGGGGGGACCATATGGGTCGAGATCTTTCCTTAGCTTGCGCTTACAAGGCAGACACCTTACCTCTAGCGCCACCTCGCCGGCCCCCAATTTTGACCTTTTAAAACATGATCATTTGGGAGCTGGAGTGATAGCACAGAGGGGAGGGAGGGCATTTGTCTTGCACACAGCCAACCCTGATTCTATCCCTAACGTCCCATATGGTCCCCAAGCCTGCCAAGAGTAATTCCTGAGCACAGAGCCAGCAGAAACCTCTGAGTACAACCAAGTGTGGCACAAAAACAAACAAAAAATAATAATTTGATCATTTCCCCAAGAATTTCTGTTTATATAAGATTGTTTAGGGGACAGAGTGATAGCACAGTGGGTAGATTGGTTTGCCTTGCATGCAGCTGACCTGGGCTCAATACCCAGCATCCCATATAGACCCCCAAGCCTGCAAAAGTGATTTCTGAGTACAGAACCAGGAGTAACCCCTGAGCACCACCAGGTGAGGCCCAAAAAAACAAACAAAAAGATTACTGTATTTTTTGTACCATAAGACCCACTTTTTCCACAAAAGATGTGTCTTATGAAGCAAATTCCACCTGGAACTGAAGCCTGAGTGCAGGGGAGGAGAGCATCTAAAAATATGTGTGTATGTTATGGTCAGGTACCTCTTATAGAGCAAAAAGTACAGTACTTATTAATTTACTGGTGGAAGATATAACCAGCAGTGCTCAGCACATACTCCTGGCTCTGCACTCAGAAATCACTCCTGGTGGGTTCAGGAGACCATACGTAGTATTGGGGATTGAACCCAGGTAAGTCATATGCAAGGAGAGTGCCCTACCCACTGTACTATCACTCAGACCATTTTTTTTTTTAATTTTCTATTTTGGAATAGGGGTTTAAACCATACCTGGTAGTGTGGATGCTGGAAGTCCACTACTGGCTCTGTATTCTAGGGGTCACTCCCAGTGTATTCAGTAGTTCAGGGAACCACGTAGTGTGGGAATGGAACCTTGATCTCCAATATATGCAAAGTCTAGACTCAGTTTGTTGAGCTCTCTGTCCCTAGTTTATGGGGTGGGATCTGGACCATACCTAATGGTGTTCCAAACCCTTTTTTGTTTTGTTTTGTTTTTGGGCCACACCCGGTGACACTCAGGGGTTACTCCTGGCTACGTGCTCAAAAATCACTCCTGACTTGGGGGATCATATGGGACGCCAGGGAATCGAACCGTGGTTTGTCCTAGGTCAACCCAGGTTCAATCCCCAGCATTCCGTTTGGCTCCTTGAGTCTGAGTAATTTCTGAGTAATTCCTTTTTCGTTTGTTTGCTCATTTTTGGGTCACACCCGGTGAAGCTCAGGTTACTCCTGGTTCTGCACTCAGAAATTGCTCATGGCAGGCTCAGCGGACCATTTGGGATGCCAGGAATTGAACCAGGGTTCGTCCTAGATTGGCCACATGCAAGGCAAATGCCCTATTGCTGTGCTATCGCTCCAGCCCCAATTTCTGAATTATTTCTGAATGCAGAGCCAGGAGTAACCCCTGACCACCCACAGGTATGGCTAAAAAAACTGTTGTTTATGAGCTTATTTGGGGGGATGTGAGCATACCAGCTGTATTCAGGGATCACTCATGGCAGGGCTCAAGGGACTATATGGTATGCTGGAGATCAAACCCAAAGCCACACCCACTGTGCTAAAGAGTTACTCCTGATTCTGCACACAAGAATTAATCCTGAGGATTAAAACCTGCTGCATGCAAGGCAAATGCCCTGCTTGCTGAACTATCTCTCCAGTCTATAGATATTTCACTTTGGTTCTTTATTTTGTTTTGTTCTGTTTTGTTTTGGATCCACACCCAGTAATGCTCAGGGCTTACTCATGGCTCTGCACTCAAATATCAGTTTTGACTTGAAGGACTCAAATATCAGTTTTGACTTGAAGGACTATATGGGATTCCAGGGACTTAAACCTAGGTTAGTGACATGCAAGGCAAGTAAGTGCCTTAACCACTGTACCATCTCTCCAGCTCTCTATACCTGTTCTTATTTGCATCTAAATTCTTTCCCAGATCTCATTCTTTGTTTTGGGGCCCCACTCTCAGAGCCTACTCCTGGCTCTAGGCTAAGAGATCATTTTTTTTTTTTTTTGGTTTTTGGGCCACACCCGTTTGACGCTCAGGTGTTACTCCTGGCTATGCGTTCAGAAGTTGCTCCTGGCTTGGGGGACCATATGGGACGCCGGGGGATCGAACTGCGGTCCGTCCTATGCTAGTGCTTGCAAGGAAGACACCTTACCTCTAGCGCCACCTTCCCAGCCCCTCAGAGATCATTTTTAACTGTGCTTAGGGAACCATGTGGGTATCAGGATAGAACCCTAGTCAGGGGCTGAAGAGATAGCATGGAGGTAAGGCGTTTGCCTTTCATGCAGAAGGTCGGTGGTTCAAATCCAGGCATCCCATATGGTCCCCTGAGCCTGCCAGGAGCGATTTCTATGCATAGAGCCAGGACTAACCCCTGAGCGCTGCTGGGTGTGACCCCCCCAAAAAAAACAAACATTGCACACACACAAAAAAAAAAAAAGAAAGAAAAACCCTGGTCAAATGCATGCATAGTACCCGCTGTACTGCTGCTCAGGCCCCAAGAGCCTACTCCATTCCACAATTTAAGTAAATCTACGTAAAATGACTGCTAAGTCTCAATCTCTAGTCTTCATCTGTCACTTAGTCCTTAGTTGATGTATCTAACTGCTCACTTTCCCCTCACAACTCCACTCCCTTATTAAAGGGATCCAGTTGTGCTGGTCAGAAACCAGGAGCCACCTATGATCATTCCTTTTCCTCACCTACATCCCACCCATCAGCAAAATTCATGATGATTCAAATGATCATTTGTCTAATAAATGATTTCCTCCCAGTTTCCTTCAAATGTTTCCCTCATAGCAGTAAACCTAACAGAAGTAAAATCACTATAACTCAAGTGTTGTCACTCCTCTCTGCCTAAATTCCTCAATGATCCCAGCCCTGCATACCTTCCTTCCGGTGACATTTTATTTTTAGTTTTGAGGGCCACACGGAAGCTGCTTTAAGGTCACTTCCAGCAGTTCTGGGAGCACTAGATTCCTACCTCCCAAAGGAACACATATGCCCAGCCCTTTGAGCTCGGGTCCCATTCCAGGGATTCAAACACAAGTACCTCGTGTAAACCTCATGCAAAGGGTAAAACAAGATCCCCGTCGTGCCAAGAAGTAACCCTGAGCCCGAAGTCGGTTTTTTGGTGATTTAAGGCCCACACCCCCCAGAGATGCTTAGGTGGGTGCTGGGGAGCAAACCAGGCCTTCAGCAGTGTGCAAGGAAAGCACGCCACACTCTACTATTTGGCACCGTTTCTAGCCCTTAGGGGTCACTAATAGTAGCGGAAAGAAGCGAGGACTCAAACTTAAGTCCGCAGGAATCCGAACCCCAGGCTCCCCAAGAACAGATTAACATTTGGAGAAACAGGAGAAAACACAGCAGGGCAGAAACTGAAAGCAGGAAGCAGGGAGCAGGCGAACGTCCCAACTGGCAAAGCCCGGGGGCGTGGCTAAGTGAGTAGGCGGTCCCGGAGTGTGGATTGGCCAATAGGCGGTCTTGGAGGTGTGGCCACGAGAGTAGGCGGTCCCAGATGCCGGAAAAGCCTCGCCGAGTTGTTCGTTCCCAAAAGGCTCCACCGCGCGTTTTGGGGAGGGCGGGGCTAACGTCAGGGCGGAAGCGAGGCCGGCGCCTGCGTGATGACGTCACGGGGGACGCTGGCGCGCGGGATTTAAACTGCGGCGGTTTAGGCGGCGTTAAGTGTGGTGCTTTTTTTGGTTTTCTGGGCATTGCGTGCTTCTGTTCCCGGCACACGTCTTACATGGAGTCGTCACTTCAAGCTCGTTTATGTCCTGGTCTCTCCATCAAGATTCAGCGCAGTAATGGTGAGCGCGGGGTCCCGAGGCCGAAGGTGCCAGTGGGCTAGGCAAAGGCTCTATCTGGTGCTGCAGTTGCCCGAAGCCCTGCTGGGACTTCCCTCGTTGCACAGGCCCGGGTCTCTGCTCTCTATGGCATCACTCTTTTTATTTATTTGTTATATTTTGTTTTTTGGGTCACACCCGGCAGCGCTCAATTAGGGGTTCCTCCTGCCTCTGCGCTCAGAAATCGCCCCTGGCAGGCACCATATGGGATGCCGGGATTCGAACCATCTTTCTGCATGCAAGGCAAACGCCCTATCTCCATGCTATCTCTCCGGCCCCTCATCTCTCTTTTTTCCTTTTTTTTAGAGGCATTTTTAATTTATTTTTTTCCACAAATCTTACACAGTGATATTTAAGGTACACAGTGACAATAAATGAGGGCCTTTCCACCACCAGTGTTGTCCTCCCTTCATCCCTGTTCCCAAGCATATGTCCCTTATCTCCCTCCTTTATCCCCCAGAATGCTAGTGTAACTAAAAGCATATATGCAGTTCCAGATATTTTTACTAGTGGTTTCTTAAAGGTTTAGAGTCAAAGGAGCACTGTAAAAACAACATTAGAATGGCAATTATCGGGCCCGGAGAGATAGCACAGCGGTGTTTGCCTTGCAAACAGCCGATCCAGGACCTAAGGTGTTTGGTTCGAATCCCGGTGTCCCATATGGTCCCCCGTGCCTGCCAGGAGCTATTTCTGAGCAGACAGCCAGGAGTAACCCCTGAGTACCGCCGGGTGTGGGCCCCCCCCCCAAAAAAAAAAGAATGGCAATTATCGTTTGCATGGGCCCACCAGGTGGGTTCCAGGGGGACCCTATTAGGGGTCTCCAGGCTCTCCCCCCCCTACTCTAGGGAGGAGGAGCACAGGAAGGGGCCCGGGCAGATAGCTGGCTTCTGGCGTTTTGATCCTAGAGGCCTGCTCTTCCCAGGTATGGGGTCAGGGGACACCCTATACCGGAGGCATTTTCCCTAGCTTGGGGGGTGCTGCGAGGCTTGGCAGGCCTCCAGCCGTTCCCCTAGTTCCCCCTGGACTCTCTCTTAATGAAACAGCTCTGGTAGGTTTTAGAGGCTTGGAGCTGTGTTCTCGCAGCCCTTTCTCGAGCCCAGCCTCCCTCTTCCTGTGCAGGCACCATCCAACTGATGAGCCCCTTAAGCTCCTGCTATGACTCCCATCTGGTACAATTTTTCACTGTGGCCTACTTGGAATATTCCGGGGATCCAGAGAGCTAAATTTCTCCACCCCCCGGATTAGGATGACTCCCCTCCCAAACATATGTTCTTGTCTCCAGTGGCTTTCTCTTGAGTAAGAAATTAGCCTTTGTCCCTCTGCAACTTGGGTAAAATTTGTCACCAGCTTTTCTCACGGGGGCATGCTGTCAAATATGAACTGCTTGAGTTTATTTGCCTTCTAGAATCTCAGGATGGGGATAGGGGAAAGCTAACTATTCTTTCTTCATGTCAGGCCAGTAGCTGAGTCTGTCAGATCCTGAAAGTAAAAGAGATGTGTCAGTCTGATCTTTTCCTGCCCTAGGCCTCATTCACAGTGCCATTATCAGAACTGTGAACCCAGAGAACTCCTGTGTTTCAGTTGAATGGATAGAAGGAGGTATCACGAAAGGTAAAGAGGTAAGTTTTGTAAGATTACCTCACCTATATTTTCTCATCCATAGTTAATTAACACCTTCCCCTGGGATTAGATTTTTGTTGTTCTTGTTCTTGGACCATACCCAGCAGTGCTCAAGGATCATTTCTTGCTGTGCTCAATGGACATATTTGGTGCCAGGGACTGAACCCAGATTGGCTGCATACTTTTCTTTGTTACCTCTTTAACCCCTCGTTAGAATTTTATACAGAGCAGAGAGAGAGAGAGCTAAAGGGTTGGCACGTGTGGAAGACATGGATTTGATACTGGCACACAAGGTCCCTTAAGCATTACCAGGTGTGTCTCCCACTCCCCAAAAAAAGAATTTAGCTAGTTATTTTCCTTTTTCCTTTTTCCTTTTTTTTTTTTTTTTGCTACACAGAAGTGCATCGCATCATAGGGCTAAGTCCGGACTGCTCAGGAATCAAACCTTGCCATGTGAAGGGCCTTATTCATGTACCATGTAGTCCCTCAGCTGTGTTTCTAGAAAGCAAACTGCAGAGCGTAAGAGATGAAACAAGTGGGGCCGGAGAGATAGCATGGAGGTAAAGCATTTGCCTTGCATGCAGAAGGGCGATGGTTCGAATCCTGGCATCCCATATGGTCCCCTGTGCTTGCCAGGGGCAATTTCTGAGCATGGAGCCAGGAGTAACCCCTGAGCGTTGCCGGGTGTGACCCAAAAACCAAAAAAAAAAAAAAAAAGAGAGAGAGAGAGATGAAACAGTTATTAAGGCACTTACCTCGAATTCCAGCTAAGTTGGTTTGGCCCATCTCCCCTAAACAACACGGAAATGCACTAAATTCAAAAATCTTGCTGGCCCAAGCTAACTACAGAGTGCCATGGCCAATGATAAATGTATTCTGGGAATTATACTGATTGGAGAGACAAAAAATATGCAGCTAGTGGAAGGCAACTTGGTTTTTTGTTGTTGTTTGCAGTGCTGGTTCTAGTCATGCAAGGTTTATGTTTTAGTGCTGAGCCATATCCCTGGCACAGAAGGGAACCCCCTGATGAATGGCATCGATGAGCAATTGTTTTAGCAGCTCACTTGGGGTTGCAGGTCTGGAAGAATGAGTAGAAACAAAGGCATGGCTCTTGAAGGGGTGTAAAGAGACTGTCTCAGCCTCAGGGCTGAAGCCATTGTACTGTGGGTAGGGGTGCTTGCCTTTCAAATGACTGACCCCAGTTCTACCGCTAGCATTCTGTATAGTTCCTCAGCACTGGCAGAAGTAATTCTTGAATGTAGAACTAGGAGTAACCTCTGAGCAAATCAGGTTGTGCCCCAAACCCTCCCCACCCAACCCCCCCAAAAAATAGAAGAAGCTGCCCCAACAGTGAGAGGCTCAGGATGCTTGGCAGAAACAAAAGGTTGATTCAAGTGCTGGTGCTAAGATGTTTAAGTTATTATTGTTCTGTAGGCACCCTGGAGGAGCCTTAGTAGGATTTTGAGGAGTGATGTGACTTAAGACATTTATGTTTTAGAGGCATTGTGGCGTGGCAAGATAGTCACCAGGCTAGAAATGTGAAAAACTTGGCTCTGGTCTGGCTTTGCCACACTAGTGGCAAAAGTGTTCACAAGCTTCTTCCATTTCTCTTAGGAAGTATTTTCTCATTTCTAAAAAGAGGATGTGGGTTGAGAGATAATAGAGCAGGTAGCGCTCTTGCTTTACACAAGGCCCACACAGATTTAGTAATTCCTTGTACCATGTGTGGTCTCCCAAGAATTGTCAGAAGTGATCCTTGAGTGCAGAACTAGGAGTAACCCCTGAGCACTATCAGGTGTGATCCCTCTTACGCCCCCCCCCCCAAAAAAAAAGCCTAAAATGAGGATGAAAATATTCTATTTCATGCTGCTGTTGTGAGGCCTTATCTAAGAATCAGCTGCTTTTAAAAGGTTGGTGTACTTGAGGTGAGGGGTACAAAATTACTTGTAAGACCTGTCAAAAGTGCTTGCTTAGCACGGTACTTTGAGTAGAATTGCAGGTGTTGTGAGTGGTAAATCGGAGAAATGAAAGAATTTAAAACTTTAATAACTGCCCAGGCTTGATGCTGTTTTGCTTGCTGGAAGGAAGCCTGAGTTCAATCCCAGTCACCGCATGATGACCCCACCCCCCAGCACCACCCTTGAGTGCAGACTTCGTTTTATGTCATGGTTCTTTCACATTTTGAAGTAAAAATGATGAAATCGACACTACTGTTGTACTGTTTGGGGACCTGCTGTGAAGTTATACTGATGACGTCTGAGCTACTCCTAAAGCATTGGAGGACTCTAGTGATGTAAACCTAGGATTGTGACCTCATTGCAGACCTGATCAGGGACGTCATCAGCAGGAAGCTGTGACTAGGGAAGAAGTTTCTGGGCCTAGTAGAAAATGTATAGACTTAGGGTTAGGTAGCAGCTCTCAGAACTTATCCTGCCCATAAGACCCCAAAGAGCCCTCCTCCATTTTGACTCTCACCTGGACAATTAGAACTTGTTTCCACCTTCGTGTCAAGAGCAAAAGGTCCTCAGGCTCTGCCCAGCAGAACAAGAGAGCTGAGCAGCCTAAAGATTTTGTGGCCTGCCTGAGCGCTGTCCTTTCTCATTCCCATCTGCCCGAAACAACATAGCCATCTAGATGGTAAACCTCAACTAAGGGATAAAATTTGTTTATGGCCATTTGCATTTGGTGGAACTTAAAAGTTGTAAAGTCTGAGTTTAGGGTAATCTTGGTTGTTCGGTTGAATTGAACATTATTATTCTCCACCAAGAAAATGGAAAAAAAAAAAAACAAAAACTTCGGTGGGTGGGGTGTCCACATCCTGCAGAGCTCAGGGCTTACTCCTGAATCCCTCTGCTCAGGGATCATCTCTGATGGTACCAGGATCAGACCCAGGTCAGCTGCTGCAAGGCAAACACCTTGATCCCTATTCTGTCTTTCTCATCCTCTCTTCTACTTGCTCCTTGCAGATTGATTTTGAAGATGTGGCTGCAATAAATCCTGAGCTCTTACAGATTCTTCCCTTACACCCAAAGGACAATCTGCCCTTGCAGGAAAATGTAACTGTTCAGGTAGGTGACTCATTTGTCTATCAGTACTCCAGAGTGTTCACTTACGAGGCTTGGTGGTGCATGTTGGTGCGTGTTGGTTGGTTTTCAGAGGCTGCCTACGACTGCATCACCAGGCATGACCAAGCAGAGGCCCTTGCAAAATCATGAGAACTACATGTTACGATTTATTTTGTTTTTTCAGAAACAAAAACGCAAATCATTCAACTCCAGAATTCCTGCTCCCAGGGAAGGTAAATAGACATCAACTCTCTTGCGGTCTTGGGGTATGCCGGTGATAATGTTCTTGGACTCAGGACACTGAAATGCCCATTTCTTGAGTTTAATAGATGGCTTCAACATGTGGACTCTCTATCTTCTAAACTTTTTTATTTTGGTTTTGGTTTTTGGGTCACACCCGGCAGGGCTCAGGGGTTACTCCTGGTTCTGCGCTGAGAAATTGCCCCTAGCAGGCACAGGGGACCATATGGGATTCGAACCACCGTCCTTCTGCATGCAAGGCAAATGCCCTACTTCCATGCTATCTCTCCGACCCCCCTATCTTCTAAACTCTTCTTAGAAATAGTTTAGCCACTAGGGAGGGGATAAGAGAGCTTTGATGATCAAAGGGCAGAAAGTTTCAATTATGAAAGATATCGAAGTTCTTGGGGTCAGAGAAATGGTATGATGGATAAAGTGCTTGTCTTGCACATGTCCAATGTGGGTTTGATCCCCGGCACTCTATATGGTCCCCTGTGCCCCACCAGGAGTGATCTCTGAGTACAGAGCCAGGAGTAACCCAAGCACTGCTAGATGTGACCCAAAGCATAATATATTGAGGTTCTGGAAATGTAATATGTAATAGAAGGCCTGTAACTAATGATGCTACACTTCATACTTTAAAATACTTGGTTTTGTTTTTGTTTTTTGGGTCAGACCAGCAGCACTCAGGGGCTCTATGCTCAGAAAACGCCCCCGGCAGGCTCGGGGGACCTTATGGGATGCCGGGATTCGAACCACCGTCCTTTTGCATGCAAGGCAAACATCTTAACCTCCATGCTATTCTCTCCAGCCCCTAAAATACTTGTTTTTGGTTTTTATTTTTGAGTCACACCCAGCAGTGCTCAGGGGTTATTCCTAGTTCTGCACTCAAAAATTGCTCCTGGTAGACTTGGGAGACCATATGAGATGCTGGGGATCAAACCCAGGTTGGCACCTTACCCATAGTATTGTCTCTCCACCCCCACCCCCACCCCTTTTTTTTTTTTTTTTTTTTTTTTTTTTGTGGCCAAAGTGAATTACAAATCTTTCACAGTGATATTTAAGGTACATACATAGTGACAATAAATGAGGGGGCAATCCCACCACCAGTGTTGTCCTCCCTCCACCCCTGTTCCTAGCATGCATCCCATATCTCTATCCTTTACCCCCAGAATGCTAGTATAACTGGTCCCCACTTGTACAACTTGTTGTAGATTGGGTATCGATTCTGTTGTCGTTGACTTTGGGTTTGGTGTTTAAGTCTGATCATTTCTTATTTCCACTAAATGTTCATACGACTGTGAGTAGGTTTTTGTGGGGTTTTTCTGTTGTTTAGATCTTTGGTCTTTGGACCACACCTGTCAATGCTCAGGAATTACATTTGGCTCTGTGCTCAAAAATCACTCCTGGCGGATTTGGGGGACCGTATGGAATGCCTGGAACTGAACCATGTGCAAGGCAAACCTCGATGCACTGTACTATTGCACCAACCCTGGTTTCTATGGGTTTTTTTGTCTGGTTGTTGTGGCTTGAGCCACACCTTGTGGTCCTCAATGCCTATTATGGGCTCTGTTCTCAGGAGTGATCTTTTGCCGTACTAGGGAATTGTATGAGCTGCCAGGGATTGAAACTGGGTCATTGGAATACAAGGCAAGCATCTTAATACTCCTATACTGTCTCTAGCCCCTGTGGGAAGATTTATGTTAAATGCTCGTACTCTAAAACAAAGCAAAGGGGGCCAGAAAAATAGTTCAGACAGTAAGGTGCTTGCCTTGCTTGTGGCTGAACTGGATTCGATCCCTAAACACAGAGCCAGGAATAAGCACTCACTCACTTTGGCCCTCAATTAAAAAAATTTGTTACTGTTTTTATATTTGGGCCTTATGTGGCAGCACTTGGGTTACTTATGGCTTTGCATTCAGAAATTTCTCCTGGCAGGCTCAGGTAACCATGAGATGCCGAGGATTAAACCTGAATCAAACCTGTATGCAATATATACACCCTGCAACTGTACTTGCCTTGCACAGCCAGCCCAGATTCAATCGCCAGCATCCCTTGCACTGAGCACAACCAAGAGTAACCCAAGCACCACTGAGCATGGCCCAAAAACCAAGAAAGAAAGTCCAGAAGTTGGAGTGACAGCACAACTGTTAGAGCATTTGCCTTGCACGAGACTGACCTTCCTGATCCATGTTCGATTCCTGGCATCCGGCATCCCATATGGTCCTCCAAGTTTTCCAGGAGTGATTTTTGAATTCCAAGCCAAGAGTAACCTGAGTGCAGGAAGGGAAGGGGAAAAGAGGAAAGGTGAGAAGAGGGAAGGATCTTAAGAGGCAACGTGTGTGACACCAAACACACATATGCCTAGATAAGGTACAGATTGGCAAGATGTCTGTGATTTCTTAGTTAAGCATTCTTCTAAGATTCTGGAAAATTATTGTAACCAATCCCATGGGCTTCTTTTTGGCACTGGGATGGAGTAGAAATTTGAGCCACCCACACCTGGTTGTGCTCAGGACTTATTCCAGGTTCTGTGCTGAAGGATCACTCCTGGCAGTACTTGGAGGACCATATGTAGTGCCAAGTATTGAACTCAAGGTAGCAGCTTGCAAGACAAGTGTCTTACTCACTATAATATCTCACTGGCCCCTGATCACATGGGTTCCTTTTAATAATGAGAGGCCTTGGCTCTAGAGACCATTCTAGAATTGTGAAATAAAGCTCAGACTTTGTAGCTTGACTTTTTTTTGTTTGTTTGTTTGTTTGGTTGGCTAGTTGGTTTTTGAGCCAAACCTAATGGTGTTCTGGGGTTACTCTTGGCTCTGCCCAGTAATCATTCCTGGCAGTACTTGGGGACCATATGGAATGCCATAACAGATTGAACCCATGTTGGCCACATGCAGGACATATGCCCCACCCACTGTGCTATCACTCCAGCCCCATGGAGCTTGACATTCTTTTTTTTTTTTTGGTTTTTGGGCTACACCCTGTGACGCTCAGGGGTTACTCCTGGCTATGCGCTCAGAAGTTGCTCCTGGCTTCTTGGGGGACCATATGGGACGCCGGGGGATCGAACCGCGGTCCGTCCTACGCTAGCGCAGGCAAGGCAGGCACCTTACCTCCAGCGCCACTGCCCGGCCCTGGAGCTTGACATTCTTGGGTTCACAACTGGGGTTGCAACTTGCTGGCTGAATGTCTTGGGCAAGTAATTTAATTTCTCTGAGCCTGATGTATACTATCGAGTGGGAATACTGGTAATTATCTTTTTTTTTTTGGTATTGGGGCCACACCTGACAATTCTTTTTTTTTTTTTTTTTTTTTTTTTTGGTTTTTGGGTCACACCCGGCAGTGCTCAGGGGTTTTTCCTGGCTCCATGCTCAGAAATTGCTCCTGGCGGGCACAGGGGACCATATGGGGCGCCGGGATTCGAACCGATGACCTCCTGCATGAAAGGCAAACGCCTTACCTCCATGCTATCTCTCCGGCCCCAACACACCTGACAATTCTAATGGCTTACTTCTGGCTCTGCACTCAGAAATTTTTCCTGGCAGTGATTGGGGGACCCAAAAAGATGTTGAGGATCAAATCCAAGTCAGCCACATTGTAAGGCAAGCATCCAATTACTGAAATATTGCTCTGGCCCCTATATATTTGTTTGTGGGAGTTGTTTTTTGGACCACGGGTAGTGGTGCTTGGGGTGTACTCATGGCTTTGTGCTCGGCAATCATTCTTGGTGGTTTGAGGGACCATGTGGGGTGCCACGGATCAAACCTGGGCTAGGCATGTGTAAGGCAGGTGCTTTACACTCTACTACCTCTCCAGTCCTCTGTTATTTACTTTTTTTTTTTTTTTTTTTTTTGGTTTTTGGGTCACACCAGCTGTGCTCAGGGGTTACTCCTGGCACTACGCTCAGAAATTGCTCCTGGCAAGCTCGGGGGACCATATGGGATGCTGGGATTCGAATCACCGTCCTTCTGCATGCAAGGCAAATGCCTACCTCCATGCTATCTCTCCAGCCCCTTTTTTATTTACTTTCTAATGGTGTTTGAAATAGATGAAAAGTGTATAATGGTCAGGGTATTAAGACCTATGTTTCAAGGAATTGCGTTTATCCAGTGATTTCAGATTGACTATAGTTGTGTTTTGTTTTTATTTTGTTCTAGTTTGGGGACTACACTTAGAAGTATTCAGAGCTGGGCCCAGAGAGATAGCACAGCGGCGTTTGCCTTGCAAGCAGCCGATCCAGGACCAAAGGTGGTTGGTTCGAATCTCGGTGTCCCAAATGGTCCCCTGTGCCTGCCAGGAGCTATTTCTGAGCAGACAGCCAGGAGTAACCCCTGAGCACCGCCGGGTGTGGCCCAAAAACCAAAAAAAAAAAAAAAAAAAGAAGTATTCAGAGCTTACTCTAGCTCTAGCTCTCTGCTTAGGGAATGACTTCTGGAGGATTCAGGGAACCTTACAGCGTGTTAGAATCTAACCCCAGTTAGCTGTGTGCAAGGCAAGTGCCTTACTTGCTGTACACTTTTTTTTTTTTTTTTGGGCCACACCCGGTGATGCTCAGGAGTTCCTTCTGGCTGTCTGCTCAGAAATAGCTCCTGGCAGGCACGGGGGACCATATGGGACACCGGGATTCAAACCAACCACCTTTGGTCCTGGATCGGCTGCTTGCAAGGCAAACGCTGCTATGCTATCTCTCCGGGCCACCCCCCCCTTTTATTTTTTGGTCACATCCAGCAGCGCTCAGGGGTTACTTCTGACTCTACTAGACTCAGAAATCGTTCCTGGCAGGCTTGGGGACCATATGGGATGTCGGATTCGAAACATTGTCCTTTTGTATGCAAGGCAAACACTCTTCCTCCATGCTATCTCTTTGGCCCCACTTGCTGTACTTTTACCAGGCCCAGGACTGATGATATTTACTTCAGGCAGATATACTTACAAGAGATATCGTTTGCTCTTAGTTTACATATGAGAAATTTGTTTTGAGGTTCTTGTACTTGTCCTCTCAAATCTTTCCATAACTCCCATGGAAGGAGTGGAAAGATGGTGGGCTCCATTCCTGGTGGTTGGGATAAATGGGGCCCATACCACCCTGATAGAATCAGGAGGTTTGCCCCAATGCCATCCCTTTATGCCCTGTTGATCCTGCTGTTGTGCTGCCCTGATTGTGTTTTCTTTGTTCTTCAGGTCGCCGCGGTCGCTCCACTCGCATGTCCGCTCTTGCAGAGGTTCCAGTAGCCCATCAGGAAAATGAGATGGAAGTGGAGATGCCTGCACCTGCGAACTCGCACAAGTCATTTTCTGCTTCTGGTAAGTAATGAATATGCTTCCCATGATGGTCATGTTCAAGGTGTGAACTGAGTTGACAGGAAAAGCCTCCAAGTCTAGTCAGTGAGTGGGAGCAGGAACGGGAGCCCTTGCTGAGCTGCTTGTCTCCTTCCTCCTGGCCCATGGGCTCAGATGAGCACAGCCATGATCTGCCTGCCTGCTTCTACAGAGATTCTGTTCCCCAACAGCCCGCCCCCCTAGGCCCTCCTGTTCTGCAGTGGCTGAAATTCCATTGACGATGGTCAGCGAGGAAATGGAAGAGCAAGTTCGTCCCAGCCGTGGCTCCTCTTCTACAAACCATGTGAACTCAGGTATCCATGCTGATCTGTCTGCTGCTCTGTTCTCTCTGCAGGCCAGGGAGTTATATTTCGTTCCAGCCTGCCTCCCTTGGCATTTGAGTTCAAACTATGATTATCACATGGGGCCTGTTTCCCTATGGCTGTGGAATCAATCTTTCCTAAGAGATGACCCTTATCTACAAGCTGGTAGGAGCCCTCTGATGTAATTGGGGTGTTGTAACAGCCAAGACCTGAAGAGGAGCCCAGAATGACTCATGATCAACCAGAACATCGCCTCTTTTGGTTGTTAAGAAAATGCCATTGGGTTTGGAGTAATAGCACAGCATGTAAGGCTCTTGCCTTGCATGTAGCCAATCAGATTTGATCCTGGCATATAGTATGGCCCCCTAAGCCTGCCAGGGGTAATATTTGAGTGCAGAGAGCCAGGAATAACCCCTGAGTGCCGCCTGATGTGGCCCAAAATCAAACAAAAAAAGCCACTAAAGGGGGCCAGAGAGATAGCACAGCGGTGTTTGCCTTGCCAGCAGCCGATCCAGGATCTAAGGTGGTTGGTTCGAATCCCAGCGTGCCATATGGTCCTCGTGCCTGCCAGGAGCTATTTCTGAGCAGATAGTCAGAAGTAATCCCGAGCGCTGCTGGGTGTGGCCCAAAAACCAAAAAAAGAAAAAGCCACTAAAGGCATAGAGATCACGTGTTTGGGTTAGACCTGGAGAACTCCTGTTAATGAGTTTTTGCTTTGTGGACTTGACCAGATTAATGTCTAGCTGTTGCTTCCTCTTGTACATGTTACAAGATAAAAGTAGGACTCTAGGGCCCGGAGAGATAGCACAGCGGTGTTTGCCTTGCAAGCAGCCTATCCAGGACCAAAGGTGGTTGGTTCGAATCCCGGTGTCCCATATGGTCCTCCGTGCCTGCCAGGAGCTATTTCTGAGCAGACAGCCAGGAGTAACCCCTGAGCACCGCCGGGTGTGACCCAAAAACCAAAAAAAAAAAAAAAAAAAGTAGGACTCTAGAAAAGGTCTGGTCCTGGCAAATGCCCCACACTCCTAAAAGCCAGAAAAGAGCAAGCTGCCTTAGACAGATGGAATGTGGACTTGAGCTAGAGCAATAGAACATCAGGTAAAGTGTTTTCTTTCTTTCTTTTTTTTTTTTTTTTTTTATTTTTTGGTTTTTGGGTCACACCCAGCAGCACTCAGGGGTTACTCCTGGCTCCAGGCTCAGAAATCGCTCCTGGCAGGCTCGGGGACCATATGGGATGCCGGGATTTGAACCACTGTCCTTCCGCATGCAAGGCAAATGCCTTACCTCCATGCTATCTCTCCTGCTCCAGATAAAGTATTTTCACTGGCATCCCACCTGGTCCCCAGAGCCTGCATAAGTAGTTTCTGAGTGAAAGCCAGGAGTAATCTCTGAGCATCATATAAACAAAAAGAAAATGTTGACTTGGCTGAGCGTGCAGCTCAGTGGTGGAACACATGGTTTTCATCTGTGAGAACTCGGGTTTGATCCCATACCAAAGTAGGTTTTTTCCTCCATAGTTCGAAGGAAATCATGCGCTGTGAAGGAAATTGAAAGAATGAAGAACAAGCGAGAAGAGAAGAAAACGCAGAACTCTGAAATGAAAATAAGGCGTGCTCAGGTACCTTTTTTTGGGAGGGGTCACACCTGGCAGTGCTCAGAGGTTACTCCTGGCTCTATGCTCAGAAATCGCCCCTGGCAGGCACAGGGGACCATATGGGATGCCGGGATTCGAACCACGGTCCTTCTGCATAAAAGGCAAATGCCTTACCTCCATGCTATCTCTCCGACCCCCTTGCTCAGGTACCTTACTGAAGCAAGAGCAAGGGTTTTTAATTTTCTTTTGGGGAGACATTTGGTGGTGGTCAAGCTTGGCTCTCTGTTTAGGAATCACACCTGGCATGGCTTGGGGACACTTAAGGGGTGCTGGGATGAAACCTGGCTTAGCCATGTGCAAACTATTACTTTCTGCTATATTATCGCTTCAGCCTCATGGCCAAGGGTTTTGTTTTTAGTTAAATCCAGCAACTAAAAATAATTTTTTTGGGGGGGTCACACCTGGCAGCACTCAGGGGTTACTCCTGGCTCTATGCTCAGAAATTGTCCCTGGCAGGCACGGGGGACCATATGGGATGCCAGGATTCGAACCACTGTCCTTCTGCATGAAAGGCAAATGCTTTACCTTTACCTCCATGCTATCTCTCCAGACCCCTAAAAATAATTTTTTTAAGTCACATGTTTACAGCCATGTTAACACTTATTTTTGATGCACAGTCATGTTGCCTCACCACCCCACAATGTCCAGGATCCTCCACCAATGTCCTAAGTTACTTTCAATCCATCTCATCATGCCCTCTTCCCTCCACTTTCCCCTTTGCTTGGAATTCTCTTCTGAAATTCAAAGGCAAGGACTTGTTATTTGATAATCAACCTTCTCTTATTTCGTTTATATATCACAGATCAGTGAGATCATTCAACATTTGCTCTGGCTTATTTCATTTAACATAATACCCTTGGTTCCATCCAACCTGCAGCAATATGCATAATTTTCTCTTGTTTTTGGTTTTGGTTTTGTTTTTTTTCGGGCCACACCCGTTTGATGCTCAGGGGTTACTCCTGGCTAATTGCTCAGAAATCGTCCCTGGCTTGGGGGGACCATATGGGACCCCGGGAAATCGAACCACGGTCCTTCCTTGACTAGCGCTTGCAAGGCAGGACATCTTAACTCTAGCATCACCTCTCTGGCCCCTTGTTTTTGTTTTTAATTTATTGGGTTTTTTTGAAGTCACAGTTTTTGTTTATTTTTGTTTGGGGTCATACATGGTGGCGCTCAGGGGTTACTCCTCTCGGCTCAGGACTATATGGGATGCTGGGGATGCAACCTATGTCGGCCACATTTAAGGCAAGCACCCTACTTGCTATGCTATTGCTCTGGCGCCATTGTTTTTGTTATTAGCCATACCTAGTAATGCTTGGGTTACTCTTGATTCTACTAAGGTATCATTTCTGGCAGTGCTCGGGGGACCAAATGTGGTACAAAACAAGCACTCTACCTGCTGTACTATAACTTCATCCCCAGTCCTCCCATTTCATCTTTTCTATTTGTCTATATACCACAGCTTCACTATACATTTGTCTGTCTTGGGCATTTGGGTTGTTTCCATAACCTGGCTATTGTACTAAGTGCTACAATGAACATAGGTGTGCATAGATCTTTCTGAATTACTTACTTTGTATTTTGGAAACGGATGCCAAGAAGTGGAGTTGCTAGCTCAGATGGGCTTTATTTTTATTTTCCTGTGTGTACATGTGTTTGCTTTTGTTGTTTTTTGGGGGCTACACTTGGTGGTGCTCAGGGGTCATTCCTGGTAGTGCTCAGGCGACGACTATATGGGATGCCGAGGATTGAACCTGGGTCGGCCAGATGCAAGGCAAACACCTGCCCGCTGTTCTATCGCTCTGACTCCTGGTTTTTGTTTTTAAAGCTATCCTGTTCTTCCATAGAAGCTGAACCAGATAGTATGCTCACCAACAGTGGGTCAGTGTTCAGGGAAGAATTTTTTCTAGGTGTCATTTTTTTTTTTTTTTTTTTTTTTGGTCACACCCGGCAGCGCTCAGGGGTTACTCCTGGCTCCACACTCAGAAATCGCCCCTGGCAGGCACGGGGGACCAAATGGGATGCCAGGATTCGAACCACCATCCTTCTGCATGTAAGGCAAATGCCTTACCTCTATGCTATCTCTCCAGCCACCCCTCCTTTTTTTTTCCTAGGTGTCTTTTAACTGACCTAACACCAGAAATCTATTTGGTCTCCTCATTTCTGAGACTTTTCTTGATACCTAGGAAGTTTAGATGTTTTCTCATCAGGAATCAGAGAGCAAATAATTCAGATCTTTTGTTTGTTTTCATTTTATTTTTGGCCGTACCCTGTGATGCTTGGGTTACTCCGGACTCTGCACTCAGAAATCACTCCTGGCAGTGCTCAGGGGACTGTTTTGGGTGCTGGGGATCAAACCCCACTGGCCACAAGCAAAGCAAGCACCCTACGTGCTATATTATCTCTCTGGTCATTTTAGGAGTTTGTTTGTTTGTTTGTTCAGTGGACATGCCATTATATTGCCAAAGCCAAAGCAGGCAGCTGAGTATAGTTGCCTGCCTTCCCAGATCCCTGAGCAGAGTATGGAGGAAAGGGGGAGTAGTTTAGTTGAGTTCCAGTTTGGAGCATTTTCCCTTAGTTGAATTACTTGCCCAGGGTCTTTCACGCCAGCTGATCTCCTAAGAAAGGGGACTCTTGGATTTTGTGGAGTTTTTTGTTTTTGTTATTTGTTTTTGGCTACTCCTGGTAGTATTCAGGGCTTACTCCTGAGTCTGCACTCAGAAGTCATTTCTGGTGGGTTCAGGGGACCATAGGTAAGTGCTGGGCATGGAACCCAGGTCAGCCACATGCAAGGCAAGCCACCTATTTTGCTTTACTATATCTTTCTAATCCTCAGTTCTTGAGTCTTAGCCAAGTTACTTTAGTGATTTGCTACATGCCTAGGTATCCCAACTGATCTGTTGTGGGGCTTGCTTCCTGGATTCTCTGCCTAAAGCACAGTAGTAAGAAATTGAATTGGCAGAGGTAGGTTGTGGTGGACACCAAAGGACCTTGTATCCTTGAAAAGCTGTTTTACTGGGGCCGGGAAAGTGGCGCTAGAGGTAAGGTGTCTGCCTTGCAAGCTCTAGCGTAGGATGGACTGCGGTTCTATCCCCCGGCGTCCCATATGGTCCCCCCAAGCCAGGAGCGATTTCTGAGCGCATAGCCGGGAGTAACCCCTGAGCATCAAAGGGGTGTGGCCCAAAAACAAACTAACAAACAAACAAAAGCTGTTTTACTGTTGAGGGTGAGATCTAGGGACATGTTATGGTTTTGTTTTTTTTTTTTGTTTTTTTTTGGTTCTTGGGCCACACCCGGCACTGCTCAGGGGTTACTCCTGGCTGTCTGCTCAGAAATAGCTCCTGGCAGGCACAGGGGACCATATGGGACACCAGGATTCGAACCAACCACCTTTGGTCCTGGATCAGCTGATTGCAAGGCAAACACCGCTGTGCCATCTCTCCGGGACATGTTATGTGAGTTCTCTTGTTGCTTTTGTCCAAGCAGGAGTTTGACAATAACTTTCCAAACTGGGAATTTGCACGGATGATTAAAGAATTTCGGACCACTTTGGAATGTCATCCACTCACTGTGACCGATCCTGTAAGTAAACCCACAATCTTCTGCCTCTTTCTACTTCTCCAAGTACATAACTGAGGGGAAATTTTTCTTTTTTGGAGATCAAGCCCTCATGTGTGTGCCTGTGCGTGTGCATATGCGTGCGTGCGTGCATGCAAGTTATCCAAGCCTCAGAAAAATTTTATAATGGGGTTTCTCAGTAGTGCCATGCTCAGTAGTGTACTCAGGTTATTCCCAGATCTGCTTAGTGGTCACTCAGAGCATTGCTTGGGGGACCATGCAATGCCAACAACTGAGGCTGGGCCTCTACATGCTTTGCCTGAGTTCATCCAATTGAGCTATATTTCTGTATCTTTAATACAGAGATTTAAGGGTTTTCATAACCCTACATTCAGTCACAACCCCCAGTTAAAGAAGTCAGCCTCTAAAGCAGTGTTTTCCTGAGTTGTGAGACCACCCTCACCATCACCTGGTTCCATCCAGGAGGGCAGTGGTAGCCTTGAGTACAGTTAGGGGGCTTTCTGTTCACTTCAGTAAGGTAGATAATAGGGGTCACTGAGTGATTTCTGGAGGGTGTGGTAGTGGGTCAAGTATGCTTGGCACCCTCTGCTTCAGAGTAACTAATGAGGATGTGGAGACCTTGCATAAAGTCTCGACTCCTGACTGAACCAGACATGGGACTGGAAGGAAAGATTTGTGCAGGTTTCTTTCCGTGTTGCCCTGATCCTGTGCTGAAGGTTCTTTTGTCTTCTTGAAGATTGATGAGCACAGAATATGTGTCTGTGTGAGGAAACGACCTCTAAATAAACAAGGTAAGAAAAGGGCTTTGGACAGACTAAGGGCCCCTTGTCTAGGGAAGGCCCTGAAATACTCTCCTTTTGCAGAATTGACCAAGAAGGAAATTGATATGATTTCAATTCCTAGCAAGAGTCTCCTCTTGGTACATGAACCCAAGTTAAAAGTGGACCTAACAAAGTATTTGGAGAATCAAGCATTCTGCTTTGATTTTGTATTTGATGAAATGGCTACCAATGAAGTTGTCTACAGGTTATTCTTTTGCTTTTCTTAAACCCCTCCTTGTCCCCCCCCCTTGTTCTTTTCTGGGTTTTTGTTTGTCTTGTTTGGGGGCCACACCTGGTGATGCTCAGGAATTACTCCTAGCAGTGCTTGGGGGATCATCTGGAATGCTGTCAGGAGTGATCTCTGAGCACAGAGCCAGGAGTAAGGAGTCAAGTGTGACTCAAAAACAAACCGAAAACAAAAAAAGGTTGAGGCACCAGAGAAATATAGCAGTAAGGCACTAGCCTTGCACACAGCCAGTCTAGTCTGGGTTTGATCTCCAGTATTGTATATTATTCCCGGAGTGCTACCAGGAGTGAGCCCTGAGTGCAGACCCAACCATAAGCCCTGAGGATATAGCCAGGTGCGTGGTGTATATAGCCCAAGTTCTTTCCCTCCCAACAAAAAGAAGGAAAAGCTGAAATGCAAAAGATTGTTCCAAAGTCCTACTAACCTCTTATAGCCCCATGCGAGGTGTCGTCTCGTCACAGGTATAGAACATTGTATCACAGAAGGTCTATTGGATGGTAATAAACTGCAGCCTATGGGCCAAATGTAGTTTGTGGATTTTTTTTATTTGTTTTGTTGTTATTTTATTTTATTTTATTTCGGTTTTTGGGCCACACCCAGTGATGCTCAGGGGTTACTCCTGGCTATGCGCTCAGAAATCACTCCTGGCTTGGGGGACATACGGGACGCTGAGGGATCGAATCAAGGTCTGTCCTGGGTCAGCCGCCTGCAAGGCAAATGCCCTATCACTGCACCACCGCTCCAACCCCATAGTTTGTGATCTTTTTATATTGGCCCTCAAACTTTCCTACACAAATTATCTGGGTGGTCTGTTTGTTTTTTGTTTGTTTGTTTGTTTGTTTTTGTTTTGGAGCTACACCCAGTGGTGCTAAGTGGTTACTTCTGACTCTGTGCTTAGGAAGCACTCCTGTCTGTCTCTGGGGAACCATATGGGATGACAGGGATCCGGGATCAAACCTGGGTTGGCCGCATACAAAGCAAACACCTTCGCTGTGCTATCAATCCAGCCCCTGAATTACCTGTTTTTTTGTTTTGTTTTGTTTTGGGGGGCTCACACCCAGCAGCACTCAAGGGTTTCTCCTGGCTCTGTGCTCAGAAATCGCTCCTGGGGGCCGGGAAGGTGGCGCTAGAGGTAAGGTGTCTGCCTTGCAAGCGCTAGCGTAGGACGGACCGAGGTTCCGATCCCCTGGTGTCCCATATGGTCCCCTCAAGCCAGGGGCGATTTCTGAGTGCATAGCCAGGAGTAACCCCTGAGTATCCCAAAAACAAAAACAAAAAAAGAAATCGCTCCTGGCAGGCTCGGGGGACCATATGGGATACTGGGATTCAAACCACTGTTGTCCTGCATGCAAGGCAAATGCCCTACCTCCATGCTTATCTTTCTGGCCCCACCTGTTTTGTTTTTGGTTTTCGGTTTGTTTGGGTTTTTTGGTTTTGGTTTTGGTTTTTGGGTCATATTCAGTGGTGCTCAGGGGTTTTTCCGGGCTCTGCTCAGAAATCGCCCCTGGTAGGCTCGGGGGACCATGTGGGATGCTGGGAATTGAATTACCATTCATTCTGGGTTAGACTTACCTCTGTGCTATCTCTCTGGCCCCATCTGCTTTTTTTATTTTTAAGTTATATTGTTACAAGTATATAGATAGCCAAGATAAGGAGACACAATGCTCTGTGTACGTGATAGAAATGCATTCACAGATCCAAAAATATTGAGGCTTCATTTACTGGGTTTCTCTGACTTTAAGTAGATGAATCCAGCTTGTAATGTTAATGTCCCCAGGGTTCAGGGAGGTTCTGTTGCTCAGGGGAAGCACAGGCTATCATCAGTCAGCTTTCTCCCACTGATGGGGAAAATTCCAGGTCAGTGTTTGGGTAGGATCATGAGTCACTAGACAGGAGAGGTGGGCTAGTGCTTGAACAGAGAACCCCAATCTGCTGCACTGAACAGCAGTAGGCTTTGGTACCAGGGTGCACATTTGAGGAGAGACAATCACTTCCCTGTGCTTCTTCCTAGGTTCACAGCAAGACCACTGGTACAGACCATCTTCGAAGGTGGAAAAGCAACATGTTTTGCATATGGCCAGACGGGAAGTGGCAAGACACATGTGTGTATGCAAGCCTCATGGGAGGGACCCTTCGTGGGGTTCAATAAAAGGTCCTTGAGGGACCAGAGCTATAGCACAGTGGGTAGGGCATTTGTCTTGAATGTAACTGACCTGGTTTCTATCCCTAGTATTTCATATGGTCCCCTGAGTCTGCCAGAAGTGATTCCTGAGTGCAGAGCCAGGAGCAATCTCTGTCGCCGGATATGACCCAAACCGCCCCCCCCCCCCCAAATTAAAAAATAGGCCCTTGAAAAGGAGAACAATGAGGGACCAGTGACAGCACAGTGGCTAGGGCATTTGCCTTGCACACAACTGATGAGTTCAATCCCAGCACCTCGAAAGGTCCTCCAAGCACTGCCAGGAGTGATTCCTGAGTGCAGAGCCAGGAATAACCCCTGAACATTGCTGGGTTTGGAGCCCCCATACCAAAAAGGGGAGAGGCAAAACAAGTTACGAACAGAAAGTCTCCTTGTAGACTCCTTTGTCCCCATATACTTTAGTTGGAGCCAACTATGTCTCCCGACTTTGGCCTGCTGGAGACGAACCAGGGTACTGTGGCCTCAGCCAAGAGCTGTTGACAACAACCATTGCCCCCTCCCTTTGCAGACGATGGGCGGAGACCTCACCGGGAAAGCCCACAACACATCCAAAGGGATCTACTCCATGGCCTGTAAGTGTATTCTTCTGCAGCGTGTGGAACACCACTGTCAGCATCCTTACTGAATCCACGCTTTCTCCCTCAGCCCGGGACGTCTTCCTCCTGAAGAATCAGCCTCGCTACCGGAGTCTGGGTCTGGAAGTCTATGTGACGTTTTTCGAGATCTATAATGGGAAGGTAGCTGGCATGGCTTCTCTGTGCTATGGGACCCAGGGACTCTCAGCCCTTGCACTTGCCTGAACATTGTGGAAGCACATCCACTTGTGGGCTGTGAAGCCTGTGCCAGGCCACCTTGCCCCACTGTGACAAGGATGTTCCACCTGATGAACTCACAGGGCAACTCCATTCTGCATACCCCATGCTTGGTGGAGGGTCCTACCCACCCTGCTCTCACCTTCACTCTTCCCTAATGGTACACATTCATTCTCTTCCTCATCAAGGGATAGTGGTAACATTCACCTATATGGAAACCATTTTGAATACTCCTTGATCCCAGAAAGAACCTTAAAGGCAAGGCTTACATAGGTCATGTACTGGGTGGCTGGGGAGCCAGGGTTTGTGCAGACATACACAGCAACAAGTGGCAAGGGCATCACACTGAGGTGACCTCTTCAGATAGGAACAACCAGCATAACTGCTCCTTGCTCTCCTGGACTCATTGGAGAAGGTGGGAGATAGGGTGGCCAAGGGCTTGAGCCTTATCCCCCCTGCACCCCACAGCTCTTCGACCTGCTCAACAAGAAGGCCAAGCTGCGGGTGCTGGAGGACGGCAAGCAGCAGGTGCAGGTGGTGGGGCTACAGGAGCACCTGGTGAACAGCGCTGATGATGTCATCAAGAAGATTGAAATGGGCAGCGCCTGCAGGTCAGTGTCCGAGGGCCAGGGGTTGCTTCCTCACCCCTGATCAGGTAACAAGAGACCAGCTAAGCTGCTGTCACAGAACTCACTTCCCTCAACTTGGTGAGGACAGTGAAGGCTTTGCCTGAAGGGGCCTGAGTTAGGCAGACCCAGTAGGAAACAACTCAGTCTGGGGGCTGGAGTACAGGGGTGATAATACAAGGGTGAGGCACACACAACTGACCTGGG
Organism: Suncus etruscus; assembly: GCF_024139225.1. Classification (NCBI taxonomy): domain Eukaryota; kingdom Metazoa; phylum Chordata; class Mammalia; order Eulipotyphla; family Soricidae; genus Suncus; species Suncus etruscus. The sequence continues at coordinate 33,058,266 of NC_064853.1, read as the reverse complement.
CTTGATCTCTGGCATCTCATGAGATTCCTGGGGTCCCCAAATCCCACCAGGAAATAGTTTTGGGCACAGAGCCAGGTGTGACCCCCGAAACAAAAACAGTAGCTTTAGTCTACCCTACGGGGGAGCTAGCACAAAGGACTAGAGCTCTGTGTTTGATCCTAGTATCACAGGCCCTAAGCATTGCTGAATATAACCCCCAAATAAATTTAATCAGCCAGGTCAACTTTATTCCCAAACTTAATCTGAGGCTCTTCTGGGCTTTTTCTTGCTGTCCCCTCCCTTTCTCTGGGACAGGAGATCTGATTTACCATGAATGGGGCTCGTAGCACTGGAGATCAGCAAGAACATCTCCCATTGGAACCCTTTATGATGCAATGGGGTGGAGGCACTTTGAAGGTGTAGGGATCATGCCAGGAGTAATTCCTTTTCTTTTTTTTTGGGGGGGGGGGGGGTGGGGGCACACCCGGCAGTGCTCAGGGGTTACTCCTGGCTGTCTGCTCAGAAATAGCTCCTGGCAGGCACGGGGACCATATGGGACACCGGGATTCGAACCAACCACCTTTGGTCCTGGATCGGCTGCTTGCAAGGCAAACGCCGCTGTGCTATCTCTTCGGGCCCAGGAGTAATTCCTGAGCATCACCAGTCTCCTCTGATTCCTGTCACCCTGGATGCTTCACAGCAGAGTCCTTCCTGTCCTGCACTCCAGAGCTCTTCCCAGAGCTGGTAACCCAGAAGCTCAAAGCCTTTTTTGCAATCCTTTGTCGTAGGACCTCTGGGCAGACTTTTGCCAACTCCAACTCTTCCCGCTCCCACGCCTGCTTCCAAATTCTTCTTAAAACCAAAGGGAGAGTATACGGCAAGTTTTCTTTGGTGGATCTAGCAGGGAACGAGCGGGGTGCGGACACTTCCAGCGCTGACCGGCAAACTCGCATGGAGAGTGCAGAAATCAACAAGAGTCTTCTGGCCCTTAAGGTAGTAGCAAGTCTCACTCAGGGCGGTCAGTAGGAGGGCATGGGAAGGGAAAAGGGACCTCACTTGCCCTGTTGGCCCACAGGAGTGCATCAGGGCCCTGGGACAGAACAAGGCTCATACCCCTTTCCGAGAAAGCAAGCTGACGCAGGTGCTGAGGGACTCCTTCATCGGGGAGAACTCCCGGACCTGCATGGTGAGTTCAGGCTTGTATTGGCAGGCAAAAAGGGATATGTTCCCTTAGGGGTGTTTTGCAACTCTTGTCTGGGGTGGAAGAGTCCTGAATTGTGGGAGAGTTGAGAGTGTGGGGTACCTGCTTCTTCCATAGGTATCCTCAGGTCTTGCTTTCTTGTCCTCTTCCCCCTTGCTCCCTTTGCCCTTTTAGCTAGATTCTGCCCTCCCTACCTCCCCCACCCCCCAACCAGGAAACATTCTCTCTTGCCTTCTTATGGAAAAGATTTGGAGTAGAGATTCCTCTTAAGCAGGAGCAACAACACAGCAGGTTGGACACTTGTATGTGGCCAAATTGTATTCGATTCCCTGTACCCAATATGTTCCTGAACCTCACCTTGCCAGGAGTGATTCCTGTGTGACACTGGGTGTGGCCACAAAATAGAGGACAGAGAGAGCCAGAAACATCCCCGTAAAGTATTTAACCTTTTCCTAATAATCCCAGAGCTTGGTTGCACTGCCAGTTCCACAGAGAAACCACCTCACGTTGAGATGTGACATTGCTGAGACCTTTCTTTTTTTTTTTTTTTTTTTTTTTTTGGTTTTTCGGGCCACACCCGTTTGATGCTCAGGGGTTACTCCTGGCTACGCGCTCAGAAATTGCCCCTGGCTTGGGGGGACCATAAGGGATGCCAGGGGATCGAACCGAGATCCTTCCTTGGCTAGCGCTTGCAAGGCAGACACCTTACCTCTAGAGCCACCTCGCCGACCGCTGAGACCTTTCTTACTTAAGGAAATAGACAAAACACCTAGAGCTTCTCATATGCCTTCACCTGTTACTTAGGGATTTGGGGCCACATCCTTTGGTGCCCCAGGGCTACTTATTCCTGGCCCTGTGCTCAGGGTTCACTTCTGGCCATGCCAGGGAACCATCTGCAGTGCCATGCTATGGAGCAAGCCAGGCCTGGCCACATAGAAGCAAAAAGTTTTACCTACTTATCTACTTATCTTATACTTAACTACTTATCTCTCCACCCTAGATATACCTTTAGACCAATATTGAAGCTGATTAACTTGTCAGAGACTCCTATCTGCCACAGAATGGCACTGGTCATCTTTCCTGGCACCAGTGTCATCAGCTGGAAGGGATTCCTGATGGCCTTTCCAGGACTAAGCTGCTCATGCCCTGAGCCGTATCCTCCCCCTTTTAACTGTCGGTTCTCATTTGCAGATTGCCATGATCTCCCCGGGTATCAGTTCTTGTGAATATACTTTAAACACACTGAGATATGCAGACAGGTATTAGCATCAGCCGGGTGGGGCATGGGATCAGAAGGTCTGTGGCAGTCCCTTTCCCCTTGGCTGGGTGGTGGGTGGGTGTGAAGGTCTCAGGCCAGGCTGTTGCCCTCTGGGGACCTGAGACCTTTTTGCTTTTCAGGGTCAAGGAGCTGAGCCCCCACACTGGGTCCGGTGGGGAGCAGGCCATTCAGATGGAAACAGAAGAGACAGAAAGCTCCATGGGGGTCCTGATGAGCAACAATGTAAGGGGCCAGGGCAGGGCGGGATCAAAGATGATGAGGGCTGAAATGGGGTTGGGGTCCACTGTCACCTCTACTTTTGGTCCCCTCAGCTCTCCAAAGAAGAGGATGATCTGTCTTCCCAGATGTCCAGCTTCAATGAAGCCGTGACTCAGATCAGGGAGCTGGAGGAGCGGGCCATGGAAGAGCTCAAAGAGATTATCCAGGTGGGGAGCAGGCTCTATAGACAGAGGCCCTTACTGTCCAGCGGGATGGACCTAAGTTCAATCCCCAGCATCCTATATGGTCCCCCAAGCCTAACAGGAGTGTTTTCTGAATGTATAGCCAGGAGTAATCCCTGAGCACTGCCTGGTATGACTCAAAAACCAATAAATAAATAAATAAATAAATAAATAAATAAATAAATAAATAAATAAATAAAAGCCTACCATGTAGGGGCACAGCAAGTAGGGCCTTCACAGTAGTGACTTGCATTCAATCCCCGGCATCCCATATGGTCTACCAAACCTGCCAGGAGTAACCCCGAGCACTGCCATGTGTGAATGTGTGGCCCAAAAGCAAAAAAAAAAAAAAAACCTCATGGGGCCAGAGTAATAGTACAGTGAGTAGGGTACTTACTTTGCATTAGGCCAACCTGAGTCTAATTCTTAACATCCCATATGGTCCCATAGCCACACAAGTCCCCCAGGAATGATTCCTGAGTGCAGAGCCAGGAGTACTGCTAGCCAGGTATGCTCAGGCAAACCGAAAAAAAGGAGGGGCTGGAGAGATAGCACAGCAGTAGGGTGTTTGTCTTGTGAGCATCAGAACCAGGACTGAAGGTGGTTTGAATCCCAGCATCCCATATGGTCCCCGAGCCTGCCAGGAGCAATTTTTGAGCATAGAGCCAGGAGTAACCCCTGAGCACAGCCTGGTGTGACCCAAAAACAAACAAAGGAAAAGAAACAAAGAGCAGATTAGATTGTTGAAAGGGGCTCTGAAATGTTGGTGCCTTATGTCTATGTGAACATGGCCACAACATCAATGTGAGATGCAGGGGCCACTGCTCCCACTCTAGATGGTTTGGGAATAAGCAGAGTAAAAGAATAAAGTCTGCAGAGTGATAGAACAGGGGGTAGGTCACTTGCCTTGCATGCATCTAACCCAAGTGCATTCCCTAGTACTTCGTATGGTTTCCCAATCCAGCTGAGAGTGGTTGAGTAAAGAGTCAGGAATTAGCCCTGAACACTGCCAGTTATGACCCCAAATCAATAAAAACAAATCAAGTTATTGCTCAGATTTCTGGTTTTGAGCATAGGCAGATTAGGTTCCTCACCTCACTTGAGGGACAGGGTTTGAGCTGGGCTGGAGCAGGATGGATTTAAGCTGAAAACTTCTGGGGCAAAGAGCTAGGAGGCACTGAGGCCAGGCATGACAGGAGCAGTGAGCATATGGCAGGGCCCACTGTATTGCCTCTTTGGCCATGGAATTGTCTGCCCAATTAGTTTTGGTTTGGGACATCAGCAGTGCTCAGGACTTAATCCTGGCTCTGTGCTCCAGGGTCACTTCTAGTGGGGCTCAGACTGTTTGGGATATTGGGGGATCAAACCTAGGTTGACCACATCCATGGGAAGTGCCCTACCCACAGTACTATCACTCGCTCTGGACCTGATCTGCCCTATTGGATTGGCCACTGTTTTTCACCATCAGTATTGTGAGTCATCAGAGGCATCCTCTCTGATGCTGTGTTATACTACAGATCGAATCCCTGCCAGGCAGGTGCTCCAGCCTTTTGAGCCATCTCAGCCTCTAGTTTGGGCATCACTGAACTAGGTCCTCCCTGTGTTGCAGCAAGACCCAAGCTGGGTTGAGCTCTTTGAGATGTCTGAGCAGCCTGACTATGACCTGGAGACCTTCGTGAACAAAGCAGAGTCAACCCTGGTCCAGCAAGCCAAGAACATCTCTTCTCTGCAAGGTGGGTGCTGTGTGAAGGGCGGCGGGTCTTTGCAGGCCTGAGGGTAGAGAGGCCAGACATTTCCACCCCTTTCTTCCAGATACCATCAAGGCTTTGCGATTGGCCATGCAGTTGGAGGAGCAGGCCAGCAGGCAAATGAGCTGCAAGAAACGACATCAGTGACAACTACAAATAAAGATGTTTGGTTTCTAGCTCGGCCTCTTCCCCTCCCGCCTGACCCAGCGAGTTTAGGATACATTGGTCTGAGTGAGAAGGTCTGAGTGGCACAAAACACTTCCCTTTTGCCCTTTTGTGCCTTTAGGAGCAGGGCTTTTAGTTATCCTGTGCATTGCCCAACTCCACAAAGGAAGACTCTGTGGGGAGTGCCCGGCTGGCATCCTGCCGGTGGACTGTGCCCCCAGTGGCTCCAGGGGCAAAGAAAGGAGGAAGAGCCTCTAGTACAGCATGTGGGCTCTGTTCTGCCTTCTGTGTCTAGTCTGGAAACTAGAATGTCTTATACTTGGAAAAATAATATTTCTGAGGCCTGTCCTTTCGGTCTCTTATGATCCAAGAGGATCCCTAATGTATTCTCTTTATATGTATATTTTATGTCTAGCAATAAAGAAAAGTCAGTCTGTAATGTGTGGGACTGACTCAGGATACTCGCTTCGCTGTTGCTAGGATGCTGTATCCTGCTTGCCCTCCTGACATGCTGATGAAAGACAGTATTTACCACACACAGAATCTACTCTAGGCATGGGGACTGAAGCAGTAGTCCACCAGGTAAGGCACTTAACTTACATGCAGCAACCAGGCTTCAATTTCCAGTATTCCGTATGGTTTCCTGAGCACCACCAAATATGGCTCAGAAACAGTTATTCTGGGCATGTTGAAGATTTAGTGGAAATCACTGACAAAGCACTTCAAGGTTGGAGACAGCACAGGCCCCAGTTCAGTCTCCAGCACCACATGGTCCTCTGAGTATCACTGCACTACATTGGCCAAAAAAATCCTGAATAAGAAAAGGCATCTGGCCCGGAGAGATAGCACAGCGGTGTTTGCCTTGCAAGCAGCCGATCCAGGACCAAAGGTGGTTGGTTCAAATCCCGGTGTCCCATATGGTCCCCCGTGCCTGCCAGGAGCTATTTCTGAGCAGACAGCCAGGAGTAACCCCTGAGCAATGCCGGGTGTGGCCCAAAAACCAAAAAAAAAAAAAAAAAAGAAAAGGCATCTGGGCTGGAAAGACAGCATGGAGGTAAGGTGTTTGCCTTGCATGCAAATGGACAGTGGTTAGAATTCTGGCATCCCATATGGTCCTCTGTGCCTGCCAGGAGAAACCCCTGAGCGCTTGGGGTGTGACCCAAAAATTTTTTTTAAAAAATGCACTTGAGGGAACCAGAGAAATAGTACAGCAGTAGGGCGTTTGCCTTACATGTAGTCGACCCAGGAGGGGCCCACTTTGATTCCAGGCATCCCATATGGTCCCCAGCCTACCAGGGGCGATTTCTTTTTTTTTTTTTTTTTTTTTGTTTTTGGGCCACACCCGGTAACGCTCAGGGGTTACTCCTGGCTATGTGCTCAGAAGTTGCTCCTGGCTTGGGGGACCATATGGGACACCGGGGGATCGAACCGCGGTCCGTCCAAGGTTAGCGCAGGCAAGGCAGGCACCTTACCTTTAGCGCCACTGCCCAGCCCCACCAGGGGCGATTTCTGAGTGCAGCGCCAGGAGTAGCCCAAATGTCTGCCGCTGGGTGTGGCCCAGAAATCAACCAATCAATAAATAAATGAAGTTTTAAAAAAAATGCACTTGAGGGGCCAGCGAGGTGGTGCTAGAGGCAAGGTGTCTACCTTGCAAGTGCTAGCCAAGGACCATGGTTCGATCCCCCGGCATCCCATATGGTTCCCCCAAGCCAGGGGCAATTTCTGAGTGCTTAGCCAGGAGTAATCCCTGAGCATCAAACGGCTGTGGCCCGAAAAAAACAACAACAAAAAAAAGCACTTGAATCTGATGGACCATATCATTTGGGTCTTTTAAAATGACTCAACTTGGGGCCGGAGCGACAGCTCAGTGATAGGGCATTTGCCTTGCACGTGACTGACCCAGGATGGATCTCAGCATTTCATATGGTCCCCCAAGTCTGCCAGGAGTGATTTCTGAGTGCAGAGCCAGGAGTAACCCCTAAGCCACTGCTGGGTGTGGCCAAAAAAAGAATGACAGCTTGTAGCCAGAAATAGCAGAGCGGTAGTGCATTTGCTTTGCATATAGGCCACTTGGTTTGATCCCTGGCATCCCACATGGTCCCCAGAGCCTACCACAAGTGATTTTGAGCACAGAACCAGGAGTAATCCCTGAGAGCCACCAAGTGTGGCCCAAAAGACAATAAAAATGACCAACTGGGCTGGAACAATATCAAGTTGGGTACTTGACTTGCACATTACCAATCTGGCTTCAATCCCCAGCATCCCATCTTGGGATTCCTGAGCAAAGAGCCATGAGTAACCTTTGAAGGTGTGGCCCAAAAATAAAAAGACTCAATTACAGGCAAGCATAGGGCATGAACAATTTGGAAAGTAGATGATGGGGTATAAATTAACTGGTAAAATGCTACCAAAATTGTTGATGAACCAGGGTTGGGAAGTACATAGCTCAGGAACCATGAAATCAATTATGAAAGACCTTGAATGATTTCAGGGGTGCTTGTGTGGAGTTGACAAGAAGTTAGGAGCTCTACATGTCATCCTCAATCTGTTCTTCTGTTTGTAAAGCAGCTCTACTCTCCCTCCTAATGACCACACATGTTTGAGATATCAAATACAGGACTAGGGGTAGAGATAGTGAAGGGGGTGGTAAAGAGCTGACCGTGCAATGGCCTTGCTTCAAATCCTGGCACCACATGGATTCCTGAGTACAGTCAGGTACGATTCCTAAACCCAGAGACAGAGTCTAGATTTAGCAATTGTATTCCTCCAGATATCTGACATGGCACCATTAGCAGGGGTCACTCAGGGCTGGAGTGATGCTCAGCCTGCTTGTGGTCCTAGGTTTGGACCCTGAGACTACAGCCACTTGAGTAACATGATTACAGCCCAACATAGTTATACCACTGGGGAGTCCCCCACCCCTATTATATAACACTAACCTGTGGCCCTGAAACTTCCAGATAGGAGGTTCTAGTGAGAAATTCTATCTATGATAAGGCATCTGCCTTGCAGGCATGGAGTCAAGAGTTCAATTCCTGACACTGCCACATACTGTGCCAGCTTCTGTTTGGGATCTAGTGTAATCTGTTGCAGTAAAACCAAGTATGTGGAGCACCGTACTTGTGTGTGGGCACAACGATGAGTGAAAACTTTCAAGGTGGAAATCCAGTAAGCACCTACAGGACAGGGAAGGTTCAATGCAAGAATGCCAAGTGTGACTTTCATTGGGTCCCAGGAGTCCTCAGTGGAGATTGAATTCTGACCCCTCACAACCCTTCCCACTCAGCTGAAACCTATTCATAACTGCTCAGGCACCTGGTGGGCTTGCCTCTTACGGATCCAATTGAAGTCTACTTTAGGCAAAACAGTTAAACCCAGTTTCAGAAGTCAATGCTGTAGGATAGGACCCAGCACTATGAGGTGACAAAGAAATACGGGGAATCATTGCTAATATGAGTTTGTTTGCATTAAGGTTCTTTCTTTATTCACCATAGCCAGAATCTGAAAACAACCCAGGTGCCTGAGAACAGATGAGTGAATCACACTGTCATCTGTGATCTTTATCCACAGATGAGTGAATAAAGAAACTAGTACATCACATAGTGGAATACTATGCAGCTGTTAGAAAAAATAAAGTCGGGTCGGAGAGGTGGCGGTAGAGGTAAAGTGTCTGCCTTGCAAGCGCTAGCCAAGGAAGGACTGGGGTTCGATCCCCCGGTGTCCCATATGGTCCCCCTAAGCCAGGGGCAATTTCTGAGCGCTTAGCTAGGAGTAACCCTTGAGTATCAAACAGGTGTTGGCCCCCCCCCAAAAAAAAAAAAACCAAAAAGAAAAAAGAAAGTCATTAAATTTGCTTATACATGGATAGATATGGAGAGTATTGTGCTGAATTAAATGAGTCATAGGGATAGGGGCCAGAGCCATATAGCACAGTGGGTAGGGCATTTGCCTTGCACACAGCCAACCAGGGTTCTATCTCCTAGCGTTCCAAATGGCCCCTTGAACCTGCCAGGAGTGATTTCTGAGCGCAGAGCCAGGTGTAACCCCTGAGTGCCACTGGGTGTGGCACCAAAAACAAAAAGGGGGATAGGGATAGACATAGAATGATCATAATCGGGCCCGGAGAGATAGCACAGAGGTGTTTGCCTTGCAAGCAGCCGATCCAGGACCAAAGGTGGTTGGTTCGAATCCCGGAGTCCCATATGGTCCCCCGTGCCTGCCAGGAGCTATTTCTGAGCAGACAGCCAGGAGTAACCCCTGAGCGCAGCCGGGTGTGACCCAAAAACCAAAAAAAAAAAAAAAAAAGAATGATCATACTCATTTGTGGGATATTAAAAGAAAATAGTATGTAATAATTCCCAAAGACAATAGAGATGAGGGCCAGGAGGACCAGTCCATGACGAGAAATTTGCCATAAAGAGCAGAAGAGGGCAGTTAGGACAGAGAAGGAACCACTATAATGGTAGTTGGAAATGATCACTCTGGACAAGAACTGGCTGCTGAAAGGATGGAAAGTGATGTTATGGTACCTATTCATATTGCAAACCATGGTGTTTAGAAGGGAAAATGGAAAAGAGAGAAAAAGATGTCTGATATAGTGGCGGGCAGGGGGGGAAGACAATGGAGGTGGACCTCAAACTGGGACATTGGTAGCAGGATTGTGCACTGGTAAATTAATGCTTATTGATCATAATGTGACTGAAAATCATGAACAACTATGCCACTGCATCTCATGGTAATTCAATTAAAAATGTATAGAAGGGGCTGGAGCAATAGCACAGATGGCAGGGCGTTTGCAGTGCATGTAGCAGACCCAGGTTTGATTCTCAGCATCCCAGATAGTCCTCCGAGCCTGGCAAGGTGATTTATGAGCACAGAGCCAGGAGTAAAGCCTGAGCAATACCATGTGTGGAACAAAATCCAAAATAAAGTAAAAAAGAAATGCAAAAACAAAACAAACAAACAAACAAAAAAAACCACCAGGGGCCTGACAGATTGCACAGCTGGTAGGGCATTTGCTTTGCACACAGCTGACTCAGGACCAACCTGGGTCCATTCTCCAGCATTCCCCAGAGCCTGCCAGGAGCATTTCTGAGCACAGAGCCTGGAGTAACCTTTGAGGGCCACCGGGTGTGGCCCCAAAACAAACAATAAAGGCAAGAAAAGTGAGAAAGAGAAAAGGAAGGAAGGAGGCAGGCAGGGCTAGAGTGATAGCACAGACCCAGGTTCGATCCCCGGCATCCCATATGTTCACCCGAGAAACGAGTAACCCCAGCACCAGCGGATATGGCCCAAAAACAAGACAGACAAACTGGCACTACCTTCAGGGATATCTCCTGGAGGTGCTGGGGAGGAAGGGGTTAGCCATATAAGATGCGAAGGCTCGAGCCCGGGTCAGCCTTATGCAAGGCAAACTCCCTGTCCTTACCTACGTTTTGGAAAGCATCGTTTCAGAAGCTGCTCGGAGGCCTACAAGCCTGTAGGGTTCTTGCACCGCCAGGATCCCATCCCCATCCCACTATACGCCTTGTTACTAATTGATTGAAAACTCCTTTGAATGTAGCACCTTGATTTGGTGTTTAGATCACTTAGACTACCTCCACTTCACAGGAGCTGAGCTTAGGGGCTGAAGGCTTATGTGTTGGATTCTCTGGAAGAGAGTGTGTGTGTGTGTGTGTGTGTGTGTGTGTGTGTGTGTGTGTGTGTGTGTGTGTGTGTGTGTGTGTGTGTTGGACTCTCTGGAAGTGTGTGTGTGTGTGTGTGTGTGTGTGTGTGTGTGTGTGTGTGTGTGTGTGCTGCTTATTTCCTAAATTGATGTTTGCTTCTAGATCTGCATCTCTCCAGTGTCCAGGCTTTAGAACCTGCAGCCTAATTTTAGACCCAGTACTGCATGAGTTTCTCTGAGCACCACCAGGAGTGATTCTTTTTTGTTTTGGTTTTGGGCCACACCTGGTGATGCTCAGAGGTTACTCCTGGCTATGCGCTCAGAAATCGCTCCTGGCTTGGGAGACTATTTGGGATGCCGGGGGAATGAACTGCAGTCCATCCTAGGTTAGCGTATGCAAGGCAGATGCCCTACCGCTTGAGCCACTGCACCAGCCCCACCAGGAGTGAGTGATTTTTTTTGTTTGTTTTTGGTTTTGAGGTCACACCCTGCAGCGCTCAGGGGTTATTCCTGGCTCTATGTTCAGACGAGTGATTTTTAAGCACAGAATCGACAATCCTGAGCATGCTAGGTGAGGTTCTAAAACAAAAACAAAAAACAAATTAATATATGTTGGACGAGAGAGATAGTAAAGAAGGCAGGGAGCCTTGTCTTAGAATCATTCTGGGTTTAATTTCTGGCACCCCATATGGTTCCCAGAGCAATTCCTGAGTGGAAAACCCAAAACAACAAAAACTTAATATATGCATCAAAATATAATACCTCACATTAAGATATTGGAAGGATGGGCTGGAGCCATAGCACAGCAGTAGGGTGTTTGCTTTGCACGCGGCTGCCCAGGACAACCTGGGTTCGATCCCTGGTGTCCCACATGGTACCCCAAGCCAGGAGTGATTTCTGAGCTCATAGCCAGATCTCGCGTCCTTGCACCTACCGCAGCCTCGCCTCGCCTTGCCTCATCGATGGCCCCACCATGACAAAGAAGGAGAAGGCGGCCCTCCATCAGAGTTTGTCCAAATGGAAGCTCTTCCTCTACAATCCCAGCACCGGAGAGTTCCTGGGGTGCACCGCCTAGAACTGGGGTTTGATCTTGCTCTTCTACCTGGTCTTTTATGTGTTCCTGGCTGCACACTTCTCTTTGACTATGGGGCGATGCTTCAGACGCTGAATGATGAGGTTCTAAAATACCAAGACCGCACTCCTAATCCAGGGGTTTCCACCTTCCTGAGGTCACCGACTGCACTGGAATATACATTCAATGCGAGTAATCCAGAAACCAAAAGAGGCTCATTGAAGACATACAAAACTCTCTAAAACCAGGGGCCCGCAAGGTGGCACTAGAGGTAAGGTGTCTGCCTTGCAAGCGCTAGCCAAGGAAGAACCACGGTTCTATCCCCCAGCGTCCCATATGGTCCCCCTCCCCAAGCCAGGGGCGATTTCTAAGCGCTTAGCCAGGAGTAACCCCTGAGCATCAAACGGGTGTGGCCCGAAAAACAAAACAAACAAACAAAAACTCTCTAAAACCATACACTGATGAAATACAGAGGAATCTCTCAGCATGTACCAACACATATTTTGAATAGTCAGAGCCCACTTAGATGGCCTGCCAATTCCCCCTTATCCTGCTGGACATCTGCAGCTCTAAAGGTGGCACCTATGGTAATTCCATAGGACAACCATGCTATAGACGTGCTGCTTCTCAGCAATTCTCGTGGGTCATATCACTTCACGAGAAGTGGGAGCACGAGCGGCCGAATTTGAAATATGAAATAAATGAAACCACACAGAGAATGTGGGGTCAACACATTTCTGGTAGGAGTGTGACAAGTTTAATTTTTTGAGCAGGGGAATTTATAGGGGTAAAATTAGCCACAGGTGAAGAATAATTGTAATCACAAAGCCTAGTACAACAATAACAATACCTAAGCTATGGGTGTGACTGTAAAAATTCTAAGTTACAAGAGAGAAGGTCACAACTCAAGGTAACTCCTCGCAAGCTTACTTTAAATGCAAAATCAGAATTAGGAGGAAGTAGGAAATATCTAGAAATTTGATCTTTCTAGGCTGGACTCTATAGTTTTAGATGTTAAGTGAAGGGAGAAATCAAATCCCCAAGAATGAGCTTCCCTATTTCTAAAGGAGGGTCAATAGTCAAGATCTGCACTATGGTTACGCCCTTGATTACCAGAAACTGCAGTTGCAAAGAGAAAAATTGTCTTTGCTTTTAGGACTGACTATATCCAGAAAAGGGGGTTCTCAAACTTTGATGCTGGAATTTCTGAGCAAAATTATTTGATAGAGGCTATTATTTTGCCTGATATATACAAAGGAGAGATAGTCAAATATTGGCTGAAAATGTAATGCCAGGCGTCTCTTTGGAAATTCCTCAACCATCCAGGCAGGGAAAAAAGGTGTCCACAGCAGGCCTTTTGAGGAACCCCATGGGGGTTAAATTTACACCAGGAAAATCTGAGGATACATCTGGTGGGCTGAGCCCCCCTAAAAGCTTAGGTATGCCATGGCACAACCATGTTTCTATCTGAAGATGAACAGAATAATTGGATTAAAGCCTGAAGATACAAAAGATACCAAAGATACACTGTGTAGTAAAGGAAAAGGATGAAGAAGAGGCATGTATAATGAATTATCCTCACTATGGAGCAATAGATATGAAATATTTTCCATATTATGGGGAAAAATGGCATCCAAATTATCTGCAGCTTTTAGTTGCTATCCAAGTTGACTTTATTCATATCAGAGGGAGACCAATAAAGTCTCAATTGACTGCTCTCTTGAGGACTCACCCAACCTAAAGAATCATGACAAGTGTGATAAGTTTCTGGGATGAATCTCGTTCAAATTCATTATAGATAAAAATGCTAGGATATCTCCAGAGTAAATGTGTTGTCTGTCTTTAGTTGGTATCAGCTGGATCTGCCAGTCTAGGACTAGGATCCCACCTTGGAGAAGTGTGTGGTGCCCGACACTGGGGTGACAAACTTCCCAACCATAGTATTACAGAGTGACCTGCCTTTGAACCAGGGGACATTGCCAAGCAGGGCCCTGAATTGAGAGATTTTGAATCTGGAGGGTTCTAGGTGGTTTAATTACCAAGTCTCTAAAGCTTCCTCTGCTGTGTTCTGTAAATATTTTCTAGTTCATCTGGTTGACTTATCTTATTTTGATGCCAACAGGGTTTGAGAGAATAAAAAAAAGCTTCCTAGCCACCATCAAATAACTTTGAAATGCCAATAAGAGTCTGTCTGTATATGAAGAGAAAAAAAATAAAAGTGGATTTAAAAGTGAAAAAAGGGGCCAGAGAGATAGCATGGAGGTAAGGCGTTTGCCTTCCATGCAGGTCATTGATTCGAATCCCGGCATCCCATATGGTCCCCCAAGAGCGATTTCTGAGTGTGGAGCCAGGCGTAACTCCTGAGAACTGCTGGGTGTGACCAAACAAAAAAAAAAAAACAAAAAAAAAACCATGGTCATACAGCTATCCCTCTATCCCAATCATTCCCCTCCATCAGGCTCTATCACATCCATTTTTTGGGGGGTTCCACACCCACCAGCCCTCGGGGGTTACTCCTGGCTCTCTGCTCAGAAATTGCTCCTGAAGGCTGGAGTGGTGGCGCTAGAGGTAAGGCGCAAGAGGTAAGCCTTGCAAGCGCTAGCCTAGGACGGACCCCAGTTAGATACCCTGGCGTCCCCTAAGCCAGGAGCGATTTGAGTGCTCAGCCAGGAATAACCCCTGAACATCAATGGGTGTGGGTCCCCCCCCCAAAAATTGCTCTTGGCAGGCTGGGGGAACATATGGGATGCCAGGAATCGAACCTGAGTCTGTCCTGTGTCTGCCACGTGCAAGACAAACGCCTTACCACTATGCTATCACTCTGGTCCCTATCACATACATCCCTTCTAATGTGTTTAAGTGGTAACTGATTACTAGTGCAGCTGAGTCTTTTCTGAAGCCCTCTCAGAGGATGACCTGTGGGGTCGGAAAGACAGCCTTACATGCAGGACAGTGTTTCGAATCCCAGCATCCCATATGGTCCCCTGAGCCTGCCAGGTGCAATTTCTGAGCAAAGAGCCAGGAGTAACCCCTGGGCACTGCTGGGTGTGACCCAAAAACCAAAACAAAATTAAAAAAAAAGAAAGGATGACCTGTGCTAGACATCCAAGTGTCTCACACCTGCCTTTCAAGTCCCTGCTCCTGATTTGGACATCTGATAGGAGTCATCCCTGTCTGATTTTCTGAAGAAGTCCTCCATCTTCCTGTCCTACAATGTTAACAACCTGGCTTCTATTTGCTTCAAGGCCACTAACATTAACTGCATTATGCCATTGCCCATAAAATAACCATCTACCAAATCATATCACCCTATCAACTGCTTTCTAATTCAGACATGGTTTTTTCTTAATGTTTAATTGTGTGGTACTTGTTACTCTTTCCCCCAACTTCCTGCCTATCTCACCAGGAGAGGAAAACCCTCCCATAGCTGGGAGGGGTCTGGTTGGTAATTTAAGGGGTTGCCTTGGATAAGAGGGAGATGCAGCAAATTCAGGTTGTTGGAACTGGAGAGATAAAACAGTGGGTAGAGCACACAGCCGACTCATCATCAATCCCTGGCAGCCCATTTGGTGGTCTGAGACCACCAGGATTCCTGAGTACACAGCAGGAGTAACCCTTGAGCACCACTGGGTGTGGCCCCAAAACAAAAACTCCGTGTCATGAATTAAGTGAATGAGCTTTTCCCAAACCCCCATGTTTCCATTTCCTTTTATGTTTTGTTTTGTTTTTTTATTTGGGTCACACCGTTTGATGCTTAAGGGTTACTCCTGGCTAAGCGCTCAGAAATTGCCCCTGGCTTGGGGGGACCATATGGGGCGCTGGGGGATCGAACCGCGATCCTTCCTTGGCTAGCGCTTGCAGGGCAGACACCTTACCTCTAGCGCCACCTCGCCGGCCCGGTTTCCTTTTTTTTTTTTTTTTTTTTTTTTTGGTTTTTGGGCCACACCCGTTGACGCTCAGGGGTTGCTCCTGGCTTGGGGGACCATATGGGACGCTGGGGGATGAACCGTGGTCTGTCCAAGGCTAGCGCGGGCAAGGCAGGCACCTTACCTCTAGCGCCACCGCCCGGCCCCTCCATTTCCTAATATGTTGTCATGTCCTACTTCAATAAAAGAGATTGTCTCCTTTTCTTCTTTCGTTTTTTTTTGGGGGGGGGGGGAGATTGGGGGAGGGGTTGGGTCACACTCCGTAGAGCCAAAAGAGATTGTCTCCTTTTCTTCTTTTAGTTTTTGGGTTTTGTTTGTTTGTTTTTTTGTTTTTTGGGGGGTTGGGTCAGCGCTCAGGGGTTACTCCTGGCTCCACGCTCAGAAATCACTTCTGGCAGGCCTTAGCCATATGGGATGCCGGGATTCGAACCACCGACCTTCTGCATGAAAGGCCTTACCTCCATGCTATCTCTCCGGTCCCCTTTTCTTCTTTCTTAGAGATCTTTTTTTTTTTTTTTTTTTTTTTCTGGGCCACACCTAGAGGTTACTCCTAGCAGGCTCCGGGGATCATATGGGCGGTGTGCAAGGCAAATGCCCAGCCCGCTGTGGTATCGCTCCAGCAGAAGATCTTTTTTTTTTCCCCAGAAGGCCTTCGCTTCCTAGTCAGCCTATCCAGACCAAACACCTCGACCACACATGAATCTTTATTGGGAGGCAGCTGTGCTCCATGGTCTTCACTGAAAACTCAAGACTATAATGAATGACTCTGTTCTTTATAAGAACCACAAACTCGGAAATGTATGCAAGAGCGTCCAACTACTCACTACTTTCTTTTCCACAAGGAAGGGGTCACAACCAGTAAAATTAGGGTCTTTCTTTATAGACTACACCTGGTGGCGCTCAAAAATCACTCCATTGGGGCCGGAGTGATAGATAGCACAGCGGTAGGGCTTTTGTCAGGAAGGGCCCAGGTTTAATTCCGGCATCCCATATGGTCTCCGAGCCTACCAGGGGGTCAATTTCTGAGTGCAGAGCCAGGAGTAATCCCTGAGCACCGCCGGGTGTGACCCAAAAACCAAACAACAACAACAACAACAACAAAAATCAAGCCATAACTCCTGGCATGCTTAGGGGGCCTGGGATGTCGAAAGTGAACCCGGGTCGGCCGCATGCAAGGCAAACGCCTCACCCGCTGTGTTATCGCTGCTGTCACTCCTTTTTATTTTTTTTTGAGGGGCCCACACCTGAGTGGCCAGGGCTTACTCCTGCCTCTGAGCTGGCAGTGCAAGGTGCAAGAACCCTACAGGCTTGTAGGCCTCCGAGAAGCTTCTGAAACGATGCTTTCCAAAACGTGGGTAAGGACAGGGAGTTTGCCTTGCATAAGACTGACCCGGGCTCGAGCCTTTGCATCCTATATGGCTAACCCCTTCCTCCCCAGCACCTCCAGGAAATATCCCTGAAGGTAGTGCCAGGAATAACCCTCGAGCATCATCAGATGTGGCTTAAACCAAAATAAAAATAGGCAAATGAAGCCAGCCACACGCCTCGGCGATGCCTAGTCTTCCGCTGCTACCCAAAGTTAATTGCAGACATGCTGGGCGCCCTTCTGGACCGTCCCAGAGCTCCTGCGACTTTTCCCGCCGCCGCCGCTGCCGCCACTCGGCCGTCGCGGACAAAATACGTCACCAGCGGCGCCCGGAAGTCACATCAAAGGGCGGGGCTAAGTTTACAAACCGGCCCGTGAGCCTTTGCGTTTTCTCTTTCCAGCCGGCGTCCAGCCATGGGTGAGCTTCACTCTGCTCCTCCTTCTCTGTGCTATGGAGGTTTCCCTCAATCCGAAACCATCCTACTCCGCAGCCGCGTTTAGAAAGCGGGCGCCTCTTCCCCCGCGACCCCAGCACCTATAGGGAGGGTATTAATCGGGTTTGGGCCACCGAGCCCCGCGGTGGGAGAAGCTAAGCTGCAGGGCCTTGAGGTGGGGGGGGGGACTGCCGCGGTGCCAACATGGCTGCCGCGGCGAGGATGCGGGAGGGCCGCACGTGCATGATGACACTTTTGGAATGCTGTGACTCCCGAGTGCACAGTGGGGAACCCAACCTTGGAGAGCTGAGCGTGCGGCCCCCCATCGGATCGGGCGCGTTATTTGCATTACTGGGCCAGGCGCAAGTCTTGAACCCCAGCACCTCTTCTTGACTTTGAATCCATCCCCCTTCCCGCCCGCAGGCATCTCCCGGGACAACTGGCACAAGCGCCGCAAGACCGGAGGCAAGAGAAAGCCCTACCATAAGAAGCGGAAGTATGAGCTGGGGCGCCCGGCCGCCAACACCAAGGTGGGTTCCACGAACTCCCTCGTGTCATGCACGGTCTGGGGCTTGCAGGTAGTCCCAAGAGATTGGGGGGGGGAGGCTGCGCAAGGCTGGGCCTGTATCTTGCAAGGAGACCCCGTTTCTGCTTGGAGGCAGCTGGAGTGATGAGAAAGAATCCTTAGGTGTGGTCGTGGCCGTCTTGGTCACCTGTGCGCCATTTGCCAGTGCTAGGACTTGTCATAGTTACACTGACTCGCTGCCTCCACCGGGCCTGCTTCCCTTCCCATCCCATCCGCCTGTCTCGTCTCCTTCTCTTCCTTTAACCCTAGTTTTCTGTCACCCTATGTTGTCCAGATTGGCCCTCGCCGCATTCACACTGTTCGAGTCCGGGGAGGCAACAAGAAGTACCGTGCTTTGAGGCTGGACGTGGGCAACTTCTCCTGGGGCTCAGAATGTAAGTGAGGCTTGCCAGGAGGAATCACTCGGATCTAAAGGGATTATTTAAGGCTTCAGGAAATTCACAATCCCAACCAAGTTTGCCCCAGTTTGAAAGACTTAAGTTTGCTAGGACCTAGAGGTCTCCAGCCTATCACAAATAAGGGATTACACTGAATTACGAGATGGTGTGCAGTAAGTTATCAATCCTGGAGAGTAAGGCTACGTGTGAGATGAGCGGATGCTTTAGGCTTGGGAAAGATACAGGGTGGGAGCACAAGACTGGTGAGCCCCCAGTGGTCAATTCGGAACTTGTCGTGTGACCAGGTTGTACTCGGAAAACCAGGATCATTGATGTTGTCTACAATGCATCCAATAATGAGCTGGTCCGTACCAAAACCCTGGTGAAGAACTGCATCGTGCTCATAGACAGCACACCATACCGGCAGTGGTATGAGTCCCACTACGCGCTGCCCCTTGGTCGCAAAAAGGGAGCTAAACTGGTGAGTGTTTGGGAAGCTAGCTCAGCTCCCCTTGGGTGGTGGTGGGTGGCCAGCCCGTGTCCAGCCTTCTTGTGATGATAACTGTCCAGTTCTGCTACTGAAGGGAAAGCGATGTAAACCTACAGAGCTGAGGAGGGCTGGGCTGGACCTGGTTCTAGAAGGCAGTTGACCTTCTGGAGATGAGTTAGGGGAGCCTTAGCTAGCCTTTCTGTCCTTTTTCAGACTCCTGAAGAGGAAGAAATTTTAAACAAAAAGCGGTCAAAGAAAATTCAGAAGAAATATGAGGAAAGGAAAAAGAATGCCAAAATCAGCAGTCTTCTGGAGGAACAGTTCCAGCAGGGAAAACTTCTTGGTAAGATGGTCGGGTTAGGGGTAGCTGTTTTCTGCATTTTCTTTGCTTGGTCATTGGGTGGGGGGTGGGGTTGGACACACCTGTGGTGCTGGGCTTCCCATACTACTTGGTCCTAGTTGAGTGCCACATCTGGTGGCACTCAAGTTACTCCTGGCTCGGGAATCAAACCCGGGTCAGCCATGTGCAAGGCAAATGCCCTTACACTGTGCTGTTACTCCTGCTCTTTTTATATTTTGGGATTACTTCAGGTGGGCTCAGGGAACTGCTTTGGATACATGAGATCAAATCTGATCGCCACAGAGAATGCAGCACACCCTATAGCAATACTCTGGCCCCAAATACAGCTATTTTTTGTTTGGGAGCAGCACCACATGGGATATGTGGATCAAACTGGGCCTCATGCAGTCTTTGCATGTGGTCTGTTCAGTGATCCAGCCTATGTTGACTACTTTGAAGTCAGGTGCCTGGCCTGCCATGCTGTCATTCCAGCTCTCCTCTAAACCTAAGGGCTGACATGGATCAGAAGTATTCACCTTTAAGTGGTGGTGTGGAAAGGTCAGGCTTAACCTTTAGCGGACAGAATACCACACACAACACATTTGCAGCATCTGCAGGCCTGAATTTGGATCTAATCTGAATTTTGAGTGCTTTGCGAAGTTTGCCTAGGTTGAGGGGACTGTCTCAGTGATGAAAACTTTGTCCAGTTCTGCTACTGATTGTGAAGTGACGATAAAGTCTATCTGAGGAGACAGTGAGCTTCTTGCTTGCTAAACTAACACAGATACTTGTTCTGGTGTGCTGTACTGGCCTTTTTGCTCAGAATTACATACTCTCTTACAGCATGCATCGCTTCGAGACCAGGTCAGTGTGGCCGAGCAGATGGCTATGTTCTAGAGGGCAAGGAGCTGGAATTCTATCTGCGGAAAATCAAGGCCCGAAAAGGCAAATAAATCCTCATATGCTCGTGTAATAAAGGTCTATTGTTCTATGTCCTCTGTTCATGTTTAATTGTTTTCCTTCTCTGGTCCCCTATGCTAAGTAAAATTAGTAATAGGCAGAACCAGATCATTAGCTCTGGTCTTATCACAGAACACGTCTTCCTAAGTAAATTGTCCTATTATAGGGAGAACGGGTTGCCTGGTGGTGCTCTGCCTCGGGCAGGAGACCATATATGATGTCAAGATTGAGTTGGGGTCAACTGTTTTAGTTTTAGTTTTTGGGTCACACCCAGTTCCTCCTGGTTCTATGCTCAGAAATTGCTCCTGGCAGTCTCTGGGGACCATATGGGATGCTGGGATTCAAACCACTGTCCTGCACACAAGGACGCCCTACCTCCATGCTATTTCTCCGGCCCTGAATTGGGGTCAGCTGTATGCAATGTCCTAAACCCTGTAGTATCTTTGCGGGGGTGGGTCATACCCGGTAACACTCCTGACTATGCACTCAGAAGTCACCACTGACTTGGGGGACCATATGGAATGCTGGAGGATCAAATCAAGGTCTATCCTAGGTTAGTGTGTGCAAGGCAAACACCTTACCACCTGCGCCACCGCTTTGGTCCCGTGTAGTATCTTGTATTTCAATGGAAATAGATATTTTGCGTGTAAAAAGTGCCTCTACTCTGGAACCCCAGTAATTCTGCATATTTTATAAGGGGATATGGAGTAAAATAAACTTGGTTCTGCTTTAGGGTTGTCAATCTAGTATATTATTCCAGGCACCCTTTATTGGAGATGGATGAGGATAGGATAGGTCGCACAAAGGGAAGGCCAGCTTTTTGTTTTTTGGCCACACCTGGCAGTGCTCAGGGTACTGACTGCCCTCAGAAATCGCTTCTGGCAGGCTTGGGATCATACGGGGTGCTGGGGATCAAATCCACCCCAGGTCTGAACCCTACAAGGCAAATGCCCTACCACTGTGCTATCACTCCAGCTTCCCATCACAGGATTTTGGTTTTTGGGGGGATTACATCCAGTGATGCTCAGGGGTTACTCCTGGCTAGGGAACTATTTGGGATGCCAGGGAATCATGGGTCTTGGTCAGCTGTGTGCAAGGCGCCCCTATAAATTTTTTTTTTTTGGTTTTTGGGCCACACCCGGTAACGCTCAGGGGTTACTCCTGGCTATGTGCTCAGAGTTGCTCCTGGCTTGGGGGACCAAGGTAAGGCAGGCACCTTACCTTTAGCGCCACCGCCCGGCCCCTTTTTTTTTTTTTTTTTTGCTTTTCGTCCACACCCATTTGATGCTCAGGGGTTACTCCTAGCTAAGCACTCAGAAATTGCCCCTGGCTTGGGGGGGCATGTGGGACGCCGGGGGATCGAACCAGGGTCCTTCCTTGGCTAGAGCTTTGCAAGGCAGACACCTTACCTCTAGTGCCACCTTGCCAGCCCCATGAGAAGTCTTTTTTTTTTTTTTTTTTTTTTGGTTTTTGGGCCACACCCAGCGGTGCTCAGGGGTTACTCCTGGCTGTCTGCTCAGAAATAGCTCCTGGCAGGCACGGGGGACCATATGGGACACCGGGATTCGAACCAACCACCTTTGGTCCTGGATCGGCTGCTTGCAAGGCAAACACCGCTGTGCTATCTCTCCGGCCCTATAAATTTTTTAATTGACCCATTTCTCCACTATTTTTTGTCCAATTTTACTCTAACCCTTAGTCCGCCATAAAATTGCTTCCATTATACTCTGTTATAATGCCAGGTATGGACTAGGGATATATATATATTTTGTTTTGTTTTTGTTTTGTGGGCCACACCTGTTTGATGCTCAGGGGTTACTCCTAGCTAAGCCCTCAGAAATTGCCCCTGGCTTGGGACCATATGGGACGCCGGGGGATTGAACCGCAGTCCTTGGCTAGTGCTTGCAAGGCGCTTACCTCTAGGGAACTAGGGATATTTGTTGTCTCCAATAATAGTGCTTGTCTACTTGTAACACAAATAGGTGCTAAATCAAAGTACAAGTACCTGTTCTTATTTTGAGGGTTTTTTGTTTGGTTTTGGTTTTTGTCCACATAGTAGTAGTGCTTAGGGGCAGGGAACTTGACAGTTCAGGGCAATATAGTGGATAAGGCCCTTGTCTGGTACTCTGCTGCTCTGGGTTTGGTTCCTAACATCCCATATGGTCTCCCTCAGTCCCTCCTGGTGTGATATCTGAGTGCTGTTCGGTGTAGCCCTAAAACCAAATTTGGGTTTGCATGCAAACATGCAAAGCTCAAAAGTATATGTATACTGAGTCATCTCCCTGGCCCCAACAAATACCATACAAGAACTGCAAATTGGGGCCGGAGAGATAGCACAGCGGCGTTTGCCTTGCAAGCAGCCGATCCAGGACCAAAGGTGGTTGGTTCGAATCCCGGTGTCCCATATGGTCTCCCGTGCCTGCCAGGAGCTATTTCTGAGCAGATAGCCAGGAGTAATCCCTGAGCACTGCCAGGTGTGGCCCAAAAAACAAAAACAAACAAAAAAAAAAAACTGCAAATTATAATTAGTTGATCACCTTGGCTTGTAGACTTGTGATTAAATTGGGAAAATTGAACTAGAAAATTAATCCCTTTTGTGAGTACAAAAACTTGGGCTGGGATGATAGCACAGTGGGTGTAGGGTATTTGCACATGACCAACTGAAGTTCAATCCCCAGCATTCTATATGTTCCTTCAAGCCTGCCAAGAGTAACCCTTGAACATCACTAGGTATGGCCTAAAGACAAAATGGGGCCAAAATTGTAGTATGGTGGGACATTTGCCTTGCATGCAGCCAACCTGGGTTTGATCCTTGACATCCTAAATGGAATTCCAAGTTACCAGGATAGATTTCTCTTTGTTCTGGGGCTATACCCTGCACTCAGAAGTTACTCCTGTGTGCATCACTCCTGGCAGGCTCAGTGGACCATATGGGATGTTGGGAATCTAAAGCAGTTCGTACCAGGTCGGCCGCATGCAAGGCAAAGGCCTTACTACTGTGATCTCTCTTTAGCTCCAGGAGTGATTTCTTAGTAACACTTAAGCTTTGACTAAAAACCAAAAGAAGAGGCCGGAGTAGTGGCACTAGAGGTAAGGCAAGAGCATGCCTAGGATGGACCACAATTCAATGTTCCCCCCCACGTTGCATGTGGTCCCCCCCAAGCCAGGAGCAATTTCTGAGCGCATAGCCAGGAGTATCCCCTGAGTGTCAACAGGTGTGGCCCAAAATAAGTAAAAAAAAAAAAAAAAAAAAAACTGGGGCCGGGAAAGTGGCGCTGGAGATAAGGTGTCTGCCTTGTAAGCGCTACCAAGGAACGGACCGCGGTTCGATCCCCCGGCGTCCCATATGGTCCCCCCAAGCCAGGGGCGATTTCTGAGCACATAGCCAGGAGTAACCCCTGAGCGTCAAACGGGTGTGGCCCAAAAAAAAAAAAAAAAAACAAGAAATACATTTAAGAGCAAGAGCATGTGCTAAGCTGGTTCAACTGCTAGGAAAAATCCTTTAAAAATATTTTTATAGGAGCTGGAGTGGTGGTGCAGAGAGTAAGGTAAGTAACCCCTGAGCATTGTCTAGAAACCAAAAGAAGGGGCCGTATAGGTGGCGCTAGAGGTAAGGCATCTGCCTTGCGTACACTAGCCTGAGAAGGACCGCCCTTCGGTCCCCCAGCCTCCACTATGGTCCCCCAAGCCAGGGGCGATTTCTGAGTACATAGCCAGGAATAACCCCTGAGCGTCACCAGGTATGGCCCAAACACCAAAAAATAGGGACCCGAGAGCATGGAGGTAAGGCATTTTCCTTGCATGCATAAGGTTGGTGGTTTGAATCCCGGCATCCCATGTAGTCCCCTGAGCCTGCCAGGAGCGACTTCTGAGCATAGATCCAGGAGTAATCCCTGAGTACTGCCAGGTGTGACCCAAAAAAAAAAAAAATTTTTTTTTCTATAGGGCCGGAGAGATGACACAGCTGTAGGGCATTTGCTTTGCATGCAGCTGATTCAGGACACAGGACAGTGGTGCATCTCATATGGTCCCTGAGCCTGCCAGGGGCGATTTCTGAGCATGGAGCCAGGATTAACCAGAGTGCTGCCGGGTGTGCCCCTAAAACAAAAAGAAGTCTATAGACTGAATAATTTGTCCCTTTAATATGTTTTAGTGTTTAGTTTCTTGTAATATGTTTTAGTGTTTAGTTTCTTGGTTTGTTTATTGGGCCACACCCAGTGACGCTCCGGTTACTCCCGACTGCACTCAAATTGCCACTGGCAGGCTGGAAGACCATATGGAATGCGGGGAATCAAACCGGGTCCTTCCCAGGTCGACCTCATGCAAGGCAAATGCCCTGTCGCTGTGCTGGCTCTCCAGCCCCAGCATCCACATCTTTCACAGTGACTTTTGGGGCAGATTTCCAAACTCATACTATAGTACAGCATGTCAATTCAACTTTTTAAAATTATTTTAGTTTTTGGTCACATCCAGCGATACTCAGGGCTTATTCCTGGCAGTGCTTGGGTGACCATGTGGGATGCTTGGGATAGAATGCTCGTCATTTGCATGCAAGGCCCTACCCGCTTGCTGTGCTATCACACCAGCCCTTCAACTTTAATTTTTTTGGTTTTTGGGTTACACCCAGCAGCGCTCAGGGGTTGCTCTGGCTCTACACTCAGAAATCACTCCTGGGGCCGGGCGGTGGCGCTAAAGGTAAGGTGCCTGCCTTGCCTGCGCTAGCCTCGGACGGACCGCGGTTCGATCCCCCGGCATCCCATATGGTCCCCCAAGCCAGGAGTGACTTCTGAGCGCATAGCCAGGAGTAACCCCTGAGCGGCACCGGGTGTGGCCCAAAAACCAAAAAAAAAAAAAAAAAAAAGAAATCACTCCTGGCAAGCTCGGGGACCATATGGAATGACGGGGTTCAAACCACCATCTTTCTGCATGCAAGGCAAATGCCCTACCTCCATGCTATCTCTCTGGCCTCTAATTTCTTTGGGGGGGGGTTTGTTTGTTTGTTTTTGGATCACACCCAGCAGCACTTGGGTTACTCCTGGCTCTACACTAGAAATCTCTCCTGGCAGGGTCGGGGACCATATGGGATGCCAGTATTCGAACCACCGACCTTCTGCATGCAAGGCAAATGCCTTACCTGCATGCCGTCTCTCCGGCCCCTAATTTCTTCCTTTTTTTTTTTTTTTTTAAAACCTACTGCACCTGGTATCCCCAGGCGGTCTCCCATCCAAGTACTAACCAGGCCTGACCCTGCTTAGCTTCCAAGATCAGAAGAAATCAGATGCTAATTTCTTTTTTTTTTTTTTAAATAGGCTTGCTCTTCAAACTGAGTTCTCCCTTAAACATGATCTCACTTTTCTGTCTCTGCTTTTTCCACACTAGAGATGCCTATATTAGAACATACATTCCCTCTCCCCTCACATCTTTTGATTTTGTTTTTGGGCCACACCCAGCGACGCTCAGGGATTTACCTAACTTCACTCAAAAATCATTCCTGGCACGTTCGGGAGACAATATGGGATGCTGGAAGCCGAACCCAGGTCTGTCCCAGGTCAACCACATGAAAGGCAAACACCCTACCGCTCTGCTATCGTTCTGGCTTTCTTCTTTTTTTTGGGGGGGGGGGTCACACTAGGCTGCACTCAGGGTTTTCAGGGGTTACTCCTGGCTCTACACTCAGAAATCGCTCCTGGCAGGCTTGGGGTGGGGAAGGGGACAGACCATATGGGATGCCGAGATTTTAACCACCGTCCTTCTGCATGCAAGGCAAACACCCTACCTCCATGCTATCTCTCCGGCCCCTCTTCCCTCACTTTTTCTGGAGGGGGGGTTGGGTCACACCCGGCAGCACTCAGGGGTTACTCTTGGCTCTATGCTCAGAAATTGCTCCTGGCAGGTTCAGGGAACTATATGGGATGCTGGAATTCGATGCACTATCCTACATGCAAGGCAAATGCCCTACCTCCATGCTATCTCTCCTGCCCCTCTTCCCGCATATCTTTTTTCTTTTTTGGGTCACACCCCTTTGATGCTCAGGGGTTACTCCTGGCTAAGCGCTCAGAAATTGCCCCTGGCTTGCGGGGGACCATATGGGACGCCAGGAGATCGAACCATGGTCCTTCCTTGGCTAGCGCTTGCAAGGCAGACACATTACCTCTAGTGCCACCTCACCAGCCCCTTTCCCTCATATCTTAAGTTTCCTTCAGTAAAACTATTTTGTGGGGCTGGAGAGATAGCATGGAGGTAAGGCGTTTGCCTTGCATGCAGAAGGTCGGTGGTTCGAATCCCGGCATCCTATAAGGTTCCCCGAGCCTGCCAGGAGTGATTTCTTAGCATAGAGCCAGGAGTAATCTTTGGGCGCTGCCAGGTGTAACCCAAAAAACTATCTTGTGGGGCCGGAGCAATAGCACAGCTGCAGGGCGTTTGCCTTATACGCAGCCAATACAGGGCATACATCTGTTCAAATCCTGGTATCCCATATGGTCTTCCAAGGCTGCCAGGAATTATTTCTGAACACAGAGCCTGGAGTAACCCATGAGCGCCGCTGGGTGTGGCCCAAAAAAAACAAAAACAAAGCAAAAAAACGAAAAACTATTTTGCTTTACTAAAATTTTTTGATTGTTTTGGTTTGGGGGGTGCTGGTGGGCAGTGGGGGTCACTGCTGGTGGTGCTGAAGTGCATTTAACAGTGCTGAGGATCAAATTCTACAGGTAAAATATGAAGCCTAGACCTTTGGGCTCACCAGCCCTTCAAGTTTAAACAATTGCCAATGTACCACAGATGAATATATTCTCATCACCACACAACTGAGCAGTAGAGATAAAGCCAAAGTCCCCAGCAGTTGATAGAAGACTATCGACTCCTGCCAAGCACTGCATGATTCAGGGATGCCTGGACGAGCGAGCAGCAGCACCGGGAAACTTACTCCTATGCAAATAAATGATTGGGCTCCGGTCCAAATCTAATAAATCGACTCTGCAAAGTGGTGCCAGTACCGCTGATCTTTTCAAGCTGCTCTTCGGCGAGCCTGAGCTTGAGAGCGGAGCAGCCCCCAGAGGAAATGACCGGAGCAGCAGGGCAGAGACGAATCTGGCCCGAGCCTGCCTGCCTGCGAGCTGCGGGGCTCGCCCCTGTCCCCCGAGATGGCCACAGTCCTGGCCCCGGCCCAGGCATCTTCCCTCGAAGGCCTCGCTCAGGGCTCCCCCGGGGCCCCGTCCTCTGACTCGGCGGACTCCTCTTCGATGCGGTCGGCGGGGGCTTCAGGGTCTCCGGCCTCCTCGGTCCGGAAGCGCAGCACGTGCGGGGTCCTCGGGGGTCCGCGAGCGCGGCCGAAGTTGCGGAGACTGACGGCGGGAGAGGGAGCGACAGCGCCCAGGAAGCGGCCCAGCAGTGGGGTCTGGGCGGCGGCCGCGGGCCGGACAGGGCCAGGGGAAGGCGCCTCCACCTGCAGGCTCTGTTCTGGGTCGTCGCTCATGCTGCGGGAAGGAGATGATGGACTGAGACCCCAGTCCCCCCAGAATCTGTGTGTGTGTGTGTGTGTGTGTGTGTGTGTGTGTGTGTGTGTGTGTGTGTTGATGGGCTGAGACCCGAGTCCCCCCAGAATCTGTGTGTGTATTTTGATGGGCTGAGACCCGAGAGACCGAGTCCCCCCAGAATCTCTGTGTGTGTGTGTGTGTGTGTGTGTGTGTTGATGGGCTGAGACCCGAGTCCCCCCAGAATCTGTGTGTGTGTGTGTGTTGATGGGCTGAGACCCGAGTCCCCCCAGAATCTGTGTGTGTGTGTGTGTGTGTTGATGGGCTGAGACCCGAGTCCCCCCAGAATCTGTGTGTGTGTGTGTGTGTGTTGATGGGCTGAGACCCGAGTCCCCCCAGAATCTGTGTGTGTGTGTGTGTGTGTGTGTGTGTGTTGATGGGCTAAGACCCGAGTCCCCCCAGAATCTGTGTGTGTTTTGATGGGCTGAGACCCGAGAGACCGAGTCCCCCCAGAATCTGTGTGTGTGTGTGTGTGTGTGTGTTGATGGGCTGAGACCCGAGTCCCCCTAGAATCTGTGTGTGTGTTTTGATGGGCTGAGACCCTAGTCCCCCCACAATCTGTGTGTGTGTGTATGTTGATGAGCTGAGACCCGAGTTCCCCCAGAATATGTGTGTGTGTGTGTTAATGGGCTGAGACCCTAGTCCCCCCAGAATCTGTGTTTGTGTATGTTGATGAGCTGAGACTCGAGAGACCTGAGTCCCCCCAGAATCTGTGTGTGTGTGTGTGTTGATGAGCTGAGACCCGAGTTCCCCCAGAATATGTGTGTGTGTGTGTTAATGGGCTGAGACCCTAGTCCCCCCAGAATCTGTGTGTGTGTGTTGATGAGCTGAGACCCGAGAGACCTGAGTCCCCCCAGAATCTGTGTGTGTGTGTGTTGATGGGCTGAGACCTGAGAGACCCAAGTCCCCCCAGAATATGTGTGTGTGTGTGTGTGTTGATGGCCTGAGACCCGAGTCCCCCCAGAATCTGTGTGTGTGTGTTGATGGGCTGAGACCCGAGAGACCCGAGTCCCCCCAGAATATGTGTGTGTGTGTGTTGATGAGCTGAGACCCGAGAGACCTGAGTCCCCCCAGAATCTGTGTGTGTGTGTGTTGATGGGCTGAGACCCGAGAGACCCGAGTCCCTCCAGAATATGTGTGTGTGTGTTGATGGGCTGAGACCCGAGTCCCCCCAGAATCTGTGTGTGTGTCTGTGTATGTGTGTGTGTGTGTGTGTGTATGTTGATGGGCTGAGACCCGAGAGACCCGAGTCCCCCCAGAATCTGTGTGTGTGTGTGTGTTGATGGGCTGAGACCCGAGTCCCCCCAGAATCTGTGTGTGTGTGTGTGTGTGTGTGTGTGTTGATGGGCTAAGACCCGAGTCCCCCCAGAATCTGTGTGTGTTTTGATGGGCTGAGACCCAAGAGACCGAGTCCCCCCAGAATCTGTGTGTGTGTGTGTGTGTGTGTGTGTGTGTGTGTTGATGGGCTGAGACCCGAGTCCCCCTAGAATCTGTGTGTGTGTTTTGATGGGCTGAGACCCTAGTCCCCCCACAATCTGTGTGTGTGTGTATGTTGATGAGCTGAGACCCGAGTTCCCCCAGAATATGTGTGTGTGTGTGTGTTAATGGGCTGAGACCCTAGTCCCCCCAGAATCTGTGTGTGTGTATGTTGATGAGCTGAGACTCGAGAGACCTGAGTCCCCCCAGAATCTGTGTGTGTGTGTGTGTGTGTGTGTTGATGAGCTGAGACCCGAGTTCCCCCAGAATATGTGTGTGTGTGTGTGTTAATGGGCTGAGACCCTAGTCCCCCCAGAATCTGTGTGTGTGTGTGTTGATGAGCTGAGACCCGAGAGACCTGAGTCCCCCCAGAATCTGTGTGTGTGTGTGTTGATGGGCTGAGACCTGAGAGACCCAAGTCCCCCCAGAATATGTGTGTGTGTGTGTTGATGGCCTGAGACCCGAGTCCCCCCAGAATCTGTGTGTGTGTGTTGATGGGCTGAGACCCGAGAGACCCGAGTCCCCCCAGAATATGTGTGTGTGTGTGTTGATGAGCTGAGACCCGAGAGACCTGAGTCCCCCCAGAATCTGTGTGTGTGTGTGTTGATGGGCTGAGACCCGAGAGACCCGAGTCCCTCCAGAATATGTGTGTGTGTGTTGATGGGCTGAGACCCGAGTCCCCCCAGAATCTGTGTGTGTGTCTGTGTATGTGTGTGTGTGTGTGTGTATGTTGATGGGCTGAGACCCGAGAGACCCGAGTCCCCCCAGAATCTTTGTGTGTGTGTGTGTGTTGATGGGCTGAGACCCTAGTCCCCCCAGAATCTGTGTGTGTGTGTGTTGATGGGCTGAGACCCAAGTCCCCCCAGAATCTGTGTGTGTGTGTTTTGATGGGCTGAGAACCGAGAGACCCGAGTCCCCCCAGAATGTGTGTGTGTGTGTGTGTGTGTGTGTGTATTTCGGTTTTTGGTTCACACCCGGCAGCACTCAGGGGTTACTCCTGGCTCTATGCTCAGAAATCACCCCTGGCAGGCACGGGGGACCATATGAGATGCCAGGATTCGAACCACCGTCCTTCTGCATGCGAGGCAAATGCCCTATCTCCATGCTATCTCTCCGGCCCCAACCCCCAGAATCTTGGTGAGCAAGCCCAGCTCACCCACCAGCATCCACCACTCACCGTAGGTTGAAGGTGGAGCCCATGAAGGAAGGCCGCAGGGATTCGGCCACCGTGGCCACCGTGTAAGGCGGCTGAGCTGCACCTTCGTCCCAATATGCGTCCTTCTCAACAGGTGGCAGGTTCTGGTACATGTCGTCTACGGAGAGCAGGGACACCTGGGTCGGGCAAGTTAGTCACCACATTCCTCTCCATAGCTCTCCATACTTGGGGGAGCCCAGACCCCCCGCTCACCTGCAGATTGCGGTCTATGAGCTGGTTGGTCTCAAAGTCATCGTCATCTTCCCCAAAGGGGTTGATAATCTGTTCTGCCACCTGCAGGATGTCACACAGAGTTTAGTGAGTTCACAGCTTTGTTTCTCTGTGACCAACGTTGGGGTGGCAGGCCCATGTGCAATGCCCACCTTGAGCCAGCCTGCGTAGAAGAAGAACTGCAGCAGGGTAGTGAGAGGCACATACATGTCTAGGTCCCCCAGCTGGGGTGTAGGATCCTGGCCGGGAAGAAGCTCCTTGGTTTTGGCAGTCCCTGCCTCTGGCTCCACAAATTGGCGGCCCACCAGGGAGAGGGCGAAGAAGGAATACACAGCTATGGTCACCACCTGGAGAAGAGGGTGGGTTGTGTGCTGGCCCAGAAGGGGCCTGAACTGGGGACTGAACTGGTTGGCTCCACTTCTTATCCTCAGGGTCTCAGCACAGGCATGGGGGGGCGGGCATGGGCAGATGAGAGCATACTTGCGTGTAGACAAGGGGGATGCTGATCCAGTCATAGTGGAACAGCATGCTGCACTTGGCCCGGTACTTGTTCAGTTCCTGGGGGAACAGCAGAAAGTCAATCGAGATGAAGAAGGAAGATTGGAGAACAAACAAGGAAGGACACTGCTAAGAAGTGGAGGCCCAGGGGCCAGAGATCTAGCATGGCCGTAGCGCATTTGCCTTACATGCAGAAGGTCATTGGTTTGAATCCCATATGGTCCCCGGAGGCTGCCAGGAGTGATCTGAACATAGAGGCAGGAGTAACCCCTGAGTGCTTCTGGGTGTAACCCCCCCCCCAAAAAAAAAGGCACCCTATCTGCTTGGAGGTTTTACAAGGTTGGGGTGCATGTGATGGGGAAACAGTTTAGCAGAGTTGTTGTAAACAAACCCTAGAGCCAGAATGTCTTTTTTTTTTTTTTTTTTTTTTGGTTTTGGGGCCACACCGGTGACACTCAGGGGGATACTCCTGGCTATGAGCTCAGAAATCGCTCCTGGCTTGAGGAACCATATGGGACTCTGAAGGATCAAACCATGGTTCGTCCTAGGTTAGCACGAGCAAGGCAAATGCCCTACTGCTTGTGCCACTGCTCCAGCCCCAGAATGTCTTAACTCTGACTTGGACACATTTCTCTGTTTCCTGAGAATGAGAGAATGATAGCAAAAGCTGTCTTAATGAGGTCATTCAGGTATGGTACGTCCAACAACTATCTCTACATCACTCTGTGAACACATGATGGTTCGAGGTGGTAAAGATAGCAATAGGGGGCAGACAGCCTAATCCTGAGCCCACTCACTTCCAGGAGCAGTCCGAGGGCAATGTCATCCCGGATGCGCCCGTCCTTCCTGGCCTGGGCTGCCAGGTTAGTAAACCAGACGCAGGGGACCCAGTACTTGTTGAAATCTGATTTCAGGTTCTCAAACTTTTTCCTCTCCTCTTGAGACATGAAACCTGAGGGAAGGAAAGAGGAGGATGCCACGCGCAGCCTTGTGGCCCTAGAGCCCCCTCACCCTCGGGGACCAGACCTCCCTACCGGTGGTAGGGGCCTAGGAGCCAGGCCAGCTCTGGAGCAGAGGCCACAGCTCAAAGAACTCCCCAGCTCTGCACCTGCATCCACTACGTGCTCCATGGTGGGGAAGCGCTTAAGCACGCGGGTGCTGACCGAGCGCAGCACCAGAACCGAGGACAGGTTGGCATAGCGGATGAGTGTGCGGCGCAGGAGGCGGCCACGCTGGTCCATGCCGTGCACACTGGCCGAGATGACACACATGAGCTGGTCTGGCAGCGGGATGCTTGTGTACTGGGCCCACCAGCGGTTTACCACCAATGTTACGTAGAACCCTGGTTGCCGCCAAGAGAAGAAAGGGAAGATTGGAATCTACATACCCTTATCACTCCCCTTCCCAAAGCCCAGCAAATTAGCCTGGGCCAAGCCAAGGTTCCAGAGTCCTCTGCTAGACTGAACAGGCAGTGACAGCTTCCAGCGTCCTGAAGCCAAGCCAGAAAGGAAGAAAGGAGAAGTGGCAAATGGGTGGCTTAAGGTTAGATAATGGTTAACTCTGAGGGTGGGGTGCATGGACCTGGCTCTCCAACCTGAGTTGTGAGGGCAGAGACACTTGTCCCTGTTTGGAGGGAGGGTCTGGCTTTCTAAAAACCTGGGACCCTGCTTCTGATCACGTCCAAGCTGTGTTTCTGACTCAGTGCTCCCCTCAGAGTTTCCCCACCTGACCCAGAGGTCAGGGGGTAGCCAGGAAGAAAGCCCAGGAGAAGCAGAGGGATCTCTCACCCAGCACAAAGGATAGGGGGATGAGGTCTGCTGAACGGTTACAGTATCGGGCCACTTGTGCATACACATATCTTTGCTCCTGGGTTAGCAGCAGCCTGGAAAGGAAGGGCCAGGTCTTCATGAGAGTGGGGTGGACATTCTGACCCCAGAAGGTCTGCCCCATGCAGGTTGCGCCCTCTCACCGGTAAGTGATGCTGAGCATCGCATACAGGACAACGAAGAGGAGGAACTCCTTGTAGAGGAGCTTGTAGATGCTCCCCCGCCACCGCAGAAGCAGGCCCGAGAAGCCCCCAAAGCGGGCCTCTGCCACTTTGAGGGTGTATGAAACTGTCATGGTGCTGGGGTGAGGGCAGGAGGTCACAGAGCTGTCCCAACAAGCCTCTTCCAGGGCCAGAGAGATAGTACAGAGGTAAGGCTTTTGCCTTGCATGCAGCCAATCCAGGACAGATGGTGGTTTGAATCCTGGTATCCCATAAGGTCCCCCTTCTCCACCCACCCCCCATGCCTTCCAGGAGCAATTTCTGAGCACAGAGCCAGGAGTAACCCCTGAGCACCACTGGGTGTGACCCAAAAGGAAAAAAAAAATCAACAAGCCTCTTCCTTTCAGTGGCCTTATCTTTGAGGTTAAGTTTTGGTCACCTCCCTGCTGTTCTGGTTTCTCTCAGGCTTTTCTTTCCCCAGTGTTAGCAAACAGGGGCAAGAGGAAGCCATATTGCAGACACAGCACACTCCCACTCACCAGAATTCAGTGAGGCAAGCCAGGACAGTGATGAGGAGCTGACTTTGAGATCCTTTCTTTTGGGGCTAGGGGAGATGCCCCAAAGAGATGGACTATGTGCTTTAAATGGGAATCCTACTACCACATAGTCCCCCAGCATTACCAGAGTGACTCTTGATCACTGCTTCCCTAAAAATAGGCTCACCCAAGAAGCTTCTTCACCTGTTGGGCCAGAGGAGAAGGTCCCAGGAAGAGTTGAGGACAGGAAAACCAACTCAACTTAAATCTTTCAGTGTTCTGGGTAATGATTGAAGTCAAGAGTTGGTATCCTGGGCCCGGAGAGATAGCACAGCGGCGTTTGCCTTGCAAGCAGCCGATCCAGGACCAAAAGGTGGTTGGTTCGAATCCCGGTGTCCCATATGGTCCCCCGTGCCTGCCAGGAGCTATTTCTGAGCAGACAGCCAGGAGTAACCCCTGAGCACTGCCGGGTGTGGCCCAAAAACCAAAAAAAAAAAAAAAAAAAAAAAAAAAAGAGTTGGTATCCTGGGGATGGAGCAATAATACAGTGGTAGGACATTTGCCTTGCATGTGGAAGATCCAGGTTTGATCCCCAGCATCTTATATGGTCCCCTGAGCCAGTCTGAAGCAATTTCTGGGTGCAGAACCCCTGAACTCCTATAGGTGTGACCCAAAAGCAAAAACAACTAAAAAAGAGAGGCCCGAGTGATAGCACAGCAGTAGGGCATTTGCCTTACATGCAGCCAACCTGGGACTGGCCCCGGTTCTATCCCCATTGTCCCATATGGTCCCCTAGGAACTATTTCTGAGTGCAGAGCCAGGAGTAACCCCTGAGTGCTGCCAGTCAAAAAGAAAAAGAAAAAAAGGGGCCGGCAAGGTGGCGCTAGAGGTAAGGTGTCTGCCTTGTAAGCGCTAGCCAAGGAAGGACCTCGGTTTGATCCCCCGGCGTCCCATATGGTCCCCCCAAGCCAGGGGCAATTTCTGAGCGCATAGCCAGGAGTAACCCCTGAGCATCTAACGGGTGTGGCCCGAAAAACCAAAAAAAAAAAAAAAAAGAGTTAGTTTTCTGGGGCTAGAGAAATAATACAATGGGTAAGGGCATTTGCTTTGTGTGCAGCTGACCTGGGTTCGATCTGTGGCATCCTGAACATTACCACTAATCTATGAGTGCAGAGCCATGAGAAATCCTGGGACATGGTTTATGAATATAACCCAGAAACAACAACAACAACAACAATAACAAAATAACAACAACAGGGGCCGGGCGGTGGCGCTGGAGGTAAGGTGCCTGCCTTGCCTGCGCTAGCCTAGGACGGACCGCGGTTCGATCCCCCAGCGTCCCATATGGTCCCCCAAGAAGCCAGGAGCAACTTCTGAGTGCATAGCCAGGAGTAACCCCTGAGCATCACAGGGTGTGGCCCAAAAACCAAAAAAAAATAAAATAAAAAAAAATAACAACAACAAAAGAATTGGTCTTCTCAAACCCATGACACCCTTTACCCTGCAGCTTCATACCTACTTACCTGTTCTGGGCAGAAGCTTGTGCTGCAGAGAACTTGGCTAATTTTCATCCACACACACTTAAGTACCTCCTGGACCCATAAATTCTGGCTGGACTGAGGTTATCATTGATGGATTGAGCCTGTCACCCCGCTCCCCTTCAGCCTGGGAACTGGCTCAATCTCCCTGGCTCCTGCAGGGCTGGGCTGGCCTTTGAGCAGCTGAAATGTCACCTGTATTGAGCCCACAGCTCCCATAGATGACACTGTGACCTTGAGACCACGCTGATTGGAATTACTGTCGCATGTTCCTGGTGAGAAGACAGGTGTATGATGAATTGTGCTCATAACACAGCTGAGCACAGAGTTCTGGCTAAGTGACAGGTGCTGTGACAGGCACTACTCTAGTGTCTTCTCAGGGACTTCATCCTTGCTACTCCATAAGGGAGGAATCATCCATATTGCACAACTGAAGTTCCCAGAGGCAGGAGACATATTCTACATTATGGGTAGTGTTGCAAGTCAGCCCCTGAAGAGGTTGACTGATGGAGGGATGGAGGATGAGGTCTTTTCCCTCCAGCTCGGAGCACGCATCTGCCACCCTGTCCAGCCAACAGTTCTGAGATGAAACAGTGGGTAAACAGCTCGCAGACAGTCTTGTGGAAATATTAGCTTTATTCGGTGGACAAGACTGAAGTCCAAAGTTTCAGCAAAAAAGCCCCATCGCCTTCCACAGACCCTTGTTTTTATCCCCCAGAACCAGGTACCACCCAATGGTGGGATCAGATACCACCCAATGGTGGAAGCAGAATCATGTACCACCCTAGGGTGGGGGCAGAATGCCAGGTCACACCCTAGGGTAGGGCACAATCACCGATCAGGGTAGGGTCAGTAACATAATAATCCCATAAAATGTTTACATACACAACAGGTAGGACCATGGAGACAGGACTCAGAGCAGCATGGGATGGAACTATAGAGTCCTGTGCCTTGGATCCATGCTGCAAGACTTTGCCGACCTAGGTTTGATTCCTAGCACCCCAGATGGTCCCCAAGCTCCACCAGGAGTGATTCCTAAACACAGAGCCAGAAGTACGTGCTAGGCACAAAATATGACCCAAACAAATACTTAAAAACAACAACAACAACTTAAGGCCTCTGGCTTGAAGTAGCAGAAGCCAAGCTCTTCAGCCATGTGTCCTGTACCCTAACTGCTAGCATGTTGAGGGGCTATTTCCACCTAAGGGTCCAGGGTTTTTTTGTATATTTGTTTTTGGGTCACACCCAGCAGTGCTCAGGGGTTACTCCTGGCTCTATGCCCAGAAATTGCCCCTGGCAGGCTTGGGAGACCATATAGGATGTCAGAGATTGAACCTGGGTGAGCTAAAAATATCCTACCTACTGTGCTATTGCTCCTGCCCCTTAGGTTTGCCTTTTTTTTTTTTTAATAAAAATCAATTTATTTTTTACTAAATCATTGTAAAATAGAGTTAAAACGTTAGGGTTATACAATGTTCCAACACCCATCCCTTCTCCAATGTTCATTTCCCACCAATTTCCCCAGTTACTTCAAGATTGCTTATTTTTTTAAGGGGATGGGCCACATCTGACAGTGATCAGGACTTACTCCTTGCTTTGTGCTCAGTGATTACTCCTGGCTGAGCTCACAGGACTCTATGGGATACTAGTGATCGAACTTGGGGTTGGCTACATGCAAGGCAAGCACCCTAACCACTGTACTACCTCTTCAGCCCCAAACCTTTTTTTTTTTTTTTTTTGGTTTTTGGGTCACACCCAGCAGCGCTCAGGAGTCACTCCTGGCTCCACGCTAGGAAATCACTCCTGGCAGGTTCAGGGGACCATATGGGGTGCCCGGATTTGAACCAATGACCTTTTGCATGAAAGGCAAACGCCTTACCTCCATGCTATCTCTCCAAGCTCCAAACTTCTTACTATAATCTCAGGTATTTCTTTTGTTTGCTTTTTGTTTTTTTTTTTTTTTTTTTTTTTTTGGGCCACACCCGTTTGACGCTCAGGGGTTACTCCTGGCTATGTGCTCAGAAATCGCCCCTGGCTTGGGGGGACCATATGGGACGCCGGGGGATCGAACCACGGTCCGTTCCTTGGCTAGCGTTTGTAAGGCAGACACCTTACCTCTAGCGCCACCTTCCCGGCCCGCTTTTTGTTATTCTTGTCATTTTGGGGCCACATCCAGTGGTGTTCAGAGATTACTCCTGGCACCTTACTTGGAAATGACTCTTAGTGGGCTCAGGGAACCATATGGATTGCTGGAGATTGAACCCAATAGGTCCATGTGGAAGGCAAGCATCCTACTCACTAAACTCTCTCTCTCTCTCTCTCTCTCTCTCTCTCTCTCTCTCTCTCTCTCTCTCTCTCTCTGTCCCTTACATATTTCTTTTCCTTTTGTTTTTGGGCCACACCTAGAAATAGGGGCTTTGGTTTGGCTTTGCTCTCAAAAAATCACACCAGCAAGTCTTGAGGGACTATATGGGCTTGAACTAGGGATTGTACCCATGTGGACTGCATACAAGGCAAGCACCCTAATTGCTGTACTATCTTTTTGGTCTTGCTAATCTCTTTTTTCTTTTTTTTTTTCTTTCTTTTTTTTGGGGGGGGGGGCCACACCCGTTTGATGCTCAGGGGTTACTCCTGGATAAGCACTCAGAAATTGCCTCTGGCTTGGGGGGACCATATGGGACGCAGGGGGATCGAACCACGGTCGTTATCTTTCCTTGGCTAACGCTCGCAAGGCAGACACTTTACCTCTAGCGCCACCTCGCTGGCCCCTCTTTTTTTTTTTTTTATTTATTTTTGTTTTGTTTTGTTTTTTGGGTCACACCCGGCAGCACTCAGGGGTTACTCCTGGCTCTACGCTCAGGAATCGCTCCTGGCAGGCTCAGGGGACCACTGGGATGCTGGGATTCAAACCACCTTTCTTCTACATGCAAGGCAAACACCCTACCTCCATGCTATCTCTCCGGCCCCCACTAATCTCTTTTTTCAAAAAAACTTTCCTCTCTCCCTCCTCCCTTGGTGATATTGATAATATGGGGGTGGGGGGCGGATTGCACATGCCTGGCTCTGATGCTCACCAAGGCATCAGATCAGTCTGCTGGGTGCTCCCCGAGACTTGCTGTCCTTTCATACATGTTCACCAAGGCTCACACTTTAAGTTGAAGCCCAGAAATGGTGACTATAGGGGCTGGAGTGACAGCACAGTGGTAGGGCATTTGCCTTGCACGCTGCCAATCCGGGACAGACTGGGTTAGATCCCTGCTATTCCATATGGTTCCCTGAGCCTGCCAGGGGCGATTTCTGAGCATAAAGCCAGGAGTAATCCCTGAGCACCAACGGGTGTGGCCCCAAAAGCGGAAAAAAAAGAAAAAAATGGTGACTGTAGTGCTTGCTAAATGTCACATTCGCTTTTGTGGCACACACACACACACACACACACACACACACACACCACCACCACCACCACCACCACCACCACCACCACCACCAGGCCCAACAGAACAAAGCTGCCTGGCTTTTACGGCTTGAGTTGCCTGGATCACACATGGTAGATGTGGGAGGAGGGAGATTTAATTTATGATCAGCCACTTGTGAGGCATTGCCCTAAGTCCCTGCACTGTTTCTTGGGGACCTAACAGCTTTCTTTAAGGTGACACTGCACTTCTGTTCTCTACCCCTCAGACTACTTTTTTGGAGGGGAGAGTGGGGCTGGACCACATTCAGGAGTACTCAGGAGTTTCTCCTGGCTTTGCACTTCTGGTGTGCTCAGGGGACCAGACTGGGTGCTGAGGATTGAACCCAAGTAGGCTGTGTCCAAGGCAAACATCCACCCACTGCGCTAATACTTTGGCCTTTTGACCCTGACCCTCAGACTTCTGCCTGGCACTCACACTCTGGATCCTTGGGCCCTGAATTTCCCACAGAGCCAGGAATGAAAGTAAGACCTGAAGCCTCAGTCCCAGGAAGAGATGGTCCTTGGCTCTGCCCAGCACCTCCCTACTGAATCACCTATTTCCCCTCCTAGCTGCAACCAGTCTGTTATGTTACTGTTTATGGTGGGGAGAGGAAACCTCTCAGTGCCCATAAATCATCTGCCCCACCTTCTTTATCTCCTGGAGCTCTTGCTTCCCTCTCTTAGATTCTGTGGGTTGAACCCCTGGCCCTTCTCCCTCCCTCAGAGCTCAAAGCTGACCGCCTGGCTCAGTAGTTTCAAGCCATGGTACACAGATTCTCAAATCCTGACTGTTATT